>NC_138131.1:20057233-20114733 GCF_964188305.1 Podarcis bocagei
AATTGGACTCGGAAAGCGGGGGGGGGGCAGCTTGGTAGCCCACTTCGATGGGAATCTGCAGCACTATCCCAGTTTCAGAGCAGATGTCGTTTATGCGCTGAATTTGCTTCAGAAGGACTTTAGAGATGAGGAGGAGAAAGTGGGCTTCATAATATCCCACCTGCATGGGGAAGCTAAAGCCTGGCTGCGCAATTTATGGCGCGACGTGGATCCTGCCCTAAGGGATTCAGACGCATTCATCGCGGCCATGGACGCTTGTTTCCAATCTACCGTGGATATAGACGTAGCAAGACGAGAAATGCATGGATTGCGCCAGGGCAAGGCTACAGTGCGACAATACCACTCCCGCTTCTTTGCATTGCTGAATGTGCTGGGCTGGGAAAAGGACTCCGTGGCAGTGAGAGATTTGTTCTGGGAGGGGCTCAATGCATCCGTCAAAGATGAGCTGGCAAGGGGGGACAGACCTCGGACCATCGCAGAGGTGGTACAGAGAGCGCTCACGATAGGAGTGTGCCACGAAGAACGCCCTTGGCAAAGTGATGAGGGTCGCCAGGTGCGCGCACCAGCTAGAACGCCTCCTTTTCTTCCCAGGGACCTAGGGCACACGCACCCCACGCCTCCGCTGGGGGAGGGGGAGGGGGAGGAACCAATGGAGATTGGTGGTGCCAAGGCTCAGACGGCAGCCAGAGCCCCAGCTCAAGGAGCAGCCAAGATGAAGCCTCCTAGAGGGGGCAGGAAGTGTTACATCTGTGACAGTGCGCAACACATGGCCAAAGAGTGTCCCCAGAGGCTCCAGAGGCACACTGCAGCCTTGGCAACAGTAAAAGAAGCAGTGCAGCGGGGGGGGCAGCTTCAGGGAAACGACAATGCCTGGCTGGAAGCAGAAGCACTGGGGCCCAGCCAGGCAAGTCAATGAAGCAGTCCTCAGAGATCTTACAACCCACAGACCCCCTCCCACCCAAACCAGTGGTGCAGCTCACCGCATCGCTCCAGCTGCCAAGTGGACTCACCCTGGAAGTCCCTATTACCGTTGACTCTGGAAGTAATGCGGACTTCGTGGGGGCGGAGTTCATCAAGCAGCATCGCATAGCGCTCCTACCAGCCACGCTTCCCTTAAACGTCGTCACAGTCGATGGCAGGAAGCTGCTGGGCGGGCAGGTGGTACACCAAACACCACCCATGGTGATGCACTGCATCCAGACCGGCCAGGAAGAGGAGGGCCAGGAGGATGGGCAGCAGATGCACCTAGGCATGGTGCAGGCGGTGCCCCACAAGTACAAGGAGTTTTTGGAGGTCTTCTGCGAAAAGGAGGCTGACCAGGTGCCCCCTCACCGGCCCTACGACTGCGCGATTGACCTCCTGCCAGGGGCGACACTGCCGACGGGGAAGCTGTATTCCATGTCCGAGGACGAGATGCAGGAACTCAGGGAGTTCATAGAGCACAATTTGAAGCGGGGATTCATCCAAGAATCAAAGGCAGTGGGGGGTAGTCCCGTGTTTTTCGTGAAGAAGAAGGACACGCCCCAAAAGAGATTGATCGTAGATTACAGGCTCATAAACTCGAAGACAAAGCCCAAAGCCTTCCCCATGCCCAAGATCAACGACCTGCTCGCGATGGTGCGGAAGGGGAGGATCTTCACCAAGTTGGATCTACGCGGCGCATACAATCTCATACGCATGCGGGAGGGCGATGAGTGGAAGACGGCCATGTTTACGCCGTTAGGCACCTATGAATACAGAGTTATGCCGTTTGGTCTCCAAAATGGCTCCCACTGCTTCCAAGCGTTTATGCACCACGTGTTGGCGGGACTCCTCTACAAGAAGTGCATGTGCTTCCTCGATGACATCCTGATCTTCTGGGAATCGCAGGAGGCTCACGAGAGGGACGTAAAGGAGGTCCTGCAGAGACTCCGGGAGCACAGACTTTACGCCAAACTGGAGAAGTGCCAGTTCGACGTGACGGAGGTGGACTTTCTGGGCTACAGACTGTCCGACAAGGGACTCGCCATGGACAGCGCCAAGGTCCGCGCGGTGTTGGACTGGAAAAGCCCGCTGTCAGGGGTTCAGGGACAGAGGCACAGGGGAGGCAGGAGATGGAGAGCGATGGGGAAGAATCCCAGGACAGCGAGGAAGAAGATTGCAGTGGGTTGGAGGATTCCATGAGCCTCTCCAGCAGCGAGGGCAGGGGGCCAGCAGGGGATCCCAAAGTGGCAGCTGGGAGTCAGGGCCAGCTTACCCACCAGAGCGGAGCGAAGGGGGAGAAGATTCCAGTGTGACAGGGGAAGCAGCTCCGGCAGCAGAAAAGGAGGGGAGGTCAGAGCAAGCCATCCCCCCGGAAGGGGAGGGGAGTAGTGAAGGGAGTAGTGTAGCTGTCAAAAGGAAGGTTAGAAGTTGGGCGCGCGCGCCAAGTTCAAATGTGCAGGCGCGCGGAAGAACAGGGAGCCCGGAGGAGGAGCCAGGTCCCAAAGCCCGCAGGAGGGAGGGAGAGCAGTCTGGGGATTCAGCGTCAGGGGAATCCAGGAGGGGCGAAACCCCAGCGGGCAGGAAGACCCTGCGGAAAAGGAGAGAAAGGAAGAGGTGGAGCAGCGCAAGCTTCTTAAACTGGTGCAGGGGAGGGACTGACTCAGAGGGGACTTCAACGGTCTAAGCATAACAGACGTGGGGCTGCGCGCCTCGGCTGTGGAGCGGAAAATGAACTGCAATAAACTTCTTTGTATATAAAGTAAACCGGGCGTTGGTCCTTTGTGAACTGGGACCTGAGGCAGCCCTGACACCCGCGCAATCGGAAGGAGGTCCAGAGGTTTGTCGGCTTCGCCAACTTTTACCGCAAGTTCATCAGGGGTTTCGCGAAGGAGACGGCGGCTATCACAGACACCCTCAGTTCCAAAAAGAAAAAGTTCACCTGGACGGACCAGGCGGAACAGTCTTTTCGGAGACTCAAGAGCCTCTTCGCGTCCGAAGAACAGCTGCTACACGTGAACCCCAGCAAACCAATGCGGGTTGAGACAGACTCCTCAGACAGAGCGGTGGGGGCGGTCCTGTTGCAGGAAGATCCACAAGGGAACTGGAGGTCCTGCGCTTTCTACTCCAGGAAGCTCAGCAAGTCGGAACAGAACTACACCATCTGGGACAGGGAGTTGCTGGCCATTCATGCGGCCTTCAAGGCGTGGCGGCACTTCCTCATCGGAGCCAGACACACGGTGCAGGTGCGCACAGACCACAAGAACCTGGAGTATTGGCGCACGGCGAAGCTCCTGAGCCAGAGGCACATACGCTGGGCGGAGTTCTTTGCGGATTTCGACTTCAGGATAGAATAGATCGTGGGAGACAACAACGTCATTGCAGATGCACTCTCCAGGAAGCCGCAGTATCTCGAGGAAGCGGCACCGGTGGCGGCCAAACACATTTTCGCACCACAGGCGTGGGCATGCGCCTCAGCCACCGTGGACCTGGACGCGGTGCGTCGCGCGCTGCAGACGGATCCGTTCGCACAATCCAAGATGGAGGAGGTGCGAAGGGGCACGGCGAAGGACGACGAGTTCCAGATACGCGACGGACTGCTAACCCGCAAAGGTGCTCTCTACGTGCCGGGGGACGACCTACGCGCGAGAGTCCTGCAGCAGTTGCACGACGCGCCTAGCGCTGGTCACTTCCGCAAAGAAAAGACGGCGGAATTAGTAGATGCGAGGAGAAGTTGCGGATTACGTCGCTAGGTGTGACACTTGCCAGAGAGCCAAACCAGTGCACAGGAAGCCGGCGGGACTGCTGGAACCGCTGCAGACGCCACTAGAGCCTTGGGAGAAGGTGGCGCTGGACTTTGTTACTGACCTGCCCAGTTCGCGAGGCAAGACGGCTGTACTAGTGGTTGTAGACCTGTTCACCAAGATGGCACACTTCATTCCTTGCGCGAAGGTGGCCACAGCGGAACAGACCGCCAAGCTGTTCATAGACCACGTGTTCAGAGTTCACGGTTTGCCACGGTCCATCCTGTCCGACCGGGGTCGCCAATTCATCTCCAGTTTCTGGCAGAAGCTGCTGGGTATCCTGAACGTCAAGATCAACTTAGCGTCGGCGAGACATCCGCAGACCAACGGACAAGCGGAGAGGGTCAACGCCATCATGCAGCAGTACCTGCGATGCTACGCGAATCAACAGCCTGCGACTTGGGTGGACTACCTACCGCTGGCCGAGTTTGCCTACAACAACACGAAGCACGCGTCCACGGGGGTGACACCGTTCTTCGCCAACAATGGGCGGCATCCCAGAACCTTCCCGGGGTTAGAGACGACGGCGCAGGGGGAGCCGCAGGGAGCAGAGCACTTAGCAGCAGAGTTACAGGAGGTTCACGAGCAACTCCGACGGCACTTGGAACTAGCTAAACACGCCTACAAAGTGCAGGCAGACAGGCACAGGAGAGTCGGGGAAGAAATCCAGGTGGGGGACTGGGTATGGTTAGCGGCCCAGGCGGTGCCGGCCAAGTCGTTAGCTAAGAAGAAGCTAGGGCACAAGCAGCTAGAACCGTACCAAGTCGAAGCACAAATCAATCCAGTAGCCTACCGGTTGACTCTCCCGGAAGGCTCCAGAATGCACTTTGTTACTTTCATAGGTCAGTGCTCACACCCTACAAGGCACCACACAGGTTTCAGGAGCCAGGAACCGCACCAGACCCTTGCAGAAAGTCACCAGAGGGGAGGAAGTCACCGAGGGCAGGAGCCAGGAACCGCACCAGACCCATGCAGAAAGTCACCAGAGGGGAGGAAGTCACCGAGGGCGGCGACACTCAACGAGGTCGGATTGGATTGTTCTTTCGGTGGTCATTCACCCTGACCCTAACCCTAACCCTAACCCTAACCCTAACCCTAACCCTAACCCTAACCCTAACCCTAACCCTAACCCTAACCCTAACCCTAACCCTAGCAAAGCGAAGTGTAAGAAGGCAAAACAAAGCCAAACAGGTTGTTTTGGGTTCCAGCTACATAGAAAGAAGAATCTTGGATTTCGCTTATTTCAAGTCGTGTTCTTTGGTGTTAACGCACATTGACCCAGAAATCGTAAAGTGTGTGTAATGAGACCTAAATAACACAACACTGTCATTTCGCTTCCATATGCATAGAAAGAAGACGAATAAGCTTTGATTAGACTTATTTCAATTTGCATGGTGTTTTTTGGGTGTGCACCAGAAGCACCCCCAACTAAAGAAAAAAGGTGTTTTGGGTTCCATCAGCATACAAAGAAGATGATAAAGCTCTGATTGGGCTTTTTTTCAAATAGGTGTTTTTGGGGTTAGAATGCACATTCACTCTGACTTCCAGGTTGGCGCCATCGCCGAATGGCGGACTCCCTCCGAGCTCCGGAGGGAGTCTACTCGGCAGGGGTTGGGTCCTACCGCACCGGCGACGCGGGGACCCTTAAAAACCACGGCCACGGAGCCCGTGGACATGGTTGACTCGGCGGGCACCGTTAGCGCCCTCCTGACTCGTGAAGGAGCATTTTTAAAGGCTACGTAACGGGTGCCGGGGAGTGGCGTGGTGCTATGAGTCCTCTGCTTTCCCTGCCGAGCGAAGCCGCATGCCATTCGACGGAGAGCGCTGACTTCTTCTATTGAAAATTTGTTTTTTGTGTTTTTTTTTAACCTCTTGTTGGGTTTATTTTATTTTTTTTAAATAATTTTTATTAATTTTCCACACATATAATAAAACAAATAACAAAACGAAATCCTACAAGACATACAAACAAATAAACATGTATAATTTCTTAAACTTATTTTCATATACCTTCTTTCCCGGACTTCCCCATACCTCCCTTTTTCTGCATCCTTATGTTAACCCTTTCTCAGCAACCCTTCGTTCAATTAATTCGCTCATTTTCATTTGCATTCTTTAAAATAATGATTTACCGCTGCAAATCTCTATTTCTTATAACCATGACATCTCAGCCATCATCAATTTTACAACAGTCTTTAAGGTATTTTTTGAATTTCTTCCAGTCTTCTTCCACCGTCTCTCTCCCCTGGTCACGGATTCTGCCGGTCATCTCTGCCATTCCCATGTACTCGATCACCTTCGCTTGCCATTCTTCCAGAGTAGGTAGCTGCTGCGTCTTCCAATACTTTGCCAGAAGAATTCTTGCCGCTGTGGTAGCATACATAAAAAATGTTTTGTCCTTCCTTGACACCAATTGGCCCACCATGCCCAGGAGAAATGCCTCTGGCTTTTTCAAAAATGTCCATTTAAGGACCTTTTTAATTTCATTATAGATCATTTCCCAGTAGGCCTTTACCCTCGGGCAGGTCCACCAAAGGTGATAGAAGGTACCTTCAGTCTCATTACATTTCCAACATTTGTTACTGGGCAAATGATAAATTTTTGCAAGTTTGACTGGGGTCATGTACCACCTATAAATCATTTTCATTATATTCTCTCTTAATGCATTACAAGCTGTAAACTTAATATCTGTAGTCCATAACTGTTCCCAGTCATCAAACATTATGTCGTGCCCTATGTCTTGTGCCCATTTGATCATGGCTGATTTTACTGTTTCATCTTGTGTATTCCACTTCAGCAGCAAGTTGTACATTCTTGACAAGTTCTTAGTATTGGGTTCTAACAATTCTGTTTCTAATTTCGACCTCTCCATCTGGAAACCTATTTTCCTGTCCTGTTTAAATACCTCGTTTATCTGATGGTAGTGCAACCAATCTCGTACCTTAGACTTTAATTTATCAAAACTCTGCAGTTTAACTCTTTCACCATCTTGTTCTAAAATTTCACAATACTTTGGCCATTTGGATTCCATATTTAGTTTTTTTATCTCTTTAGCCTCCATTGGTGATAACCACCTAGGGGTTTTACTTTCCAGCAAATCCTTGTATCTTATCCAAACATTGTACAGTGCTTTCCTCACAATATGGTTTTTAAAGCCTTTATGCGATTTTACCTTGTCATACCATATATATGCATGCCAACCATATCTGTTGTCATACCCTTCCAGATCCAAAATGTCTGTATTCTCAAGAAGTAGCCATTGTTTCAGCCAGCAAAAAGCTGCCGATTCATAGTAAAGTCTCAAGTCCGGCAGGGCAAAACCCCCTCTGTCTTTTGCATCAGTTAAAATCTTAAAGTTTATTCTGGGCTTTTTGCCCTGCCAGACAAATTTTGATATGTCTTTTTGCCACCTCTTGAAGCAATCCATCTTATCCAAGATCTGGAGTGTCTGAAATAAAAACAGCATTCTAGGCAATACATTCATCTTGATGACAGCAATTCGACCTAACAAGGAAAGTCTCAACCTTGACCATATTTCTAGATCTTTTTTCACCTCTGTCCAACATTTTTCATAATTGTCTTTAAATAAATTTATATTTTTAGAAGTCAAGTTCACACCCAGGTATTTCACCTTTTTTGTTATTGTTAAACCTGTTTCACTCTGAAACTTCTCTTTCTCTGCCATTGTTAAATTTTTCTCCAACACTTTGGTCTTTTGCATATTCAATTTAAATCCTGCTACTTGACCAAATTTCTCAATTAGTTCTAAGACTCTTTTAGTACTAGTCTCTGGCTGTTGCAAAGTCAATACCAAATCATCTGCAAATGCCCTTAGTTTATAGTCTTTTGTTCCGAGCTCAACGCCTTTAACCAATTGGTCCCCTCTAATCATGTTCAGCAAAACCTCCAGGACTGTTATAAAAAGTAAGGGTGATATTGGGCATCCCTGTCGTGTACCTTTTTCTATAGAAATCTCTTCCGTTACCACATTGTTAACAATCAACTTTGCTTTTTGCTTAGAGTATATAGCACCTATACCGTTTTCAAATCCTTGGCCTACCCCCATCCCTTGAAGATTCTTCTTCATAAAGGTCCAACAGATATTGTCAAAGGCTTTCTCCGCGTCCACAAAAATTATGACTGCTTTTCTATTAATCTTTACTTCCAGCAACTCTAAAATGTCTATAATGTTCCTTACATTATCTGACATATGTCTCCCTGGGAGAAAGCCTGTTTGGTCCTTATGAATCTCCTGCACCAAAACTCTCTTCAGTCTTTTTGCTAAAATGTCTGCAAAAATTTTGTAATCCACATTGAGTAATGATATAGGGCGGTAGTTCTTAACCTGATTCTTTTCAGTCTCTGTTTTCGGTATAAGTGAAATAAAAGCTTCTTTCCACGATTCGGGTGCCTTTTTCCCTTCCAGAATTTCATTACAAACTTCCTTCAATGGTTGTACTATCCATTCCTTCAATGCCTTGTAATATCTAGCAGTCAAACCATCTGGGCCTGGAGATTTTCCCAATTTCATCTTCTGAATGGCGTCCTCTATTTCTTGTCCTATTATTTTCTCATTCAAAATCCTTTTACTTTGATCTGAAATCTTTGGTAATCCATACTTTTTAATAAATTCTTCTGTTTCCTGCTCGTTAACCGGCCCTTGTGCATATAGTTTCCTGAAGAAGCTTTGAAAACAGTTGTTTATCTCATTTGGTTTGTGGATAATTTTTCCTTCCATTTCCAAACTTGTCACAGTATTCAATTTCTGTCTCTTTTTCAGTTGCCATGACAGAAGTTTCCCACATTTGTCTGCTGATTCAAATGTTCTTTGTCTCATTTGCTTTATCTTCCATTCTATCTCTTGATTCATCAGTTCCATATATTGTGTCTGATAATACTTTATTTCTCTCAAAATCTCATGAGACTTTGGCTTAGACCTCAATTTCTTTTCGGCTTCTTTTATCTTTTCCAAAAGTTTTTCTTTTCTCTCATTCTGTTTTCTCCTCTTTATGGAGTTTTGTTGTATTAGGAAACCTCGCATCACGGCCTTGCTAGCGTCCCAAATTATTCTTTTTTCCACATCAGTTCTCAAATTTATCTCAAAATAATCTTTCAATGCTTTTTGGGCCTTCTTATAAATCTCTTCATCTCTAAATAGGGCGTCATTCATCCTCCATCTGAAGGTTCCAGTTGTTGTTAGTTTCATCTCTATCTTCACTGCATTGTGGTCGGAGCAAGTCTTTGGGCAGATTTCTGCTTTTTTTATCTTCGGTGCCATACAACTAGTTACCCAAATTTGGTCAATCCTTGTTGTCAGGGCTGCCACTCAGTCCCAGCTCACATAGGACCACGTTAGCCAGCGTTCCGGTTAAAAGAGTCTTTATTGGATTACAGGTTCCATTTCCAAACTGCAATGTGCAGCCCTACTTCTTCTAGGTCAGACCGGCGAAGACCCGTCTGAGTCTCCGCCTCTAGCACACCAGCTTAATACCCTAGCCTTGCTCCACCTCCTGCGCCTTTCCTTCCGTCTCTGGGTCCTTCTGCCCCCCGGGGTCTCTTCTTTCCTACTCTCTTCTGACGCGGACCCCCCTGACCCTTCCGCCTCCTTGCGGCGGGCTTTGGGACCTGGCTCACTCTCTGGGCTGCTTACTGCGCCAGCTTCCGCTACATTTGAACTTGGCGCGCGCGCCCAACTCTCTACCTTCCTCTTGATCGTTTCGTCGCTCCCCGAGGTGGGCGTGACTACTCCTGACTCATGCCCTCCCTCCTTCTGAAAGCCTCCGGAACCCGATATCTGGTCCCCTTTCTCCCCGCTGCTCCCGGCTGGGTACGTGGGTCCCGATCTCCAACTGCTGCTCTCTGATCCCTCTCTGGACCCTTCTTCCTGGGGTGTCCCCCTGCTTTCCCCCCTTGCTCTGACCGCTGGCGCTCCCTTCTGGGAATCCTCGGACTCACTGGACAGGCTCGGTGATCTCGGGTCGTCATCCCCACTCATCTTTCCTTCGTATTCCTCCCCCTCGCTCTCTGTCTCCTCCCTTCTCTGCGTCTCTGCTCCTGAACCCCTGACATCCATCCCCCCCTCGAAGCCCCCCCTTCCCCCCTCCCCGCTTTCAAGGGTGGTTGCTGGGTGCTCCATCATCACAGGAGTGAATGCCGGATACAGTTCGCTCCTCGTCGCTGGCCGCCAACTGAAGACCTCCGAGTCTTCCTCCTCGCGTTCGTCAACGGTGAGCTGCTCCGCCTCCATTTCAGTGCCGCCGTGCTCGAAACCGAGATCCTCCCCGCATACGTCCATGTCAGTCTCTGCGTCGGTCGCTCGACCTGGCATCTCCAGCCACCTCCGGCGCCACTGCTCCTCTGGCCGATCGTCCCACCAATACGAGGTGTCGGACGCCGAACCCTCCGGTGACCCCTCTGGGGAACGTGTGCCCTGTGCGGGCTCCCCGTCTGAGTCGAAGCCCTGGAACGTGCTGGAGGAAAGTGTGGGCGTGAACAACCAGTCGTCGAAGAAGCCTGCTGGCATGGGTCTGTGTGGGAAAAGGGCATGAAACTCGTCCTTGAGCAGGGGTTCCTCCAAAGCGTAGTCTGGCACCCAGCTATTAGCACTGGCCCGGGTGCCCTCTCTGGCTAGGAGGTATTCTACTCCGTCTTCCCCCCATCTGGAGTCCAAAATCTCCGTGACTTCGTTGATGGGGTCCTGCTGTGGCAATCTCCCCGCCTCCGTCCGCTCCTGAGACGGACTCGGTGCCGTTCCTGGTTCCTGGAACCTGTGAGGTGTCCTGTAGGGAGTGAGCACCGACCTGTGGAACACCGGATGCATCCTGGAACCCTCCGGTAGCACCAGCCTGAAAGCTACTGGGTTGATCTGCGCTTCGACTTGGTATGGACCGAGTTGCTTGTGCCCCAACTTCTTCTTGGCTAACGATCTGGTCGGCACTGCGTGGGCTGCCAACCAGACCCAGTCTCCCACTCGTATCTCTTCGCCAACCCGCCTGTGCTTGTCAGCTTGCACCTTGTATGCGTGCTTCGCTAGCTCCAGCTGCCGTCGGAGTTGATCGTGGACCTCCTGCAACTCAGACGCGAAAGCGTCCGCCGTCTGCGGTTCCCCTTCCCCCACTCTGTCCAGTCCCGGGAAGGTTCTGGGATTCCTCCCATTGTTGGCGAAGAACGGCGTCACCCCTGTGGACACGTGCTTCGTGTTGTTGTAGGCGAACTCGGCGAGCGGCAGGTAATCCACCCACGTCGCAGGCTGTTGATTGGCATAGCATTTCAGGTACTGCTGCATGATGGCATTGACCCTCTCCGCTTGCCCGTTGGTCTGCGGGTGTCTCGCTGATGTCAGGTTGATCTTGACGTTCAGGAAGCCCATCAGCTTCTGCCAGAAATTCGAGATGAACTGGCGGCCGCGGTCGGACAGTATAGACCGCGGCAGCCCATGCACTTTGAACACGTGATCTATGAACAGTTTGGCTGTTTGTTCTGCCGTGGCCACCTTCGCACACGGTATGAAATGTGCCATCTTGGTGAACAAGTCCACCACCACTAGTACAGCTGTCTTGCCTCTCGAGCTGGGTAGATCCGTGACAAAGTCCAGGGCCACCCTCTCCCACGGTTCAAACGGCGTTTGCAGCGGTTCCAGCAGTCCCGCCGGTGGTTTGTGCACCGGTTTGGCCCTCTGGCAGGTGTCGCACCTCGCGACGTAGTCCGCGACTTCCCCTCTCAGTCTGGGCCACCAAAAGTCCCTTGCGACTAATTCCACCGTTTTTTCTGTGCCAAAGTGCCCGGCCGTGGGTGCGTCGTGCAACTGCTGCAGTACCTTGGCGCGAAGTTCGTCTCCCGGCACGTAGATGGCCCCTTTACGTAAGAGCAAGCCGTCTCGTATCTGGAACTCGTCGCTCTTCGCCGTGCCCTTGTGCACCTCGGCCATCTTCGCCTGCGCGAATGAGTCGTCCTGCAACGCCCGCCGCACCGCATCCAGGTCTACTGTGGCTGAAGCGCACGCCCACGCTGTTGGCGCGAAGATGTGCATGGCTGCCGCTGGCGTCGCCTCTTCGAGGTATTGCGGTTTTCGGGACAGTGCATCCGCCATGATGTTGGTGTCGCCTGGGACGTACTCTATTCGGAAATCGAAGTCAGCAAAGAACTCCGCCCAACGTATCTGCCTCTGGTTCAGGAACTTCGCCGTGCGCCAGTGCTCCAGATTCTTGTGGTCCGTGCAGACCTGCACCGTGTGCTTGGCGCCGATCAGGAAGTGTCTCCACGCCTTGAAAGCTGCATGAATGGCAAGCAACTCCCTGTCCCAGATGGTGTAGTTCTGCTCTGACTTGCTGAGCTTTCTGGAGTAGAATGCTCCCGGCCTCCAGACCCCCTGTGGGTCCCTGTGCAGCAGGACAGCTCCCACTGCTCTATCGGACGCGTCTGTCTCTACCCGCATCGGTCTGCTGGGGTCGATATGCAGCAGTTGCTCTTCCGACGCGAAGAGACGCTTGAGTGCCTGAAAGGACTGCTCCGCCTGCTCCGTCCAGATGAATTTCTTTTTCTTGGAGCTTAGCGTGTCCGTAATAGCCGCCGTCTGCATCGCGAACCCCTTGATAAACTTGCGATAGAAGTTGGCGAAGCCGACAAACCGCTGGACCTCCTTCCGGTTGCGCGGGCTCTTCCAATCCAACACCGCGCGAACCTTGGCGCTGTCCATGGCTAGCCCCTTGTCCGACAACTTGTAACCCAAGAAATCCACCTCCTTCGTGTCGAACTGGCACTTCTCCAGTTTGGCGTACAGTCTATGCTGCTGCAACCTCTCCAGCACCTCCTGAACGTCTTGGTCATGCGCTTGCTGCGATTCGGAGAATATCAGGATGTCATCCAGAAAGCAGACGCACTTCTTGTAGAGGAGTCCCGCCAACACATGATGCATGAAAGCTTGAAAACAGTGAGAACCGTTTTGCAATCCAAACGGCATCACTCTGTATTCGTAGGTGCCCAGAGGCGTGAACATGGCTGTCTTCCACTCATCGCCCTCCCTCATGCGGATGAGATTGTACGCCCCTCGCAGGTCCAACTTGGTGAACACGCGTCCCTTGCGCACCGTCGCCAGTAGGTCGTCAATCCTGGGCATGGGGAAATCAGAGGGCTTGGTCATCTTGTTCAAGAGGCGAAAATCCACCACCAGTCTTTTTTGGGGCGTGTCCTTCTTCTTCACGAAGAAAACAGGACTGCCCCCTACTGCCCTGGACTCCCGGATGAAACCGCGCTCCAAATTGTGATCTATGAACTGTTTGAGTTCCTGTAGTTCGTCCTCAGACATGGAATACAGCTTCCCTTTCGGTAGCGTCGCCCCTGGTAGGAGGTCAATCTTGCAGTCATATTGCCTGTGCGGTGGTAGCTTGTCTGCCTCCTTCTCGCAGAAGACCTCCAGAAAGTCTGCGTATTTGTGGGGGACTGCTTGCAACGTTCCCAACTGCAGTTGTGATTCCTCCTCCTCTCCCTCCTGTCTGGGCAGGATGCAGTGTTCTGCGCAGTAAGAGGAGCCGAAGATCAGCTGTCGCTGGTACCAAGCCAGTGTCGGACTGTGCCTGTCCAGCCAACTCATGCCCAACACAATGGGTGTGTCCGACAGTCGGGTGACATTAAAACTGATGACTTCCCTGTGGTTACCAAGGCGCATCACCATTGGCGGCGTCTGCTTCACCACCTGCCCCCCCAGCAACTCTCTGCCATCCACTGTGACGACTTGCAGGGGCAGAGTGGCAGGTAATAGCTGTATAGCGTGCTGCTCCACAAAATCCTGCGCTATAAAGTCTGCGTTGCTTCCAGAATCCACAGAAAGCGGCACTTCGATAGTGACGCCATCGGGTAGCTGGAGAGATGCTGTGAGCTGCACTACTGGTTTGGGTGGGAGGGGGTCCGTGGGTTGCAAGATCGCTGGGGACTGCTTCAGTGATGCGTCTGGCTGGGCCCCAGTGCCTCTGTCTCCAGCCAGACATCGTCGTTTCCCTGCTGGGGTTCGCTGTGTTGCGTGGCCGCTTTCACCGTTGCGGAGGCTGCAGTGTGCTTGGAGCTCCTCTGGGGACACTCTTTCGCCAAGTGTTGAGAGCTTTCGCATATGTAACACTTCCGGGTCCCTCTAGGAGGTTTAGTCTTGACTGCCGCCGGTGCAGGGGCTCTGGTAGCTGACTGAGCCCTGGCGCCTCCCACCTCCATAGGTTCCACTCCCCCTCCTGGCGGAGGTGTGGATTGCGCACGCGCAGCTTCCCTGGGAATGAAAGAGAAACTTCTCGCTGCTTCGCGCCCTCCACGTCCTTCGTCTCTGCACCATGGACGTTCTTCCAGCCTCACCCCCACAGTCAGCGCCCTTTGGACCACCTCCTGCGTGCTTCGGGGCCTCTCCCCCCTCGCAATTTCGTCTTTAACAGCACTGCTCAGACCCTCCCAGAATAGGTCTCTGACTGGGGGCGAATCCCGGTCCCATTCCAAGGCACTGACCAGCGCAAAAAAGCGGGCGTGGTACTGCCGTACGCTCGCCCTCCCTTGTTTCAGTCCATGAATCTCCCGTCGGGCAAGATCCACGTCAATGGTAGATAAAAAGCACGCATCCATCGCTTTGATAAAGGCATCTGCACTCTGAAGCGCCGGATCTTTGTCCCTCCACAAATTGCGTAGCCACGCTTTAGCATCCCCATGCAAATGGGATAGTATAAACCCCACTTTCTCTTCCTCATCTCTAAAGTCTTTTGCCAGCAGTTGCAGTGCACACATTACGTCTGCTCAAAAATTGGGGTACTGTTGTAAATTCCCATCGAAGTGAGCCACAAGCCCTCCTGCTCTCCTTGCCAACCCAACCCCCTCCGGTCTGGGTCCTGGCTGCCCGTGCTTAACCAATGCTTCAAACCTGGCGTGGAGATCTCTGTAGGCGGCTGCCGCATCCTCCTCCCTTTTCTTGGATGCCTGTACCTCCGCGTTCAATTGGGTCACTGCCTGTTGCAGCGCTGAAATTTTCTCTGCTTCCGTCATCTCTGCCAACCGTTGTGAGCTTGCTCCCAAACACCAATTTCCTCCTCTCGCTGCTTCTGCCTCCGCTGCGAGGTATCAGGTGTCCGAAGCTAAGGAGGAGACGGGTCTTACTGTCAGGGCTGCCACTCAGTCCCAGCTCACATAGGACCACGTTAGCCAGCGTTCCGGTTAAAAGAGTCTTTATTGGATTACAGGTTCCATTTCCAAACTGCAATGTGCAGCCCTACTTCTTCTAGGTCAGACCGGCGAAGACCCGTCTGAGTCTCCGCCTCTAGCACACCAGCTTAATACCCTAGCCTTGCTCCACCTCCTGCGCCTTTCCTTCCGTCTCTGGGTCCTTCTGCCCCCCGGGGTCTCTTCTTTCCTACTCTCTTCTGACGCGGACCCCCCTGACCCATCCGCCTCCTTGCGGCGGGCTTTGGGACCTGGCTCACTCTCTGGGCTGCTTACTGCGCCAGCTTCCGCTACATTTGAACTTGGCGCGCGCGCCCAACTCTCTACCTTCCTCTTGATCGTTTCGTCGCTCCCCGAGGTGGGCGTGACTACTCCTGACTCATGCCCTCCCTCCTTCTGAAAGCCTCCGGAACCCGATATCTGGTCCCCTTTCTCCCCGCTGCTCCCGGCTGGGTACGTGGGTCCCGATCTCCAACTGCTGCTCTCTGATCCCTCTCTGGACCCTTCTTCCTGGGGTGTCCCCCTGCTTTCCCCCCTTGCTCTGACCGCTGGCGCTCCCTTCTGGGAATCCTCGGACTCACTGGACAGGCTCGGTGATCTCGGGTCGTCATCCCCACTCATCTTTCCTTCGTATTCCTCCCCCTCGCTCTCTGTCTCCTCCCTTCTCTGCGTCTCTGCTCCTGAACCCCTGACACTTGTCCAGGTCATTTTAGCTTCAGAGAAAAAGGTTCCCTCCCTCTCCAGGGGGTTCTTTACTCTCCAGATGTCAATCAAGTCCAGTGTTTCAGTCATTTCAAAAAAGGTCTTTGGAAGTCTTCCATCATTGGAGATTATCTGTCTCTGTGCCTTATCCATGTTAGTGGAGACAACACCATTCATGTCTCCCATCATTATAATTTTACAATCCAGATAGTCCATTAAAGTCTCATGCAACTTCCTAAAGAATTCCGCCTTCCCCTCATTTGGTGCATATATTCCCAATATCATAATTTTTTCTCCTTGAACTTGTATTTCTATCGCCAAGTATCTTCCTTGTTCATCTTTGAAGATCATTTTAGGAGCCAATCTTTCCTTTGCATAAATCACAACGCCTCTTTTTTTAACTTTATCTGATGAAATAAATTCTTGTCCAAGCCTCTTGTTTATAAGTAGTTTCCTATGTGTCCTGGTCACATGCGTTTCTTGCAAACAAATTAAATCCAATTGCTCTCTTTTCAAAATATGAAAGACTTGGCGTCTCTTCCTGGGGAGGTTCAGTCCATTACAATTCCAGCTAAGAAGTTGCAGAGACATTTTGATACTAAGTACCTACTCCTCCAACTGCTCCAAGTTTTTGTTCCTCCTCCGATGGTGGTAAAAGTCCAAATGAAAGATTTGCTATATCAGTCGGTTCTTTCTCTTCTGTTGTATCTACTGTTCCTTTCTGTAGGTCCTCCAAGTTTCTTTCCAAGAACAATTCTTTATCCTGAACTGTTCTTATTTTGATTTTCCTTCCTGTGTAGTTAAAGGACAGCCCTTGTGGGAACTCCCACCTGAAAGGTATACTGTTCTTCTTCAGAAGGTAGACGAGATCTTTGTAGAAGGCCCTCACCTCCAATATATATTTAGGGATGTCTTTAAAGATCTGGACTTGACAATTCTGGATTACAAGAGTCCTTTGGTAGTGTAAATTTAGTATTTTATCTCTCTCTTCTTTAGATCTCAGTGTAATCAAGCAATCCCTAGGCTTCTTGCCTTGCCTTCTGCCCAGCCGGAAGGCCGTTGTTATTTCAAATTCTTCCTCCTGGAATTCGTCCTGCCAAAATTCGAGAATATTTTCTGTGAGGAATTCTACAAGATTGTCTTTCTCCTCCTCTGGAACTGATCTTAATTTAAGATTCTTCTCCTTTCTCTGAAGTTCCCACAAAGATAAAGTTGCATCGTGTTCGTTCACCTTTTTTGTAATTGGTGCAAGCTCCCTCTTGGTTTCTTCTGCTGTCTCTTTTGCACTTTGAGCAATCTTTCTTGTTTCAGAATTTTCTTGAATAAGTTTGTTTATGGAATCTGTATTAGAGGCTACACTTGCCGTGTTCAAGTCTAGTCTTGTTGTCAGGTCATTCAGTTTTTTTGTATTCTCCGCCGACTGCTTTGTCAGTGCTTCCAAAGACTGGTTTATTTTGAGCAATGCCTGTGTCATTGACTCCATAGATGCAGTTGGAACTTTTTCCTGTCCAGCTGGTGTTGTGCCTTGCATCGAACCCCTTTTCTTTTGAGTTTGCTGAGTTTGTTTTGCTTTAGATCTAGTTGTTATCTCATCTGGTTGGCTACTCATGTCCTCAAAGTCAATTCTCACAGGAAAGGCTTAGAAGTGGAAAGTTCCACTCTTTCCCTCTCACAGTAACAAGTTTTCTTTAAGTCCTCTAGAGGGAGCATTTAATTGTATCCAGTTTAGAAAGCCAAAGGCACATAAAGTAGAAAACAAAGAATCCAAACAGCAGAGTCCAAAAGTCCACAGTCAAAGCACTTTTTACAGTTTCAACTTAAATGTTCACAAAATAACTCCATTAAAGTCTTGTAACTTTGTCCCAGTCAAATTCTTAACTTTGTATCCAATTTAAATTGACAGTTCAGCTGCCCGGTGTTTACTCCGGCAGCCCGACTCAGAGTTTTGGCAGTGGAAGCTTTCTTTCCTCCGTTCTTTAAAGCAGGTTTATAAATTTCCAATTTTCCTCCCCCCCTTCTCCTGCTTACTAGGGGGGGAGATTTAAATCCAATGTCCGGTTTTAAACAGCTTAGAAGTTAGCCTTCATTTAAATGCAGCTTTATCCTTTCGTTGCTTTGTTTACATGCAGTCCGGGGAGGCAGACTTCCTTACTTTGTGCCTTTCCCGTTTTCAGCCAAATTTTAAATTCCACTTTTAAATGTCCCGTTCCTTCTGTCAATCTTACTCACGGGTTTGTAGTCCAGTTTCAAATTTTCAGGAAGGAATCGGCGCTCTCTGTTCAATGGCGACGCGGCTTCACTCCGCAGGCTGGGTGACGACTCTCAGCACCGCGCTCACATCCGATGCCGCTCCGTAGCCTTTAAAAAGGCTCTTTCACAGTACCGGGGGGCGCAAAAGGTGCCCGCCGAGTCTCCTTGTTTGCAGGCTTCAGCACCTGCAATTTTAGGGGTCCCCCGCTCGCCGTAGCGGGTCAGACCCGAACTTGCGGAGCAGTCCTTCCTCGGAGCTCGAGGCAAGGACCGCCATTAAACACTGGCGCCGACCGCCGACTTCTATTGAAAATTTGGACTATAAACAACAACCCGTGAGTAATTTGGAAATTGGACTTAAAAGGAGGAATTATTTTTTTTCGGATTTGGCACGAGCGGGGGAGATCCAAAAAGGAAGTCAGTCTCCCCCCTATTGTAGACATTTTAAAACAAGGATTTGGCAACTAAGGTCGTAAGAGGAGCTTGCTTCTGATAAAAAATATTAATTCCACGATGCGAAATTATAAGAACTGTGCTGGAGGAGAAGAAGAAGAAGAAGAAGAGTTTGGATTTGATATCCCGCCTTTCACTCCCCTTCAGGAGTCTCAAAGCGGCTAACAATCTCCTTTCCCTTCCTCCCCCACAACAAACACTCTGTGAGGTGAGTGGGGCTGAGAGACTTCACAGAAGTGTGACTGGCCCAAGGTCACCCAGCAGCTGCATGTGGAGGAGCTGAGACGCGAACCCGGTTACCCAGATTACGTGACTGCCGCTCTTAACCACTACACCACACTGAGAAGAGTGGAGGGTGAGAGTGAAAGTGCAACCCCCCCGGGAACCGGGGTGATCCGCGAGAGAGCCTGGTGAAGAGAGACAGAGACCTTGACAGCTGTCAAAGTAGCTGTCAAAGTTGGAGAATATAAAGAGAACTTTGCTATGAGGACTTTGCTGGTTAAATTTGTTACAATTTGGATATAAATTGTCGAAAATAAGGAATAACAATTTGACTTTTGGATTTGAGGAAACAAAGTTACTATAATCCCCCTAGAGGGGTCTCGGGACATTACAAGAACGGTTGTAAGTGGAAAAATACTCTTGGAATCGCACAGGATTTGTTATCTTCTGGGAAAGCTGCAAAAACGAAACAGTATTTTGTCTACAGAGGTGTTTATATTAAAGGAGACAATAGAAATATCTATTGAAGAACGGAAGGGACTGGACGCAAGTTTTTGTTCCTGAACTAACAACAACCCCTGTAGAGGTATTAAATTTCTGAATTAGAATGTTCTTGCAGCGGAACAGGAAAAGAAACCTGAAAAAGTGAGAAAAAAGAACAAAGGACTGATGACGACTTGGAAAGAACAAGGGAGGAGCCAAATTATTGTGAAAGACCAAGGAAAACCAAAGGCCTGTCAGGGGCCTCTTTAAGACTGGGCGTCTGAAGTTAAACATTATTTAAAAAAACCGGCAAGGTGGAACCGAAAAAAAAAAATCGGCTATGGACGTGAGATCTTCAGGCTGATAGTAGATAGACTGATGGACATGGGGAATCGAAACCGGGGAAGGGTGGGGGGAGATTTGGAATCCAAAGGGTGTAAAACTATTTTTTGAATCTTTTTATATTTTTTATTTTGTTTGGACGTGTTTAACCAAAACGGGAATTCGTGGAAGGAAATTGGGGTGGACCTTGGGGGGGAAACTTTCTTTTAATGATGAGGGATGGTGGAATTTAAAGGGAACGTGGTTATATAACTAAATTGATTATTGGGTTAAACAAAATAAGTTTTAAATTGGGAGTAAGAACTTGTGGAACTAAATTAATGAAAGGGGAATACAATAGGGAGAGGGATGGGGAAGTCCTAAAAGATGTTAATGAAAATAAGGCTTTAATTGTAAAGGTTTATTTTTTTCTTTTTCTTTTGTTCTTTTTCTTTTTTGAGTTTTGGAAATTTCAATAAATATGATTTTTTTTAAAAAATAGAATGCACATTCACTCAAAAATCGCAGAGTGATATGTTTGTTATCAGCCCAAATCAAGCATAGATGTTATGGTTCCATCTCAATAGAAAGAGGACGAATAAGCTTGGATTGTTCTTTCGGTGGTCATTCACCCAGACCTTAACCCTAAAGCTAACCGTAACCGTAACCCTAACCCTAACGCTAAACCTAACCCTAACCCTAACCCTAACCCTAACCCTAACCCTAACCCTAACCCCAATCCTAACCCTCACCCTCACCCTAACCCTAACCCTAATCCTAACCCAAGCCCTAGCAAAGCGAAGTGTAATAAGCCTAAACAAAGCCAAACAGGTTGTTTTGGGTTCCAGCTACATAGAAAGAAGAAAGTTGGATTACGCTTATTTCAAGTCGTGTTCTTTGGTGTTAATGCACATTGCCCAAGAAATCGCTAAGTGTGTGTAATGAAACGAAAATAAAACAACACCCTCTTTTCGCTTCCATAGGCGTATAGAGAAGACGAATAAGTTTTGATTGGTCTTATTTCAATCTGCATGGTGTTTTTTGTGTGTTTTTTTGGGAATCACCCCCGACCAAAGCTAAAAGGTGTTTTGGTTTCCATCTACACAAAAAGAAGATGATAAAGCTCTGAGCCATATATCAAATTGGTGTTTTTGGGGTTACCATGCACATTCACTCAAAAATCGCAGAATGACATGTTTTTTATCAGCACAAATCAAGTATAGGTGTTTTGGTTCCATCTCCATAGAAGGAGGACAAATAAGCTTGGATTGTTCTTTCGGTGGTCATTCACGCTAACCCTAACCCTAACCCTAACCCTAACCCTAACCCTAACCCTAACCCTAACCCTAATCCTAACGCTTACCCTAACCCTAACCCCAACCCCAACCCTATACCTAACACTAACCCTAGCAAAGCGAAGTGCAATAAGCCTAAACAAAGCCAAACAGGTTGTTTTGTGTTACAGCTACAAAGAAAGAAGAATCTTGGATGTGACTTATTTCACGTCGTTTTCTTTGGTGTTAATGCACATTGACCCAGAAATCGCAAAGTGTGTGTGTCAGAGCTGCTTCCAGATCCTAGCTCACAGAGGATCACGCTAGCCAGCGGTCACTTTATAAAAGTCTTTATTGAGTTACAGTTTCCATTCTCAAGCTGCTGCGTGCAGCTCTACGTCTTATGAGTTAGACCGGCGAAGCTCCGTCTGAGTCTCCGCCCCCTGTACACCAGCTTAATACCCTAGCCTTACTCCACCTTTTCCGCCTGACCGTTCTTCTCTGGGTCCCTCTGCCCCCCGTGGTCTCTTCCTTCCTGGACTCTTCTGACGCTGACCCCCCGGACCCTTCTGTCTCTTTGCGTCGGGCTTTAGGACCTGGCTCCCTTTCCGGGCTGCTTACTGCGCCACCTTCCTGTGCATTTGAACTTGGCGCGCGCGCCCAACCTTCCACTTTCCGCTTGACCATTTCTTCGCTCCCCGATGGAGGTGTGGCCACTCCTGACTCATGCCCTCCCCCCTGCTGCGAGCTGCCAGAGCTCGATACCTGGCGCCCTGTTGGTGACGCTGGCCCCGATTTCCAACTGCTGCCCTCTGAGCCCCCTCTGGAACCTTCTTCCTGGGGTGTCCCCCTAGGCTCCCCCCTGTCCCTGGCCACTGGCGCTCCTTTCTGTGAATCTTCTGATTCACTGGAAAGACTCGGAGATCTCAGGTTGTCGTCATCACTCATCTTTTCTTCGGCCTCCTCCCCCTCGCTCTCTGTTTCCTCCCTTGCCCTCACCTCTGCTCCTGAACCCCTGACATCCATCCCCCCTCGAAGCCCCCCCTGCCCCCCTCCCCTCCTTCCGGTGTGGGAGCTGGGTGCTGCAGTGTCATGGGGACGAATGCCGGATACAGTTCGCTTCCCGTGGCGGGCCTCCAACTGAAGACTTCCGGTTCTTCCTCCCTGCGCTCGTCGACAACTGTCACCTCCGCTTCCATCTCTGTGCCTCCGTGCTCGAACCCAAAATCCTCCCCGTACATGTCCACGTCCGTCTCCGCCTCAGTCGTTCCCGGGTCCGTCGCTCGACCTGGAACCTCCAGCCACTTCCTGTGCCAGTGTTCCTCTGGTCTATCGTCCCACCAATATGAGGGTTCTGAGGCAGATCCCGCGGGTGACCCCTCCGAGGAACGTGTGTCCATTGTCGGTTCCTCGTCCGAGTCGAACCCCTGGAACGTGCTGGTTGAAAGCGTCGGTGTGAAAAGCCAATCGTCGAAAAAGTCTGCTGGCATGGGCCTGTGTGGGAAGAGGGCATGAAACTCGTCTTTGAGCAGAGGTTCCTCCAAAGCGTAGCCCGGCACCCAGCTGTTGGCACTGGCCGGGGTGCCCTCTCTGGCGAGAAGGTATTCTACTCCCTCTTCTCCCCATCTCGAGTCCAAAATCTCTGTGACTTCGTTGATGGGCTCCTCCTGTGGCACTCCCCTTTGCTCGGTTCCCTCTCGGAGCGGACTCGGCGCCGTTCTTGGTTCCTGAAACCTGTGAGGTGTCTTGTAGGGAGTGAGCACCGATCTGTGGAACACCGGGTGCATCCTGGAGCCTTCCGGAAGCGTCAGCCTGAAGGCTACCGGGTTGACCTGCTCTTCGACTTGGTAGGGTCCCAGTTGTTTATGCCCTAGTTTCTTCTTCGCTAACGACCTGGCCGGCACTGCGTGGGCTGCTAACCAGACCCAGTCTCCCACATGGATCTCTTCGCCAACCCTCCTGTGTTTGTCCGCTTGTACCTTGTATGCGTGCTTAGCCAGCTCCAGGTGCCGCCGAAGCTGATCGTGGACCTCCTGCAACTCCGACGCGAACGCGTCTGCTGTCTGCGGCTCCCCCTCCCCCATTCTTTCCAGTCCCGGGAAGGTTCTGGGGTGCCTTCCGTTGTTGGCGAAGAATGGCGTCACTTATTACATTTCTCTTTGCTAGGGTTGGGGTCATGCTTAGGGTTAGGGTTACGGTTAGGGTTAGGGTTAAGGTTAAGGTTAAGGTTAAGGTTAAGGTTAAGGTTAAGGTTCGGGTTCGGGTTCGGGTGAATAACCACCGAAAGAACAATCCAAGTTTATTCGTCCTCCTTCTTTTTTATATATATAAATTTTTTATTGGTTTTACAAAATTTTTCAAACAATACAAACAAATAAAAAGACATACAAACATGTATAATTTCATAGCCCTTTTTTCATATCCCTTACTTCTCGGACTCCCCCATACCTCCCCTTCGTGCATCCCAATGTCCAAATTTCTTTCAGCAACTTCTAAATAATTTTATCAAATATATGTCTTGCTAATCTTTTCTTCAACTTAATCTTATGTCGCTGTAAAGAAAGGAGGAGGAGTGGCGTTATATGTCAGGGATGTGTATACCTGTGAAGTGATCCAAGATTTAGAACCTCAAAGCCAAAGTGAGAGCATTTGGGTCAAAATTAAGGGAGAGAAGAATAACAGAGACCTCATTGTGGGAGTTTACTATAGATCCCCAAGCCAAACGGAGGACATAGATGATGCCTTCCTGGAACAGATGGCCAAGCATGCAAAAGGAAGGGAGATAGTAGTAATGGGGGACTTCAATTACCCGGATATTTGTTGGACGTCAAACTCAGCCAAGAGCATATGGTCAAACAGATTCCTCACTGGCCTTGCAGACAACTTCATTGTCCAGAAAGTGGGAGAAGCAACAAGAGGAACAGTCATTTTAGATCTGGTCCTAACCAATGTTGATGACCTGGTTAGTGGGGTAGATGTGGATGGATCATTAGGCGCGAGTGATCATGCTCTTCTGAAGTTTACTATACAGCGGAAAGGAGCAGCCAAGCATACTAGGACTCAATTTCTTGACTTTAAGAAAGCCGACTTCATAAAACTTAGGGAAGTGCTGAGTGAGATCCCATGGACAGCAATACTAAAAAGAAAGGGAGTTCATGGTGGCTGGGAGTTTGTTAAGAGGGAGATAGTAAAAGCACAACGTCAGGCAATACCAATGAGACGGAAACATGGAAGGTGCCTAAAGAAGCCAGGGTGGCTATCTAAAGAACTTTTAACTGAATTAAGATTAAAAAATGATGTGTACAAAAAATGGAAAAGGGGGGAAACCACCTGTCAGGGGTTTAGGAGCAGAGGCACGGGCAAGGGAGGAAACAGAGAGCGAAGGGGAGGAGGCAGAAGAAAAGATGAGTGATGACGACGACCCGAGATCTCCTAGTCTTTCCAGTGAATCAGAGGATTCACAGAAAGGAGCACCAGTGGCCAGGGCAAGGGGGGCACCCCAGGAAGATAGAGCCAGAAGGGACTCAGGGGGGAGCAGCTGGAAATCGGGACCAGCGTCACCGCCAGGAAGCAGGGAAGAGGAAGGGAGCCAGGGGGGAAGCGCTGGCAGCTCACCACAGGAGGGAGGGCATGAGTCAGGAGTGGCCACACCTCCATCGGGGAGCGAAGAAACGGTTAAGAGGAAGGTGGAAGGTTGGGCGCGCGCGCCAAGTTCAAATGCAGAGGAAGGCGGCGCAGTAAGCAGCCCCGAAAGGGAACCAGGTCCTAAAGCCCGGCGCAAGGAGGCAGGAGGGTCCGGGTCAGCGTCAGAAGAATCCCGGAAGGAGGAGGCCCCGGGGGGTAGAGGGACCCAGAGGAGGACAGTCAGGCGGAAAAGGTGGAGCAAGGCTAGGATATTAAGCTGGTGCTCACGGGGCGGAGACTCAGACGGAGCTTCGCCGATCTAGCTACTAGACGTAGAGTTTGCGCGCAGCAGCGTGAGAATGGAAACTGTAATTCAATAAAGACTTTTACTTAATGATCGCTGGCTAGCGTGATCCTCTGTGAGCTAGGATCTTCAAGCAGCTCTGACACCACCAAAGAGGAATTCAAACAAATAGCCAGCACGTGTAGACACAAAGTCAGAAAAGCTAAAGCACAGAATGAACTCAGGCTTGCTAGAGAGGTTAAAAGCAACAAAAAAGGCTTTTATGGGTATGTTCGTAGCAAAAGGAAGAACAAAGAAACAGTGGGGTCACTCAGAGGAGAAGATGGTGAAATGCAAACAGGGGACACAGAAAGGGCTGAACTCCTCAATGCCTTCTTTGCCTCAGTCTTCTCCGATAAAGAAAACAATGCCCAACCTGCAGAATTTGGAGCAAATGATTCAGCAAAGGAAACACAGCCCAGAATAACTAAGGAGATAGTACAAGAATATTTGGCTAGTTTAGATGTATTCAAGTCTCCAGGGCCAGATGAACTGCATCCAAGAGTATTAAAAGAACTGGCAGATGTGATCTCAGAACCACTGGCAGTCATCTTTGAGAATTCCTGGAGAACAGGCGAAGTCCTGGCAGACTGGAGGAGGGCAAATGTTGTCCCTATTTTCAAAAAGGGGAAAAGAGAGGACCCAAATAATTACCGCCCAGTCAGTCTGACATCAATAGCAGGGAAGATTCTGGAGCAGATCATTAAGCAAACAGTCTGTGAGCACCTAGAAAGGAATGCTGTGATCACCAATAGTCAGCATGGATTTCTGAAAAATAAGTCATGTCAGACTAACCTGATCTCGTTTTTTGACAGAATTACAAGCCTGGTAGATGAAGGGAACACAGTGGATGTAGCCTACCTTGATTTCAGCAAGGCATTTGACAAGGTGCCCCATGATATTCTTGTAAAGAAGCTGGTAAAATGCGGTCTTGACTCTGCTACCACTCAGTGGATTTGTAACTGGCTGACTGACCGAACCCAAAGGGTTCTCATCAATGGTTCCTCTTCATCCTGGAGAAGAGTGACTAGTGGGGTGCCACAGGGTTCTGTCTTGGGCCCGGTCTTATTCAACATCTTTATCAACGACTTGGATGATGGACTCAAGGGCATCCTGATCAAATTTGCAGATGACACCAAACTGGGAGGGGTGGCTAACACCCCAGAGGACAGGATCACACTTCAAAACGACCTTGACAGATTAGAGAACTGGGCCAAAACAAACAAGATGAACTTTAACAGGGAGAAATGTAAAGTATTGCACTTGGGCAAAAAAAATGAGAGGCACAAATACAAGATGGGTGACACCTGGCTTGAGAGCAGTACATGTGAAAAGGATCTAGGAGTCTTGGTTGACCATAAACTTGACATGAGCCAACAGTGTGACGCGGCAGCTAAAAAAGCCAATGCAATTCTGGGTTGCATCAATAGGAGTATAGCATCTAGATCAAGGGAAGTAATAGTGCCACTGCATTCTGCTCTGGTCAGACCTCACCTGGAGTACTGTGTCCAGTTCTGGGCACCACAATTCAAGAAGGACACTGACAAACTGGAACGTGTCCAGAGGAGGGCAACCAAAATGGTCAAAGGCCTGGAAACGATGCCTTATGAGGAACGGCTAAGGGAGCTGGGCATGTTTAGCCTGGAGAAGAGGAGGTTAAGGGGTGATATGATAGCCATGTTCAAATATATAAAAGGATGTCACATAGAGGAGGGAGAAAGGTTGTTTTCTGCTGCTCCAGAGAAGCGGACACGGAGCAATGGATCCAAACTACAAGAAAGAAGATTCCACCTAAACATTAGGAAGAACTTCCTGACAGTAAGAGCTGTTCGACAGTGGAATTTGCTGCCAAGGAGTGTGGTGGAGTCTCCTTCTTTGGAAGTCTTTAAGCAGAGGCTTGACAACCATATGTCAGGAGTGCTCTGATGGTGTTTCCTGCTTGGCAGGGGGTTGGACTCGATGGCCCTTGTGGTCTCTTCCAACTCTATGATTCTATGATTCTATGATTCTACACACTGCGATGTCTGGGTCAATGTGCATTAACACCAAAGAACACGACTTGAAATAAGCGAAATCCAAGATTCTTCTTTCTATGTAGCTGGAACCCAAAACAACCTGTTTGGCTTTGTTTAGGCTTCTTACATTTCTCTTGGTTAGGGTTAGGGTTAGGGTTACAGTTAGGGTTAGGGTTAGGGTTAGGGTTAGGGTTAGGGTTAGGGTTAGGGTTAGGGTTAGGGTTAAGGTTAAGGTTAAGGTTAAGGTTAAGGTTAAGGTTAAGGTTAAGGTTAAGGTTAAGGTTTAGGTTTAGGTTTAGGTTTAGGTTTAGGGTTAGGGTTAGGGTTAGGTTTAGGTTTAGGGTTAGGGTTAGGGTTAGGTTTAGGTTTAGGTTTAGGTTTAGGTTTAGGTTTAGGTTTAGGTTAACGTTAAGGTTAAGGTTTAGGTTTAGGTTTAGGTTAAGGTTAAGGTTAAGGTTAAGGTTAAGGTTCGGGTTCGGGTTCGGGTTCTTTGGCAATTAAATCCTGCCGTCCAGTCAGCACAGCTCTGCTTGGGGCTTGAGGCCGACCTGTGCAGGAAGACAGAGTCGCAGCGGTCCTGCAGTCCGTGTGAGATAGAGAGATAAATGAAGTCCAGAGACATTTCATTGCTATCTCTAAAAAGCGTTTATTTACAAGCCATAAATCAGTCACATTCCACCGGAGCTTTCCGGCATCTTTCCCGTGCTAAAAGCACACACAATCTCTCTTGCAGCATCTCTCAGTCTAAAGTGAAACCAAGTCTCCCAGACAAAGCCTCTGACGCACTTCCCTGCGTCAGGCCCCTCCCCAGATACAGGACACCAAGGAGTTTTAACCCTGTAAACTCCAAACTCCACACCCCCTCTTGCCCTGCATCTGGGGAAATAAGCAACAATGCTCACCCCAAACACAGACCTTCACAGAACTCCTCGTGCTTCTGGAAGGTTAACGGTTTTGTGAAACCACCAGCGAGGTTCTTGGTTGAGGGACAGCATTTTAGAGCAAGTAGCCCTTCACAAACGCTCTGACACACATTCTGAAAACGTATGTCCAAATGTTTGGTCCTGGCCTTGAATTGCGCCGTCTCGGCCAATTTGAGGCATGGTTGATTGTCTTCATGCACCACGACGGGCAGACAATGCTCTCCACAGAGTTCCTCGACCAAACACACATAGAACTCCAACTCTCTGCAAACCTCAGATAGCGCACTGAACTCAGCTTCGGTAGATGAAAGCGCTATGAGACTTTGCTTCCAGGACCTCCACCCAACTACTGAGTTCCCAAACTTCACCACTAGGCCTGACACTGATTTGCGGTCCTCAAGGTTAGCCCAATCTGAATCCACCCATGCGGTCAGCTTGACACCACCCTCAGCTGACATCTTGAGGCAAAAATCTTTGGTATCTTGCAGGTAACGTAGCACCCGTTTAATACCATTCCAGGCCTGCACACTAGGACTTGAAGCCTCTCTACTGAGCAGATTGACAGCAAACGCTATGTCTGGTCTGCTCCACTGTGACAGATACAATAGACTACCCAGAGTTGACTGAAAGAGTTCAGTATTTTCAAACACAGCACGTTCTACTTGCTGACATTCTTTCACGTAACCAGCCTCCATGGGTGTTTTGACACCTGTACACTCAGACATTCTGAACTTCTCAAGCAACTGCTCAATCTTACCTTTCTGGCTGAGCAAAAAGCTTCCATCTCTTGCTCTCATGATCTCTATGCCTAGATACGACTTGACCTCTCCAAGCTGCTTGAGCTTGAACCGCTTTCCAAGCTCCCTAGCAAACTTCTCCACTTGTTTACTTGTCTGTGCCATGATCAAGATATCATCGACAAAAACCTGAGCAGCTTGCTGTGTCTCACCTGATCCTTTAAGGTAGAGACAGCTGTCCGCAACACTTCTCCTGAAACCTAGCTCTTCTAAGGCTTCATTCAGACACATGTTCCAATTTCTGGCAGATTGGCGTAATCCATAGATGGATTTGTGCAACCGCCACACAGTGCCTGGCACACTGACTCCAAACCCTGGAGGAGGAAGCATGTACAACTCCTCCTGGAGGTCTGAGTTCAGGTAGGCAACATCCACATCAAAATGGTTCACCTTCCAACCTCTCTGTGCAGCAACAGCTAAAAGTGTCCTCAAAGTCTCTGCTCTCGAGGTCGGCGAATAGACCTCCATGAAGTGGACACCCTTCTTCTGTGTGAATCCACGAGCTACTAACCTAGCTTTATACTGTTTTTCTCCAGCTTCTGTGGGTTTAAGACGGTAAACCCATATGCAACCCACAGCCTGATTGCCAGACGGCAGCTGAGTGAGTGAGAACACACCAAGAGACTCCATTGAGTTCATCTCCTTCTGCATCGCCTCACGCCATTTGCTAGCTTCTTCCTGAGGCAACTTCTGAACATCCTCAAAGGATTCAGGTTCACATCTAGCCACACCTACCCAGACACTAGTGGCTTCATACCTTTCCGGTGGCTTTCCCTTGGTTGACCTTGCTGACCTCCTCAGCGTGAACTCTGGAACTGCGCCTGATTCACTTGGACCAGCCAGACCATCCCCTGTGTCAGAACCCCCCCCCCCTCTGACCTGCTGCGCCTTTTTGGCCTCACAGCTGGGTCTGCTGGCGAGGATGGCTCACTCCTTGGCTCAGACTTGACAGAGACCTGTGGAGGGGTCTTGGGACTCCCCTTTGGAGAGGTTCGGAGCCTCTGCCTTGGAGATCCCGGCTCTGGACTCTGTGGCTATGGACTGTCCACCTCAGCAATAGGTTCAGCTTCGTCCTCCTCCTCTTCCTCATCTGAGTCTGACAGAACATCCGGGTTCCCGTGAAGAAGTTTCCACCCACTCTGCTCGCAAAACTCAGCACTGCCGCTAATAAGCAGCTTAGACTGGTTGCCAGTAGGGTATGCAAAACGCCACGCCTTTGAGTCTGGCTCATAGCCTACAAAGATCGTTTTCCTAGATCTTGGTTCACCCTTTCTGCGGGTGGCCTTTGGAATGAGGACCCAAGCCTCACAGCCAAACACACACAAGAAATCCACTTTGGGTTTTTTCCCATGCAGCAGAAAATACGGTGTGTCACCCACACTTGAATTGAACACCCTGTTCTGAACAAAACATGCCGTCTTATAACTCTCAGCCCAAAAGCGCTGTGGCAGACCCGAGTCTGCCAGCATAGCATGCGCTGCTTCCTGTAGGGTGCGGTGTTTTCTCTCCGCAATTCCGTTCTGTTGCGGAGAGTAGGGGGCAGTCAATCGATGACTGGTACCTTTCTGCCTGAAGAAAGATTGCAGCCCAGAACCTGTGAACTCGCCCCCCCCCCCGATCAGATTGAAAGGAAACCACCCTGGCGGAGAAACGCAGCTCTACCGCTGTGATCCAATCCCTGATCAGTGCAGCCGCCCCCACTTGTGTTTAAGTGTAAACAGCCAGGTGTGTCTCGAAAAATCATCAATCAGAACCAAAACATGCTTCGATCCACTTAAAGAAGCTATCTGCATCGGCCCAGATAAATCTGCATGAACCAGCTCAAAGGGTTTGCTGGTCCTCTTTTCTGACCTGGGATATCTGCATGTCGTGACCTTCAATTTTTTACAAGCTTGACAATCTAAGTATTTATCACATGCCTTGAACCCACACCCAATTGTGTTCTCTGCGGCCCTTTTAACATATGACCACCCTGCATGTCCAAAGCGTCTGTGCCAGAGGTGTAAACAATCATGGTGTGGTGGTACATTTGCACACTGCACTTGTGCTTCTTCAGGGGACTCTGCAACAGTAGCATCAGTGACAGGCATCTGCACCAGAAAGAGCCTGTCCTTCCCCTCAACACTGTAGAGCTTCTTCCCATCCCTGTAAAAATAACACGTATTGCTAGTAAACAACACATCAAACCCATCGGCAACAAGAGCTGATACACTTAAAAGAGAATGTGCAAGCTCGGGCACCACGTAAGCTTGCACCTCATGATCTATAAAGGGACAGTATAAGAAACCAGTTTCAGTTAGCTGTCTCTTAGATCCATCTGCCATCGTGACAAAACGTCCAGATTTAACTGTCTTGCAATTTTTCAGGAGCCCACCAGATGACACAAGGCTGTGGGTCGCTCCAGTATCAACAACAAGAGATAACGTGGCTCTCTGGCTATCTTCCAAAGTTGCCATGGCAATGCTTGCACCCCCACCGGGGCCTCTGCCAGTGTCCTTCCTGGTTGCCATTGTTGCTGCAAGGCCTCTGCTGGTGTTCTCACGCTTCGCCGTCTGAGAACCGTTGCTTATCTGCCTTAGCAGGTGGCTGACCTTGCATTCCAGAGCCTCTGCAGAACAATGCCCTTCGCTGTTGGACTTCGCCTCAGAGCACAAACAACTCTTGGGGACTTTGGCTTTCCCAGAGCTCTTGGAACGGCCTGCACCCCCACTCCTGGGTGCCCAGCTGCCTGAGGAACGGTCTGCTACTGCCTTCCTCTTCCCAGCTCTCAGCCTCTCTCCCGGACCATCACACAGACGTGTTGAAGCATAGAAGCAGCTTCCCAAAACAGTCCCCGCCCCCTCTGGGCTTAATGCTCTCTCTGGGCATCTCCTAGCCCCCTCTAGTCTGGCTCCCACTGTGGCCTGACATGCTGTCTTCAGTGCGTGCCATGCGACCCAGGGCTTCTTCCCTTGGAGCTTTGGCAACAGCCAAGCATCAACGCTGGCCCTTAAAATGGCTAGCACCCTTTGCTCTCTTTCCAGAGCAGCAGCCACGTCTGCTTCACAAGCTTCCACTGCTCCTGCAGACCTCTCAACCTCTGCAGCTGCAGCACCAGGCTGGGCAAGGACTGGTTCGGCTTGTGTACACTCCCAAAGCTGCCTTTCTGCCAGCCAGTAGTACATGCGCTTAGACCAGGCTTCCCAATTGGCCCCATGCAGTCTTTCACCGGGGTAGCTCTCATGGCCTTGCTGTTGCTGAGCAGCAGCCATCTTCCTCCCCCCGGGGCTTAAGTGTACTCACGAGTTGCCAGCTAGCTGGTCCTCTGAAACAGCAGCCTCCTCTTGGCTCCGTTCTCCACCAGCGTCTCCCACAGCCCTTCCTGGCAGGAGCTCAAAGCAGCTCAAAGCTGGCAGCCTTCTTCCCTCCTCACACTTGGCAGGAAACACGGAAGAGCCATAACCTTTGGCAATTAAATCCTGCCGTCTAGGCAGCGCTTCCCCTGCGCAGCTCTGCTTGGGGCTTCAGGACGACCTGGCCAGGAAGACAGAGTCGCAGCGGTCCTGCAGTCCGTGTGAGATAGAGGGATAAATCAAGTCCAGAGACAGTTCGTTGCTATCTCTAAAAAGCGTTTATTTACAAGCCATAAATCAGTCACATTCCATAGGAGCTTTCCGGCATCTTTCCCGTGCTAAAAGCACACACAATCGCTCTTGCAGCGTCTCTCAGTCTAAAGTAAAACCAACTCTCACAGACAAAGCCTGTGACGTACGGCCCTGCATCAGTCCCCTCCCCAGATACAGGACACCAAGGAGTTTTAACCCTGTAAACTCCAAACTCCACAGGTTCGGGTTAGGGTGAATGACCACCGAGAGAACAATCCAAGTTTATTCATCCTCCTTCTATTGACATAGAACTGAAACACCTATGGTTGATTTCGGCTGATAACAAACATGTCACTCTGCGATTTTTGAGTGAATGTGCATTCTAACCCCAAAAACACCAATTTGAAATAAGCCCAATCAGGGCTTTATCATCTTCTTTTTATGTAGGTGGAACCCAAAACACCTTTTTGCTTTGGTTGGGGGTGATTCTGGTGCACACCCAAAAAACACCATGCGAATTGTAATAAGCCCAATCAAAGCTTATTCGTCTTCTTTCTATGCATATGGAAGCAAAAAGACGGTGTTGTGTTATTTTGGTTTCATTACACACTGTCAGGGGTTCAGGAGCAGAGGCGAGGGCAAGGGAGGAAACAGAGAGCGAGGGGGAGGAGGCCGAAGAAAAGATGAGTGATGACGACGACCCGAGATCTCCGAGTCTTTCCAGTGAATCAGAAGATTCACAGAAAGGAGCGCCAGTGGCCAGAGCAAGGGGGGAGCCTAGGGGGACACCCCAGGAAGAAGGTTCCAGAGGGGGCTCAGAGGGCAGCAGTTGGAAATCGGGGCCAGCGTCACCAACAGGGCGCCAGGTATCGAGCTCTGGCAGCTCGCAGCAGGGGGGAGGGCATGAGTCAGGAGTGGCCACACCTCCATCGGGGAGTGAAGAAACGGTCAAGCGGAAAGTGGAAGGTTGGGCGCGCGTGCCAAGTTCAAATGCACAGGAAGGTGGCGCAGTAAGCAGCCCGGAAAGGGAGCCAGGTCCTAAAGCCCGACGCAAAGAGACAGAAGGGTCCGGGGGGTCAGCGTCAGAAGAGTCCAGGAAGGAAGAGACCACGGGGGGCAGAGGGACCCAGAGAAGAACGGTCAGGTGGAAAAGGTGGAGTAAGGCTAGGGTATTAAGCTGGTGTACAGGGGGCGGAGACTCAGACGGAGCTTCGCCGGTCTAACTCATAAGACGTAGAGCTGCACGCAGCAGCTTGAGAATGGAAACTGTAACTCATTAAAGACTTTTATAAAGTGACCGCTGGCTAGCGTGATCCTCTGTGAGCTAGGATCTGGAAGCAGCTCTGACAGTAAGCTCCGTCTCCAGTTGTGGGCATCTACAGCCTCGCGGAGAGGAGAGAAAGCGGGTGCCTACTAGCGAGCTCACGAACGGCAGACAATATGACGGCCGTACAGCAGATAGCGGATCTCAGAGAAGCAGTGACACGACTGAATGCCGAGATACTTGCATCCAGGAAGAGAGAGGAGGACGCAGATGCCGCCTACAGGGATCTCCAGGTCAGGTTGGAAATGCTTACGAAGCAAGGGCAACTGACACCCAGACCGGAGGGGATTGGGTTGGGGAGACGAACAGGCGGTCTAGTCTCTCACTTCGATGGGAATTTACAACAGTACCCCAACTTTAGAGCAGATGTAATGTGTGCACTGCAACTGCTGGACAAAGACTTTAGAGATGAGCAAGAGAAGGTGGGATTTATCATGTCCCATTTGCATGGAGATGCTAAAGCATGGCTGCGCAATTTGTGGAGAGATAAGGATCCGGCGCTCCAAAATGCGGATGCCTTTATTAAAGCGATGGATGGGTGCTTTTCATCAAGCATAGACGTGGATCTTGCCCGGAAGGAGGTACATGGACTGAAACAAGGGAGGGCCAGTGTAAGGCAGTATCATGCCCACTTTTTTGCATTGGTCAGTGCCCTGGAATGGGACAGAGATTCGGCTCCAGTCAGAGACCTGTTTTGGGAAGGATTGAACAGCGCGGTTAAAGACGAAATTGCAAGGGGGGAGAGACCCCGGAGCACGCAGGAGATCGTTCAGAGGGCGCTGGCGGTTGGGGTGCGTCTGGAAGAACGTCCATGGAGCAGGGACGAAGGGCGTGGAGGGCGCGAACCAGCCAGAGGCTACTCCTTCCTTCCCAGAGAAGCAGCGCGTGCGCATTCCGCGCCTCCGCCAGGAGGAGGAGCGGAACCTATGGAGGTTGGAGCTGCAAGGGCTCAGTCAGCAACCAGAGCCCTAGCACCGGGAGCAGTGAAAGAGAAGCCTCCTAGAGGGAACCGGAAGTGTTACATCTGCGACAATCCCCAGCATATGGCGAAAGAGTGTCCCCAGAGGATCCACAAGCACACTGCAGCCTCAGCAATGGTAACTGCAGCAACGCAGCAAGGAGAACCACAGCAGGGAAACGACGGAGTCTGGCTGGAGACAGAGGCACTGGGGCCCAGCCAGACGTGTCAGTGAAGCAGTCCCCAGATATTTTGCAGCCCACAGACCCCCTCCCGCCCAAACCAGTAGTGCGGCTCACTGCATCGCTCCAGCTGCCCAATGGCCTCACCATGGACGTGCCAATCACCATTGACTCAGGAAGCAATGCGGACTTTATAGGGCAAGACTTCGTCGACCGGCACGCTATACAGTTACTGCCCGCCACACTGCCCCTGCAGGTCGTCACGGTGGATGGCAGGGAGCTGCTCGGGGGGCAAGTGGTGAAGCAAACGCCACCAATGGTGATGCGACTTGGGAATCACAAGGAAGTCATCAGCTTCAATGTCACTCAACTATCGGACACGCCTATTGTATTGGGCATGAGTTGGCTGGACAAGCACAGCCCGACGCTGGCTTGGTACCAGAGGCAGCTGACCTTTGGCTCTTCCTATTGTGCTGAACACTGCATCCTGCCGCGGCAGGAAGGAGAGGAAGAGGAGTCGCAGCTGCAGCTAGGGACGCTGCAAGCGGTTCCCCAGAAGTACGCAGATTTAAAGCCCTATACGGCCTAGGACCCTCGTACCTACGGGACCGCCTCTCCTGGTATGCCCCACAGAGAAACCTACGGTCTGCAAATAATAACATCCTCAAGGTCCCAGGCCTCAGAGAGGTTAGGCTGGCCTCAACTAGAGCCAGGGCCTTCTCGGCTGCAGCTCCAAACTGGTGGAATGCTCTGTCAAAAGAGACTAGGGCCCTGCGGGACCTGACATCTTTCCGCAGGGCCTGCAAGACAGAGTTGTTCCGCCAGGCCTTTGGTCAGGGCGCAGCCTGACTCCCTCCTCTGGCAACCTGCACATAATTCTACTTAATTGGTTGCCATCAATTTGATTTAATTAATTTTTATAATGAAATTTTTAGATTGTGTGATTATTTGATTGATTATTTTATTGTTGTTAGCCGCCCTGAGCCCGGCTTTGGCTGGGGAGGGCGGGATATAAATAAAATTTATTATTATTATTATTATTATTATTTTTTGGAGGTTTTCTGCGAGAAGGAGGCGGACAAGCTACCCCCCCCAGACCATACGACTGCAAGATTGACCTCCTACCAGGGGCGGCGTTACCAAAAGGGAAGCTGTATTCCATGTCAGAGGACGAATTACAGGAACTCAAGGAGTTCATAGATCACAATTTGGAGCGTGGTTTCATCCGAGAGTCCAAGGCAGTGGGGGGCAGTCCTGTATTTTTTGTCAAGAAGAAAGACACGCCCCCAAAAAGGCTCGTGGTGGACTACCGGACCTTGAACGCGGTGACCGCGCCATCGGACTTCCCCATGCCCAGGATAGACGACCTCCTCGCGACGGTGCGCAAGGGACGCGTCTTCACCAAGTTGGACCTGCGAGGGGCATGCAACCTCATTCGCATGCGGGAAGGCAATGAGTGGAAGACGGCCATGTTCACGCCCCTGGGCACCTACGAATACAGAGTTATGCCGTTTGGATTGCAAAATGGCTCCCACTGTTTTCAAGCTTTCATGCATCACGTGCTGGCGGGGCTCCTCTACAAGAAGTGTGTCTGTTTCCTTGACGACATACTCATCTTTTCTGACTCGCAGCAGGATCACGACAGAGACGTCAAGGAAGTGCTGAGCAGACTGCAGCAGCATAGGCTCTACGCCAAGCTGGAAAAATGCCAGTTCGACGTGTCGGAGGTGGACTTCCTGGGCTACAGGTTGTCCGACAGGGGGCTCGCCATGGACAGCGCCAAGGTTCGCACGGTTTTGGATTGGAAAAGTCCGCGCAACAGAAAGGAGGTCCAGCGGTTTGTCAGCTTTGCGAACTTCTATCGCAAGTTTATCAAGGGGTTTGCGATGCAGACGGCGGCCATCACAGACACGCTCAGCTCCAAGAAGAAGTTCATCTGGACGGAGCAGGCGGAGCAGTCCTTTCAGGCACTCAAGCGTCTCTTCGCGTCGGAAGAGCAGCTACTACACGTCGACCCCAGCAGACCGATGAGGGTGGAGACGGACGCCTCGGACAGAGCCGTGGGAGCTGTGCTGTTGCAGCAAGACCCGCAGGGGGCGTGGAGACCGGGAGCGTTCTACTCCAGGAAGCTCACCAAGTCAGAACAGAACTACACCATCTGGGACAGGGAGTTGTTGGCCATTCATGCAGCCTTTAAGGCGTGGAGGCACTTCCTGATCGGAGCCAAGCATACGGTGCAGGTCCGCACGGACCACAAGAACCTGGAGCACTGGCACACGGCGAGGTTCCTGAACCAGAGGCAGATACGTTGGGCAGAGTTCTTTGCGGACTTCGACTTCCGCATAGAGTATGTCCCGGGGGACACCAACATCATGGCGGACGCCCTCTCCCGTAAACCGCAATACCTCGAGGAGGCGACGCCAGCGGCGGCCATGCACATCTTCGCACCGACAGCGTGGGCGTGCGCTTCCGCGACTGTTGACCTGGAGGCGGTTCGACGTGCGTTGCAAGACGACTCCTTTGCGAGAGCGAAGATGGCAGAGGCACACAGGGGCACGACTGCGACCGGCGAGTTCCAGGTTCGAGACGGATTACTCCTCCGTAAAGGGGCCATCTACGTGCCGGGGGACGATCTTCGCGCCAAGGTACTGCAGCAGTTGCACGACGCGCCCACCGCTGGGCACTTTGGCACAGAGAAGACGATAGAATTAGTCGCCAGAGACTTCTGGTGGCCCAGAATGAGAGGGGAAGTCGCGGACTACGTGGCGAGGTGCGACACCTGCCAGAGGGCCAAACCAGTACACAGACCGCCGGCGGGACTGCTGGAACCGCTGCAAACCCTGTTCGAACCATGGGAGAGAGTGGCCCTGGACTTTGTCACGGATCTGCCCAGCTCGAGAGGCAAGACGGCAGTGCTAGTGGTGGTGGACTTGTTCTCCAAGATGGCACATTTCATTCCGTGTGTGAAGGTGGCCACGGCGGAACAAACCGCCAAACTGTTCATAGATCACGTGTTCAAGGTTCACGGTCTGCCGCGGTCTATACTGTCCGACCGGGGGCGGCAGTTCATCTCGAACTTCTGGCAGAAGCTGATGGGCTTCCTGAACGTCAAGATCAACCTGGCTTCGGCTAGACACCCGCAGACCAACGGACAAGCGGAGCGGGTCAATGCCATCATGCAGCAGTACCTGAGATGTTATGCGAATCAACAGCCCGCGACGTGGGTGGATTACCTGCCTCTCGCCGAGTTCGCCTACAACAACACGAAGCACGCGTCCACGGGAGTGACGCCGTTCTTCGCCAACAACGGAAGGCACCCCAGAACCTTCCCGGGACTGGAAAGAATGGGGGAGGGGGAGCCGCAGACAGCAGACGCGTTCGCGTCGGAGTTGCAGGAGGTCCACGATCAGCTTCGGCGGCACCTGGAGCTGGCTAAGCACGCATACAAGGTACAAGCGGACAAACACAGGAGGGTTGGCGAAGAGATCCATGTGGGAGACTGGGTCTGGTTAGCAGCCCACGCAGTGCCGGCCAGGTCGTTAGCGAAGAAGAAACTAGGGCATAAACAACTGGGACCCTACCAAGTCGAAGAGCAGGTCAACCCGGTAGCCTTCAGGCTGACGCTTCCGGAAGGCTCCAGGATGCACCCGGTGTTCCACAGATCGGTGCTCACTCCCTACAAGACACCTCACAGGTTTCAGGAACCAAGAACGGCGCCGAGTCCGCTCCGAGAGGGAACCGAGCAAAGGGGAGTGCCACAGGAGGAGCCCATCAACGAAGTCACAGAGATTTTGGACTCGAGATGGGGAGAAGAGGGAGTAGAATACCTTCTCGCCAGAGAGGGCACCCCGGCCAGTGCCAACAGCTGGGTGCCGGGCTACGCTTTGGAGGAACCTCTGCTCAAAGACGAGTTTCATGCCCTCTTCCCACACAGGCCCATGCCAGCAGACTTTTTCGACGATTGGCTTTTCACACCGACGCTTTCAACCAGCACGTTCCAGGGGTTCGACTCGGACGAGGAACCGACAATGGACACACGTTCCTCGGAGGGGTCACCCGCGGGATCTGCCTCAGAACCCTCGTATTGGTGGGACGATAGACCAGAGGAACACTGGCGCAGGAAGTGGCTGGAGGTTCCAGGTCGAGCGACGGACCCGGGAACGACTGAGGCGGAGACGGACGTGGACATGTACGGGGAGGATTTTGGGTTCGAGCACGGAGGCACAGAGATGGAAGCGGAGGTGACAGTTGTCGACGAGCGCAGGGAGGAAGAACCGGAAGTCTTCAGTTGAAGGCCCGCCACGGGAAGCGAACTGTATCCGGCATTCGTCCCCATGACACTGCAGCACCCAGCTCCCACACCGGAAGGAGGGGAGGGGGGCAGGGGGGGCTTCGAGGGGGGATGGATGTCAGGGGTTCAGGAGCAGAGGCGAGGGCAAGGGAGGAAACAGAGAGCGAGGGGGAGGAGGCCGAAGAAAAGATGAGTGATGACGACGACCTGAGATCTCCGAGTCTTTCCAGTGAATCAGAAGATTCACAGAAAGGAGCGCCAGTGGCCAGGGCAAGGGGGGAGCCTAGGGGGACACCCCAGGAAGAAGGTTCCAGAGGGGGCTCAGAGGGCAGCAGTTGGAAATCGGGGCCTGCGTCACCAACAGGGCGCCAGGTATCGAGCTCTGGCAGCTTGCAGCAGGGGGGAGGGCATGAGTCAGGAGTGGCCACACCTCCATCGGGGAGCGAAGAAATGGTCAAGCGGAAAGTGGAAGGTTGGGCGCGCGCGCCAAGTTCAAATGCACAGGAAGGTGGCGCAGTAAGCAGCCCGGAAAGGGAGCCAGGTCCTAAAGCCCGACGCAAAGAGACAGAAGGGTCCGGGGGGTCAGCGTCAGAAGAGTCCAGGAAGGAAGAGACCACAGGGGGCAGAGGGACCCAGAGAAGAACGGTCAGGCGGAAAAGGTGGAGTAAGGCTAGGGTATTAAGCTGGTGTACAGGGGGCGGAGACTCAGACGGAGCTTCGCCGGTCTAACTCATAAGACGTAGAGCTGCACGCAGCAGCTTGAGAATGGAAACTGTAACTCAATAAAGACTTTTATAAAGTGACCGCTGGCTAGCGTGATCCTCTGTGAGCTAGGATCTGGAAGCAGCTCTGACACACACACTTTGCGATTTCTGGGTCAATGTGCATTAACACCAAAGAAAACGACGTGAAATAAGTCACATCCAAGATTCTTCTTTCTATGTAGCTGTAACACAAAACAACCTGTTTGGCTTTGTTTAGGCTTATTACACTTCGCTTTGCTAGGGTTAGTGTTAGGTATAGGGTTGGGGTTGGGGTTAGGGTTAAGGTAAGCGTTAGGATTAGGGTTAGGGTTAGGGTTAGGGTTAGGATTAGGGTTAGGGTTAGGGTTAGGGTTAGGGTTAGGGTTAGGGTTAGGGTTAGCGTGAATGACCACCGAAAGAACAATCCAAGCTTATTTGTCCTCATTCCATGGAGATGGAACCAAAACACCTATACTTGATTTGTGCTGATAAAAAACATGTCATTCTGCGATTTTTGAGTGAATGTGCATGGTAACCCCAAAAACACCAATTTGATATATGGCTCAGAGCTTTATCATCTTCTTTTTGTGTAGATGGAAACCAAAACACCTTTTAGCTTTGGTCGGGGGTGATTCCCAAAAAAACACACAAAAAACACCATGCAGATTGAAATAAGACCAATCAAAACTTATTCGTCTTCTCTATACGCCTATGGAAGCGAAAAGAGGGTGTTGTTTTATTTTCGTTTCATTACACACACTTAGCGATTTCTTGGGCAATGTGCATTAACACCAAAGAACACGACTTGAAATAAGCGTAATCCAACTTTCTTCTTTCTATGTAGCTGGAACCCAAAACAACCTGTTTGGCTTTGTTTAGGCTTATTACACTTCGCTTTGCTAGGGCTTGGGTTAGGATTAGGGTTAGGGTGAGGGTGAGGGTGAGGGTTAGGATTGGGGTTAGGGTTAGGGTTAGGGTTAGGGTTAGGGTTAGGGTTAGGGTTAGGGTTAGGGTTAGGGTTAGGTTTAGGTTTAGGGTTAGGGTTAGGGTTACGGTTACGGTTACGGTTAGCTTTAGGGTTAAGGTCTGGGTGAATGACCACCGAAAGAACAATCCAAGCTTATTCGTCCTCTTTCTATTGAGATGGAACCATAACATCTATGCTTGATTTGGGCTGATAACAAACATATCACTCTGCGATTTTTGAGTGAATGTGCATTCTATTTTTTAAAAAAAATCATATTTATTGAAATTTCCAAAACTCAAAAAAGAAAAAGAACAAAAGAAAAAGAAAAAAATAAACCTTTACAATTAAAGCCTTATTTTCATTAACATCTTTTAGGACTTCCCCATCCCTCTCCCTATAATAATAATAATAATAATAAATTTTATTTATATCCCGCCCTCCCCAGCTGAGCCGGGCTCAGGGCGGCCAACAACAATCAAATAACAGTCAAATAATAACACATTCTAAAAATATTTCATTACAAAAATTAGTTAAAATCAAATTGATGGCAACCGATTAAACAAAATTCTGTGCAGGTTGCCAGAGGAGGGAGTCAGGCTGCGCCCTGACCAAAAGCTTGGCGGAACAACTCTGTCTTGCAGGCCCTGCGGAAAGATGTCAGATCCCGCAGGGCCCTAGTCTCTTGTGACAGAGCATTCCACCAGGTTGGAGCTGCAGCCGAGAAGGCCCTGGCTCTAGTTGAGGCCAGCCTAACCTCTCTGAGGCCTGGGACCTTGAGGGTGTTATTATTTGTAGACCGTAGGTTTCTCTGTGGGGCATACCAGGAGAGGCGGTCCTGTAGGTACGAGGGTCCTAGGCCGTATAGGGCTTTAAAGGTTAAAACCAGCACCTTAAACCTGATCCTGTACTCCACCGGGAGCCAGTGCAGCTGGTATAGCACCGGATGAATGTGATCCCGCGGCGAAGACCCTGTAAGGAGTCTCGCTGCGCCATTCTGCACCCGCTGGAGTTTCTGGGTCAGTCTCAAGGGCAGCCCCACGTAGAGCGAGTTACAATAATCCAGTCTGGAGGTGACCGTCGCATGGATCACAGTGGCTAGGTCAGGGCGAGAGAGATAAGGGGCCAACTGCTTAGCTTGGCGGAGATGGAAAAATGCCGCCTTTGTTATAGCTGTAATCTGCGCCTCCATAGAAAGGGAGGTATCGAAGATTACACCCAAACTCTTAACGGACGGTGCTGGCACCAATTGCACCCCCGCAAGAGATGGGAGTTGCCCCCTCGATCCCATATCGTCCCGCCCCAGCCAGAGGACCTCTGTCTTCGAAGGATTTAACTTCAACCGGCTCCCACGTAACCATCCAGCCACAGCTTCCAGACATTTGGTCAGTGTGTCTGGGGCCGAGTTAGGATGGCCATCCATCAACAGATAGAGTTGGGTGTCATCAGCATACTGATGGCAGCCCAGCCCAAAACTCCGGACAAGCTGGGCGAGGGGGCGCATAAAGATGTTAAAAAGCATCGGGGAGAGAATCGCACCCTGAGGCACTCCACACACCAAGGAGTGACGCGATGACAATTCCCCCCCAAGCGCCACCCTCTGTCCCCGATCAGAGAGAAACGAGCGCAGCCATTGAAGGACTGTGCCCTGGATCCCCACGTCGGCAAGGCGGTGGTCCAGGAGTTCGTGATCGACCATGTCAAAGGCTGCTGACAGATCTAGAAGAATCAGCAGCCCCGACCCGCCTCGATCCAGCTGCCTACGGAGATCATCTGTTAGGGCGACCAGAGCCGTCTCGGTCCCATGACCAGCACGGAAGCCGGACTGGAATGGATCCAAAGCAGATGTTTCATCCAGAAACCTACCAAGCTGTTCAGCAACCGCTCTCTCAATCACCTTACCCAGGAATGGAAGATTCGAGACCGGGCGGTAATTGGATAGATCTAAGGGATCTAACGATGTTTTCTTTAAGAGCGGACGCACCACTGCCTCCTTCAGTTCCCCTGGGAATATCCCGGTGCCAAGGGACAAATTGATGATATCCCCCAGGGGGCCCCGCACCTCGTCTGGACACGCTCTAATCAGCCATGACGGGCACGGGTCAAGAGGACAGGTGGTGGGCTTTCCAGCTTGGAGGAATCTGTCCACATCGGCTGGAGATATCCGGTCAAAGTGGTCCAATACTGGACCCGAGGACAGTCGAGGGGCCTCCAGTTCCTTTATTGTATCCAAATTGGCAGGGAGGTCATGGCGGAGCGACAAGACCTTCTCCGCAAAAAAGCTCGCAAATGCCTCACAGCTGTGTGTCAGATTGTTATTTAAATTTGGCTGTCCTTCAAGGGACGTTAAAGACCGGATTATACTAAATAATTGCGCCGGGCGAGAGCTAGCGGATGCAATGGAGGCCGAGAAGTAAGACTTCTTAGCGGCCTTCACTGCCATCTCATAGGTTTTCATAAAAACCCTATAAGATGTTCTTGAAGCTCCGTCACGGGCACCCCGCCATACTCGCTCTAGCCGTCTGAGGTCCCGCTTCATTTTCCGAAGCTCCTCGGTAAACCAGGGAGCCCGGTTTCTGCGGGGTCGCAGAGGGCGCTTAGGTGCGATCTCATCGATGGCTGCCAGGAGCTGGGTATTCCAGCCCTCAACAAGCTCAGTCAATGAGTCGCCAGGGGGAGCAAGGTCCCGCAAGGCTTGACGGAATCTATCAGGGTCCATCAGCCTCTGCGGGCGAGCCCAAATCGGCTCGCCACCTAAGCAGGGTGGGGGTGGAAAGTCAATCCTGGCTTTCAGAGCGTAGTGATCAGACCATGGCACCTTCATCGAGGGAGACATGATCACATCTATACCGGCGCCAAAGATCAAATCCAGCGTGTGGCCTGCTTGATGTGTGGGGCCCGAAACAAACTGGGAGAGCCCTAGTGTCGCCATGGAAGACACCAGGTCCAGAGCCTGTGAGGAGGGAGTGGCATCAGCATGGATGTTGAAGTCCCCCAGTACCAATAGGTTGGGGAACTCCAAGGCCCAGCCGGCCACCGCCTCCAGCAGGCCTGACAGGGTGGCTGCTGGTGCGCTAGGTGGCCGGTACACCAGCCAGACAGCCAAGCTCTCCTCGGAGCCCCACACTAGGCCAACACATTCGATGCCGGGGATCGATGGCGATGGTAGAGCCCTGAAAGAACAATTTTCCCGGATTAATATTGCCACCCCTCCCCCCCGGCCCACAGTCCGCGACTGGTGGAGGACGGAGAAACCTGGGGGCGCCATCTCTCGTAGGGTAACAGTTTCCCCTTCGCGCACCCAGGTCTCCGTCACACAAGCCAGGTCAACCCCCTGCGAGGTGAAGAAGTCTCGCAGGGTGGCGGGTTTTTTGCCTATAGACCTGGCATTGCACAACACCAGTGACGGAGGTGAGTAATCCTTGCTCACCCTACCTTCGTCCCTCGGGATGGGGCGCAGATTGGAAGGGGTACGAGCATATCCATATCTCGATCCCCTTCGCCTATGACATCTGCCCCCACCGCCATACCTCCCTCGCCCCTCCACGGTCGCAATCCCAAGCCTCAAACCAACCTCCATTTACAGAATAGAAACAAGTCAAATCAAAACAATTATACCAACACAACAAATCCCCACCCCACTCAATAGCCAACCCCAAACCAAACTAAAACAGAACAAAATAGAAATACATCAATAAAAACCACCGTTCACGGTGGGACAACAAAATAAAGAATAAAAACCCCTATAAAACATTTTAAAATATATAAAAACATATTAAGCATTTGCCGCGGCAACATCAGTGTCCTTAAAACAGTAGCGGTGGCGAGTGTGGGCCCCGCCCCCTAGGCCTGGAAGAGTGTGCCTACAGGATGGAGCGGCCTTCCTCAACCCCCACGGTGGAGCCGCAGCAGTGGTGTCCCAGTGCCTCATGAGGCCTCTTAAGCTGTGGCAGTGGTGAGTCAGTCTAGGCCCCGCCCCCTGGGCCTGGTGGAATCAGCCTGGGGAGGGAGCTGTTAGTTTAAAGCAGAGTCCCTTGGCCAGCGGAAGGATGAGTAGTACGTGCTGCATACTCTATATTGCTTTTATTTACAGTTCAAAGCTGGTATATTACAGAAAAACATCTTGCCTCTGCAGGAGCAGAAAATGCATCCTCTCTCCTCAACAGCTCGGAGAGAATCACACAGTGAAAAACAGGAAACCAGTGTACGTCACATCCAGCCTCCCTTTCCCGTGAGAAACTCCAACAGTACAGACTGTGGAATGTAAACACCTGTCTCGTGACAAGCCCTTTCGCTGCACAGTGAAGGAAAGCAGAAACCAACATCCTCCCCCTTTCTGTGAACATCACTGGGCAGCGTGTTCGTACAATATCAGTACAAACCCAACTTCTGCACATAGGTACAGTGTTGATCCCTTGATACAATCTTGGACAATACATCAGCAGGAATTTCATTACCTGGCATATAGGACACCGTTACGAGTCCCTTCTGAATACATTCCCTAGCATGCTGCAACTTTAATTGCAAGTGCTTCGTGCTTTGCTTACAACCTTCAGACTTCAGCAAAGCCAAACATGCTTTGTTGTCCTGGTAAACCTGGATTGGACATTTGACAGGAATTTTCATATCTTTGCACAATTGTACTAACCATTCACAATCCTTAAGTGAATAAGACAGTGCATTCAGTTCAGCTTCACAAGTACTTAAGCTAACTGTTGTTTGCTTCTTGCACGACCAATCAAACAGACCCTGATTGTACATGTAGCAAACTCCAGACGTACTCTTCCTGTCTGTAGTGTCACTTCCAAAACTTGCATCTGCAAATATTTCAAGACCACCAGACTTCTGACTGTTAAATCTGAGTCTGTAATGCACAGTGCCTTTCAAATACTGCGCTATGCGTTTCAGAGCTTTCCAATCCTTGACACCAGGATTGTTGACTTGTCTGCTTAGCAAATTACAGCTAACAGCAATGTCTGGTCTTGAACATCTGGCAATGAAGTTTAGCTTGCCTAGCACACTTCTGTACAGTGTAGTGTCAGAAAATGCTTCTTCAGTGTCATCTACCTGATAACCTGTTGTCATCGGTGTGTCTACAGGGTTAGCATCCATCAGGTTTAGTTTGCTTAACACATCAGCAATTTTCCGTGACTGGTGTACTAGAATGTTACCATCTTGATTTCTCTCTATTTCCAGAGATAGGTAGTTGTTTACCTCACCAAGATCTTTCATGTCAAAGTGCTCTTTCAGTTGAGCTAGGGCGTTATTGTACATTGCGACATCTTTCCAAAAGAATAATAAATCATCAACATAAAACAAACAGTACAGTTTCTTTTGCCCCTCCTCTTTGACAAATACACATGGATCAGCTTTCCCTTGCTGAAAACCTAGAGAAAACAATACTTCAGTGAGTTTTGTGTGCCAACACCGTGCACTTTGTTTGAGACCATAAAGGGATTTCTTCAGAGCACAAACAAATCCCTGTTTTACCTGTACGCCATCAGGTGGAAGCATATAAAGTGATTCATCTAGAGATCCGTACAGAAAAGCTGTATTAATATCATGGTGACTAATGTGTAGATTTTCTTCTGCAGCTAGCTTGAGCATAAGCCTAATGCTCTCATATCTCACTGTGGGTGAGTAGGTCTCGTGATAGTCTTCACCTGGTACCTGTGCAAAACCTCTGGCTACCAATCTGGCTTTGTGTCTGACTATCTTGCCATTTTGATCTGTCTTCGCTTTGAAGACCCATTTACTTCCAAGCAGTTTCATTCCTGGAACTACTGGAACTAGCTCCCATGTTTTGTTCCTTTCTAAGGAATCAAGCTCAGCCTTCATGGCATTTAACCATGGCTCAGCTTCCTTTGAATCCAAACCCTGGATTTCTTGGAAACTTGAAGGTTCAAATACCTTCTTAGAGCTTTTAACAGCTGTTACTGCTATCGTGGCAAATTCATCAGCAAATCTCTTTGGAGGTTTGCCTTTTGTGGCTCTTTGTGACCTACGAATTAGCCTTAAGTCTTCAACACTCTCCTCTTCCTTCTTAGGAGAAAAACGACCTATTGTGAACAATGGTTCCTCCAATTCTTGATCAGAGCTTTCAGAGGGTCGCATAGAGGCTTTCGCACTCTTGAAATCCTCTGAATCACCCGATTCAGTTTCAGATTCAGACTCAGAACCTTCATCAGTGGGCTGTTGTGGTTGCTTTTGACTATCCTCAGTCTCATCACCGTCATCAGGATAACATTGGAAAATTCCCACATTCTCCCCCCACTTTGCATTGTACTCAACACTTCTCGTGAGCTTAATTGTCTTAGAGTCAGTCATCATTATTCTGTAAGATCCTTTCTGATAACCTAGAAAGATACCATGCAATCCACGCTTGTCTAACTTGGAGTTCTGTGGTGAATGAACCCACATGTCAGAACCAAAAATTTTCATGTGTTTGATGTATGGCTTCTTGCCAAACATCTTCTCATAGGGGGTACAACCAATCGCTGAAGATAACCTGCGATTGTAACTGTAAACAAAACACGAGAGAGCTTCGGCCCAATAACTCTCTGGAAGATTGGCATCATGCAGCAAGGTTTTTAACCCTTGAAGCAATGTCTGATTTGCCCGTTCCGCAAGTCCATTCTGCCATGGCGAGCGAGGACTAGACAAATCGTGTTGAATTCCTTTCTCAGTCAGAAAAGCTTCAAACTGCTGAGAAGTGAATTCTCCCCCGCGATCACTGAAAAGAGTCTTTATCTTCTTACCATGCACATTTTCCAACCCAGCACAGAATTCCTTGAACCTAGGAAAAGCCTCTGATTTCTGCTTGAGATTGTACACAAAAATATACCTAGAAAATGCATCAATGAGAACCATGAAGTACCTATTTCCACCCAAAGAGGGCACTAGTGGTCCAACCAAATCAGCATGAACAACCTGGTATGGTTCTGTAGCTTGCCTACTAGACACCTTACCTTTCGCAGCCATTTTCACCTTGTTTGCTGCGCATGCTTTGCACTTCATGTGGTACCTGCAGGGTTTAATAGTCATACCTTCAACCAAGGCAGGCATTTTAGATACTGCCTCAAAATGCAAATGACCAAATTTCCTGTGAAAATCATGAATACATTCTGCATGCAAACTTTTGTTAGAACCTGCAATGCAACAAGTGTCATCCTTTTCAACATCATCATAATACAAAACAAACAAACGATCAACATATTCAGCATGCAATACATAATCATTTTTCTTTGTGATGATGCACTTCTTGTTCTTGAAGGACACGTCAATGTTCCGCTCATTCAGCTGTCCAACACTGAGCAGATTATGTTTGGCGTCTGGCACGTAAAGCACATTCTGTATCGATAAGTCCAAACTGTGAAGAACAACAGTTCCGTAGCCTTTACTGGGAATAGTGTGGTCATCCGCCTGGTGAATCGCACCTTCCTGCGGTGTGAAAGACACAAATAGTCTCTTATCGTTGCACATGTGGTGGGTTGCTGCTGAATCAACAACGAAGAAAGATCTAGACGTCTTCTGGACCTCTGCAACCTTTGGAGTGAAGCGTGAAACCATAGCCTTGTGCTGCGTTGTCCTAGACACCGGACCTTTGCCTTTGCCTCGGCCTTTTCCACGCGATGAGCTTTCGCTGCGCTGCTCTGTCTTGGCCCTGGGATATCTGCATTCCCTCTTCATATGGCCTAGACGTCCACAAGAGTAGCATTTCACTGCCTTCAAAGCTTTGGCACCATCTGGTGGTTCCACTGCACTAAGGGACGACGTCTGTGAAGACTCCCCCTTGCCCATGCAGCTAGCACCCCGGCGATCCGCTTCATTCAATATCACGGCAGTTACATAGTCCACTGTCAGCTGAGCGGTTGGCTGCACAGCAATCTGGGTTGCAACAGACTCCCAACCTGAACCCAAAGATTGTAGTATCATGAAAGAATACACAGCCTCTGGAAAGTTGAGTCCTCTCTGTTGCAGCTCATGTCTCAGATTTTGCATCTCCATCAGATGTAAACGCACATCTCCACCTTCAGCAAGAGCCATATTATGCAGCTTGTTAAAGTAAAACATGGTAGATCCAGCTTCTGTCCTTAAGTGAGCCTCTCTTAAAGCGTCCCAAATTTCTCTGGCTGAGGTCTTATCACGCAATAGACAGAGCTCTTCTGGGGATACTATCAATGTAAGCGTTCCCCTGGCTTTCGAATCCTTAGCTTCCCATGCATCTGTAACTGGAACTGGGGGGGTTTCTGTAATCACCTCAAACAAACCCTCTTTCCGCAGAATTGCCTCTGCATACAAAACCCAGTCGGCGTAATTCTTCTTGTTGAGCTTAGGAATCCCACAAGCATCCTGAAGGGCCATCATGACTCTGGCATTAGCCTTCAGCGTCATATATGCTGCTTTAAATCTTGCTGCGTCACTGCTGCAGCTGCTTTATTCCAAAAGTGCTTTTAAAAGTTACTTTCGATTTCCCCAGCATAGTAACTTGAGCCTGGGAGCCTTTTGCCTATTCCCGGCAAAACGGCTTTAAAAGTTCAAAGCCCAGCCATAAAGTCATTAACTAGAAGCTGGCAGGCTGCCCGGAGCAGTAGCACATACCTCATCAATCACTTTTACGCGCAGAGCAGATTCCTTTGCGATCTGTCCCTCTGCATACCGATCCTTTGCCGGCACTCCGATTCGACTTCTGAGCCCATAACCACGTGTTAGTTTAAAGCAGAGTCCCTTGGCCAGCGGAAGGATGAGTAGTACGTGCTGCATACTCTATATTGCTTTTATTTACAGTTCAAAGCTGGTATATTACAGAAAAACATCTTGCCTCTGCAGGAGCAGAAAATGCATCCTCTCTCCTCAACAGCTCGGAGAGAATCACACAGTGAAAAACAGGAAACCAGTGTACGTCACATCCAGCCTCCCTTTCCCGTGAGAAACTCCAACAGTACAGACTGTGGAATGTAAACACCTGTCTCGTGACAAGCCCTTTCGCTGCACAGTGAAGGAAAGCAGAAACCAACAGGAGCGGCCTTCCCAACTCACAGTGCAGCAGCAGCAGTGGTGTTCCGCTTGTATTCCCCTTTCATTAATTTAGTTCCACAAGTTCTTACTCCCAATTTAAAACTTATTTTGTTTAACCCAATAATCAATTTAGTTATATAACCACGTTCCCTTTAAATTCCCCCATCCCTCATCATTAAAAGAAAGTTTTCCCCCCAAGGTCCACCCCAATTTCCTTCCACGAATTCCCGTTTTGGTTAAACACGTCCAAACAAAATAAAAAATATAAAAAGATTCAAAAAATAGTTTTACACCCTTTGGATTCCAAATCTCCCCCCACCCTTCCCCGGTTTCGATTCCCCATGTCCATCAGTCTATCTACTATCAGCCTGAAGATCTCACGTCCATAGCCGATTTTTTTTTTTCAGTTCCACCTTGCCGGTTTTTTTAAATAATGTTTCACTTCAGACGCCCAGTCTTAAAGAGGCCCCTGACAGGCCTTTGGTTTTCCTTGGTCTTTCACAATAATTTGGCTCCTCCCTTGTTCTTTCCAAGTCGTCATCAGTCCTTTGTTCTTTTTTCTCACTTTTTCAGGTTTCTTTTCCTGTTCCGCTGCAAGAACATTCTAATTCAGAAATTTAATACCTCTACAGGGGTTGTTGTTAGTTCAGGAACAAAAACTTGCGTCCAGTCCCTTCCGTTCTTCAATAGATATTTCTATTGTCTCCTTTAATATAAACACCTCTGTAGACAAAATACTGTTTCGTTTTTGCAGCTTTCCCAGAAGATAACAAATCCTGTGCGATTCCAAGAGTATTTTTCCACTTACAACCGTTCTTGTAATGTCCCGAGACCCCTCTAGGGGGATTATAGTAACTTTGTTTCCTCAAATCCAAAAGTCAAATTGTTATTCCTTATTTTCGACAATTTATATCCAAATTGTAACAAATTTAACCAGCAAAGTCCTCATAGCAAAGTTCTCTTTATATTCTCCAACTTTGACAGCTACTTTGACAGCTGTCAAGGTCTCTGTCTCTCTTCACCAGGCTCTCTCGCGGATCACCCCGGTTCCCGGGGGGTTGCACTTTCACTCTCACCCTCCACTCTTCTCCTCCAGCACAGTTCTTATAATTTTGCATCGTGGAATTAATATTTTTTTATCAGAAGCAAGTTCCTCTTACGACCTTAGTTGCCAAATCCTTGTTTTAAAATGTCTACAATAGGGGGGAGACTGACTTCCTTTTTGGATCTCCCCCGCTCGTGCCAAATCCGAAAAAAAAAATTCCTCCTTTTAAGTCCAATTTCCAAATTACTCACGGGTTGTTGTTTATAGTCCAAATTTTCAATAGAAGAAGTCAGCGCTCTCCGTCGAATGGCATGCGGCTTCGCTCGGCAGGGAAAGCAGAGGACTCATAGCACCACGCCACTCCCCGGCACCCGTTCCGTAGCCTTTAAAAAGGCTCCTTCACGAGTCAGGAGGGCGCTAACGGTGCCCGCCGAGTCAACCATGTCCACGGGCTCCGTGCCCATGGTTTTTGAGGGTCCCCGCGTCGCCGGTGCGGTAGGACCCAACCCCTGCCGAGCAGACTCCCTCCGGAGCTCGGAGGGAGTCCGCCATTCGGCGATGGCGCCAACCTGGAAGTCAGAGTGAATGTGCATTCTAACCCCAAAAACACCTATTTGAAAAAAAGCCCAATCAGAGCTTTATCATCTTCTTTGTATGCTGATGGAACCCAAAACACCTTTTTTCTTTAGTTGGGGGTGCTTCTGGTGCACACCCAAAAAACACCATGCAAATTGAAATAAGTCTAATCAAAGCTTATTCGTCTTCTTTCTATGCATATGGAAGCGAAATGACAGTGTTGTGTTATTTAGGTCTCATTACACACACTTTACGATTTCTGGGTCAATGTGCGTTAACACCAAAGAACACGACTTGAAATAAGCGAAATCCAAGATTCTTCTTTCTATGTAGCTGGAACCCAAAACAACCTGTTTGGCTTTGTTTTGCCTTCTTACACTTCGCTTTGCTAGGGTTAGGGTTAGGGTTAGGGTTGGGGTTAGGGTTAGGGTAAGCGTTAGGATTAGGGTTAGGGTTAGGGTTAGGGTTAGGGTTCTCTCAAGCCAGGTGTCACCCATCTTGTATTTGTGCCTCTCATTTTTTTTGCCCAAGTGCAATACTTTACATTTCTCCCTGTTAAAATTCATCTTGTTTGTTTTGGCCCAGTTCTCTAATCAGTCAAGGTCGTTTTGAAGTGTGATCCTGTCCTCTGGGGTGTTAGCCACCCCTCCCAGTTTGGTGTCATCTGCAAATTTGATCAGGATGCCCTTGAGTCCATCATCCAAGTCGTTGATAAAGATGTTGAATAAGACCGGGCCCAAGACAGAACCCTGTGGCACCCCACTAGTCACTCTTCTCCAGGATGAAGAGGAACCATTGATGAGCACCCTTTGGGTTCGGTCAGTCAGCCAGTTAGAAATCCACTGAGTGGTAGCATAGTCAAGACTGCATTTTACCAGCTTCTTTACAAGAATATCATGGGGCACTGTCAGAGCTGCCCAAGGTCCCAGCTCACAAAGGACCAATGCCGGTTCGTTGTTATATACAAAAGTCTTTATTGAAGTTCAGTTTCGCTTCCACAGCCGCGGCGTGCAGCTCTACGTCTGAAACTCTAAACCGCCGAAGCTCCGTCTGAGTCTCCTCCCCCCAGACACCAGTTTAAGACTCTGGCCTTGCTCCACCTCTTCCTTTGCTCTTTCCTCCTCTGGTTCCGCCCGTCCGCTTGGGTCTTGCCCTTCCTAGACTCTTCTGACGCTGAGTCCCCTGAATCTTCCCCCTGCCTCTGGCGGGCTTTAGGACCTGGTTCCCAATCCGGGTTTTCTGCTGTCCCACACGCCTGTACATTCGAACTTGGCGCGAGCGCCCAGCCGGCAACCTTCCTCCTGACCGTTACACAGCTCCTGTCACTGCTTCCCCCTTTGGGGGGGGGGCTAGCTGGACCTGACCTCCCCTCCGTTCCCCCACTCTCCGATAGAGGCGTGGTCAGCCCTGACTCATCTTCTCTCTCTGCTGGAGGAGACGCTGGCCCTGACACATGGGACTCTTCCCCCCCACTACGCTCTGGTGGGGAAGCTGGTCCTGATCTCTCGCTGCTGCTTTGGGAGTCCCAGAAGGAGGCGCCAATGGTCAGGGCAAGGGGGGTCCCAGGGGGAACACACCAGAAACAAGGGGCCAGCGGGGACTCCCAAAGCAGCAGCTGGAGATCAGGACCAGCTTCCCCACCAGAGCATAGTGGGGGGGAAGAGTCCCAGGTGTCAGGGGCAGCATCTTCTCCAGCAGGGAGAGATGATGAGTCAGGTCCAGCTAGCCTCCCCGAAGGGGGAAGCAGTGACAGGAGCAGTGTAAACTGAACTTCAATAAAGACTTTTGTATATAACAACGAAGTGGCGTTGGTCCTTTGTGAGCTGGGACCTAGGGCAGCTCTGACAGTAAGCTCCGTCTCCATAAAAATTTTTTTTGCGAGCTCACGAAGATAGGCAAAGATGACTACGGAGGAGAAGGTGGCAGCGCTGCAAGAAGCAGTCACGAGGCTTTACACTGAAGTAGAAACCTCCAGAAAGAGAGAAGAGGAAGCAGAAGCGCGCTGTCGAGATCTGCAAGCCAGGTGGGAACGTTGGGGCAAAGAGGGGCTGCCAGGACCCAAGCCAGAGGGAGTTGGCCTCAGGAAACGGGGGGCAGCATCGTAGCCCATTTCGACGGGAACCTGGAGCAGTATCCTAACTTCAGAGCAGACATAGTTTTCGCGCTCAATTTGCTTCGGAAAGACTTTAGAGATGAGGAGGAGAAAGTAGGCTTCATAATAACTCATCTGCATGGGGAAGCTAAATCGTGGCTGCGCAATTTATGGCGTGAAAATAATCCCGCCCTCCAAGATTCAAAAGCATTTATCGAGGCTATGGACTCTTGTTTTAAATCAACGGTAGATGTGGATGTGGCCAGGAGGGAAATGCACGGGCTGAAGCAAGGCAGAGCCACGGTGAGACAATATCACTCCCGCTTTTTTGCGCTAGTTAATGTGCTGGGCTGGGAGAAGGACTCAGCTGACGTGAGGGATCTGTTCTGGGAGGGGCTAAATGGGGCCGTGAAAGATGAGCTGGCGAGGGGGGAGAGACCTAACAGTACCACAGAAGTCGTCCAGAGAGCGCTGGCGATAGGAGTGCGCCTGGAAGAACGCCCTTGGAGCAGGGATGAGGGACGTATGGCACGCACACCAGCCAGAACAACTCCCTTCCTACCCAGGGAGACAGGGCACGCGCAATCCACGCCTCCACTGGGGGGGGGGAGAAGAGCCGATGGAGAAAGGTGGTGCCAGGGCTCAGACAGCAACCGGAGCCCAACCACCAGGAGCAGTCAAGGCGAAGGCTCCTAGAGGGAACAGGAAGTGTTTTATCTGCGACAGTGCACAGCACATGGCCAAAGAGTGTCCCCAGAGGATCCAGAAGCACACTGCAGCCTCAGCAACAGTAAGGGGAGCAGTTCAGCAGGGGGAACAGCTGCAGGGAAACAACGAAGCCTGGTTGGAGGCAGAGGCACTGGGGCCCAGCCAGGCGAATCAGTGAAGCAGTCCCCAGAGATTTTGCACCCCACAGACCCCCTCCCACCCAAACCAGTGGTGCAACTCACCGCATCGCTCCAGCTGCCAAATGGACACACCCTGGAAGTCCCTATCACCATTGACTCTGGTAGTAATGCAGACTTTGTAGGAGTGGACTTCATCAAGCTACATCGCATAGCGCTCCTGCCAGCCACAATGCCCCTAAACGTTGTCACGGTCGATGGCAGGGAGCTACTGGGTGGACAGGTGGTACAGCAAACGCCGCCTATGGTACTGCAAATTGGAAATCACTGCGAAGTCATCAGCTTCAATGTCACCCACCTGTCGGACACGCCCATAGTGTTGGGCATGAGTTGGCTGGATAGGCACAGCCCGGCATTAGCATGGTACCAGCGGCAATTGACCTTCTGCTCCTCCTACTGCGCAGAACACTGCATTTGGACCAGCCAGGGGCAGGAGGGGCGAGAGGATGACCCGCAGCTACACCTAGGCATGGTGCAGGCGGTACCCAACAAGTGCAAGGCGTTTTTGGAGGTCTTCTGCGAGAAGGAAGCGGACAAGCTGCCTCCCCACCGGCCCCTACGACTGCACGATTGACCTCCTGCCGGGGGCGATGCTGCCGACTGGAAAAACTGTATTCCATGTCTGAAGACGAACTGCAAGAACTCAGGGAGTTCATAGATCACAACTTGAAGCGGGGATTCATCCGAGAATCCAAAGCAGTGGGGCAGTCCCGTGTTTTTCGTGAAGAAGAAGGACACGCCCCAACGCAGATTGGTAGTTGATTACAGGAACATAAAATTCCAGGGACAAAGCCCACAGCATTCCCCATGCCCAAGATCGACGACCTGCTCGCGACGGTGAGGAAGGGACGAATCTTCACCAAGTTGGATCTACGAGGGGCGTACAACCTTATACGCATGCGGGAAGGCGATGAGTGGAAAACGGCCATGTTTACGCCTTTAGGCACCTATGAATATAGAGTTATGCCGTTTGGTCCGCAAAATGGCTCCCATTGTTTCCAAGCCTTCACGCACCACGTGTTAGTGGGCCTCCTCTACAAGAAGTGCGTATGCTTCCTGGACGACATCCTGATCTTCTCGGAATCGCAGGAGGCTCACGAGGGAGACGTCAAGGAGGTCCTGCAGAGACTACGGGAGCACAGACTGTACGCCAAACTGGAGAAGTGCCAGTTCGACGTGACGGAGGTGGATTTCCTGGGCTACAAGCTGTCTGACAAGGGACTCGCCATGGACAGCACCAAGGTCCGCTCGGTGTTGGACTGGAAGAGCCCGCGCAATCGGAAGGAGGTCCAGAAGTTCGTCAGCTTCGCCAACTTTTATCGCAAGTTCATCAAGGGGTTCGCGAAGGAGACGGTGGCTATCACGGACACCCTCAACTCCAAGAAGACGAAGTTCACCTGGACGGACCAGGCGGAACAGTCTTTTCGGAGACTCAAGCGTCTCTTTGCGTCCAAAGAACAGCTGCTGCACGTGAATCCCAACAAACCAATGAGGGTTGAGACTGACGCATCCGACAGAGCGGTGGGGGCGGTCCTGTTGCAGCAAGATCCGCAAGGGAACTGGAGGCCCTGCGCATTCTACTCCAGGAAACTCAGGAAGTCGGAACAGAACTACAAAATCTGGGACAGGGAGTTGCTGGCCATTCATGCAGCCTTCAAGGCGTGGCGGCACTTCCTCATCGGAGCCAGACACACTGTGCAGGTCCGCACAGACCATAAGAACCTGGAGTACTGGCGCACGGCGCGGTTCCTGAACCAGAGACACATCCGCTGGGCGGAGTTCTTTGCGGATTTCGACTTCCGGATAGAATACATCCCGGGAGACAACAACGTCATGGCAGATGCACTATCCAGGAAACCGCAGTATCTCGAGGAAGCGGCACCGGTGGCGGCCAAACACATTTTCGCACCGATAGCGTGGGAATGCGCTTCAGCCACCGTGGTCCTGGACGCAGTGTGTCGCGCGCTGCAGACGGATGCCTTCGCACAATTCAAAATGGAGGAGGTGCGGAGAGGCACAGCGAAGGACGGCGAGTTCCAGATACGCGACAGGCTGCTCACCCGCAAAGGGGCTCTCTACGTGCCGGGAGACGACCTCCGCGCGAAAGTCCTGCAGCAGTTACACGACGCGCCCAGTGCTGGGCACTTCGGCAAGGACAAGACGGTGGAATTAGTGGCCAGAGACTTTTGGTGGCCCCAGATGAGGGGAGAGGTCGCGGATTACATCTCTAGGTGTGACACATGCGAAAGGGCCAAACCAGTGCATAGGAAGCCGGCGGGACTGCTGGAACCGCTACAGACGCCGCTCAAACCGTGGGAGAGGGTGGCCCTGGACTTTGTCACAGATCTGCCCAGCTCGCGAGGCAAAACAGCGGTACTCGTGGTCGTCGACCTGTTCACCAAGATTGCGCACTTCATTCCTTGCGCGAAGGTGGCCACAGCGGAACAGACCGCCAAGCTGTTCGTAGAACACGTGTTCAAAGTTCACGGCTTACCATGGTCCATCCTGTCCGACCGTGGTCGCCAATTCGTCTCGAGCTTCTGGCAGAAGCTTCTGAGCATCCTGAACGTCAAGATCAACTTAGCGTCGGCACGACACCCGCAGACCAACGGACAAGCAGAGAGGGTCAACGCCATCATGCAGCAGTACCTGCGATGCTATGCGAATCAACAGCCCTCGACCTGGGTGGACTACCTACCGCTGGCCGAGTTTGCCTACAACAACACGAAGAACGGGTCTACAGGGGTGACACCGTTCTTCGCCAACAATGGGCGGCATCCCAGAACCTTCCCGGGGTTAGAGACGAAGGGGGAGGGGGAGCCACGGGGAGCAGAGCACTTGGCAGCAGAGTTACAGGAGGTCCACGAGCAACTCCGCAGGACCTTGGAACTAGCAAAACACGCCTACAAAGTGCAGGCAGACAGGCACAGGAGAGTCGGGGAAGACATCCAGGTGGGGGACTGGGTCTGTTTAGCAGCCCAGGCAGTGCCGGCCAGAACGTTAGCTAAGAAGAAGCTCAAACACAAGCAGCTAGGGCCTTGCCAAGTCGAGGCACAAATCAACCCAGTGGCCTTCCGGTTGACACTCCCGGAGGGCTCCAGAATGCACCCGGTGTTTCATAGGTCAGTCCTCACACCCTACAAGGAACCCCACAGGTTTCAGGCGCCAGGGACCGCACCTCACCCACTCAGAAAGTCGCCAACGGGGGAGGGGTCACCGAGGGCGGCGCCACTCAACGAGGTCACGGAGATTTTAGACTCAAGATGGGGGGAAGAGGGAGTTGAATATCTCCTCGCCAGGGAAGGTACCCCGGCAAGCGCCAACAGGTGGGTGCTGGACTATGCCTTGGAGGAGCACTACCTCAAAGACGAGTTCCATGCACTCTTCCCGCACAGACCTATGCCGGCAGATTATTTCGACGACTGGCTTTTCACACCCACACTTTCGACCAGCACTTTCCAGG
>NC_138131.1:21414733-21659233 GCF_964188305.1 Podarcis bocagei
TCTTCTCTGGGTCCCTCTGCCCCCAGGGGTCTCTTCCTTCCGGGATTCCTCTGACGCGGACCCCCCGGACCCTCCTATCTCCTTGCGCCGGGCTTTAGGACCTGGCTCCCTCTCCGGGCTGCCTACTGCGCCACCTTCCTGTGCATTTGAACTTGGCGCGCGCGCCCAACCTTCCACCTTCCGTCTAACCGTCTCTTCGCTCCCCGATGGAGGTGTGGCCACTCCTGACTCATGCCCTCCCCCCTGTTGTGAGCTGCCAGCGCTTGATCCCTGGCTCCCTTCCTCTTCCCTACTCTCTGGCGGTGACGCTGGTCCCGATTTCCAACTGCTCTCCTCTGAGTCCCCTCTGGCTCTATCTCCCTGGGGTGTCCCCCTAGTCTCCCCCCTTGCCCTGGCCACTGGTGCTCCTTTCTGTGAATCTTCTGATTCACTGGAAAGACTCGGAGATCTCGGGTCGTCGTCATCACTCATCTTTTCTTCTGCTTCCTCCCCCTCGCTCTCTGTTTCCTCTCTTGCCCTTGCCTCTGCTCCTGAACCCCTGACAGGTTCTAACAATTCAGTTTCTAATTTTGATTTCTCCACCTGGAAGCCAATTTTCCTATCTTGTTTGTACACCTCCATTATTTGATAATAATGGAGCCAATCTCGTACTTTGGGTTTCAATTTCTCATGACTCTGTAACTTCAATTTATCTCCGTCTTGTTCCAAGATTTCCCAATACTTTGGCCATTCAGCCTCCATATTGAGCTTTTTCAATGCCTTAGCCTCCAAGGGTGACAACCATCTAGGGGTTTTGTTTTCCAGTAAGTCTTTATATCTTATCCAGACATTAGATAATGCTTTTCTGACAATATGGTTTTTAAAGGCCCTATGCACTTTAATTTTATCATACCATAAGTGTCAGGGAACTGCCATCGGAGGAACAGGTGGTGGAAGGGCTCACGGAGGCTGGGAGAGACCCAGCAGCTGAAGCAGGAACCAGCAGGGGGAGAGGTGGGTCTCTGAGGGAAAGCGAGCAGGAGGGAGGGCTCAGGGACACGTCCAGCGAGAACAGTGGGGAGGTTTCTGAACCTCCCATAGGGAGACCCACTCCTCGCCGGAAACTGTCACGCCGCGAGTCCAGAAGACGTGTTTCCGTTAAGGAGCTTTTATGCTGGAAGCGATTCCGAAAGCAACCACTGTCGGAATCTGCAAGTGACTAGAGCAGCCATGTCTGAGGGGCTCCGTCACAGACAGAGGTTTGTGGACTTGAACAAACTTTGAGGGACTACGATTTTTACGCACAAGCAGCTCATCATCCCATCACAGCATTCCGACAGTCTCTGTAAGCAGTTTGTGCAGGAGAAGGCATCATGAGCGACCCAGCCGGAACCGGAGAAGCAGGAGTTGGAGCGGGTCCAAGCCTGGAGGAAAGGTACCGGGCGTTGGAGATCCAGCTAGCGCTGCAGACGGCGAGGCTTGAGGAGAGAAGGGCTCAGGATGCAGACATAAAGGGGAAAGCCACCCAGTTCACCAGAAAGGTACCAGGATTGGTGCAGAAGTTTGGGGGGGACCCCAAGGACTACCATGCCTTTAGGACAGAGATGCAATATGCCCTCAATGTGCAGTTTGATGAATTCCCTGACGAGGAATCGCGAGTGGCTTTCATGATTGGGCATCTTGAGAAGGGGGCGAGAGACTGGGTTAGACCCCTGATGGCAACGAAAAATGACGTCCTAAAGGACACAATGAAGTTCTTTCGTGCCATGGATCTGATGTTTTCCAGCGATATTGAGCAGGGAGTGGTGCGCAGACAGCTAATGGCTTGCAAACAGGGGAGCTGATCTGTCCGTGAGTACTGGACTGAGTTCACCATGCTGGTTCACAGATTGGGGTGGGACTTATCGGCGGAACCCATTCAAATGCTATTTGAAGAAGGGCTTGCTTCGGCTGTGAAAGACGAACTTTCCTGGGGTCCCAGGGCGGATTCTATGGATCAGCTGAACAAATCTGCGCTGACCATAGGAGCGCGCCAGGAGGCGAGAGCCTTGGAGAGGCGGGAAGGGAAGGGGGAATGTTGGAAGGAGTTCCGCATTCCAGACATTCCAGAGCCAACTTTCCCGCCGGCAGAGCCGATGGAAATCGGAACAGCGCGCGCGCTCGCAGTTTCAAAGCCCAGTGAGGGGGGAAAGAAGGAGGGAAAAGGCGCCCGGAAATGCTATCTCTGCCAACAGCCAGGTCACTTTGCCAGAGTCTGCCCCCAGAGGAAGGAATGGCAAGGGATGGTGGGAGCTGTTGAGGGGAGAGAGGAGGAAATACCGGAGCAAGTAAAAGCCAACGCCTGGCTGCCACCGTCGGGACACAGCAGCCAGGCCAAAGAGCAGTGAAAGTGCCCACGCCAGAACCTCCTAAACCTGCCCTAGTGATAGAAGTGTCGCTAGAGCTGCAAAACGGACACCCTCTAAAGATAAAGGCGCTGTTGGACTCAGGCAGCTCCTGCAATTTCATGAGCAAAGAGTTTGCAGCTGAACACCAGATACAGACGATCCCTTTAAGCAACCCCCTGCAGGTGACCACGATCGATGGCAGGGAGCTGTTGGGAGGAGAAGTCAGCTTGCAGACCGTCCCAATGATAACGAAGGTGGCAAGGCACACCGAACTGATAGCGTTTAATGTGGCCAGCTTGGGAGGGGCTCCTATTATTTTGGGGATGAGCTGGCTAGCGTTACATGATCCGCTGGTGGGCTGGCATCAGAGAGTGGTTTCCTTTGGTTCAGCACATTGCTTAGAACACTGCAAAGAGGGAAAGGGTTCAGCAGGGGCCCAAGCCACCCTAGCAGGGATGGAAGTAACGGAGAAAGTGAAGGTACCACGACAATACGCAGATCTCAGCGATGTGTTCAGCGAAAGGGAAGCTGACCAACTACCCCCGCATAGACCCTTTGACTGTCAAATCAATTTACTCCCTGGGGCACAGCTCCCTGTAGGCAAGTTGTACGCCATGTCAGACAGAGAGATGCAGGAGCTAAGAGAGTTCATTGACAAGAACCTGAAGAGAGGTTTCATCAGAGAGTCCAGAGCGGTGGGAGGTAGCCCAGTGTTTTTTGTGGATAAAAAAAACACGGACAAGCCGAGACTGGTGTGTGACTTCAGGGCTTTAAACGCAGTGTCAGAACCAGTGGCCTTCCCTATGCCCAGGATTGACGACATTTTGACCAGGGTGCGGAAGGGAGAGATTTTTACAAAGCTGGACCTAAGCGGGGCGTACAACCTGATACGTATAAGGAAAGGGGATGAATGGAAAACCACCATGTTCACCCCTTTGGGGGCATTTGAATATTTAGTTATGCCCTTCGGTCTACAAGCAGGCTCGGCGTGCTTCCAATCGTTTATGAACCACGTACTGGGGCCTTTGCTTTACAAGAATTGTGTGGCCTTCCTAGATGACGTGTTGGTGTATTCTGAGAATGAGGAGCAGCATGTGAGAGACGTCAGAGAAGTGTTGAGCAGGCTGCAAGCCAACCGGCTGTGGGTGAAACTGGAGAAGTGTCAGTTTCATACCAAGGAGGTGAAATTCCTGGGGTACCGCCTGTCAGACAAGGGATTGGCCATGGATCCCGGCAAGGTCCAGGCAGTGCTGGAATGGAAAACACCCAAAACAAAGAAGGATGTGCAGAGGTTCCTAGGGTTTGGGAACTTTTATCGTAAGTTCATCCGAAACTTTGCTCACCTGACGGCGCCCATTACGGACTGTCTCAGCAGTAAGAAGAAATTCGTTTGGACTGAGGAGGCGGAGCGAGCATTTGAGGAACTGAAAAGGGCCTTCGCCTCTGAAGAACAACTTCTGCATGTGGATTTACAAAAAAAGATGAGAGTCGAAACTGACGCATCAGACAGAGCTATAGGGGCGGTGCTTCTGCAGCCAGGGAAGGAGGAGTCAGAATGGAGACCGTGTGCTTTTTTTTCCGCAAAAGCTGAACAAATCCGAGAGGAACTACATGGTGTACGACCGAGAACTACTTGCCATTCATGAGGCTTTCCGGAGATGGAGGCACCTGCTAATTGGCGCACAACATAAGGTGCAAGTATGCACTGACCACAAGAACCTAGAGTATTGGAGAACGGCCCGAGTGCTCAACCAATGGCTAGTGAGATGGGCCCAGGAGTTCTCCAAATTTAACTTTGAGATTTGTTACGTGCCAGGCCCAGAGAACATTAGGGCGGACGCTCTCTCACGCAAACCTGAATATTTGGAGGGGGAGGGAGCACCCGAAGAAAGACATGTCATTCCAGAGGACCGCTGGGTGTGTGTGGGGGCATTGGTGGGGCAAAGAGAACTGGTAGAGGGAACGGAGAATGATGAATACGCCCAGGCAGGACAAACTCAGGGGTCTCAGGAGGGAGGGAGATAAACCCGGAGGTTTTGAGGAGAGAAACGGGGCGTTGTATTACAAGGGAGCGTTATATATACCTGAAGGAGAGTTGAGGGGGAAGGTACTCAAGCAGCTGCACGATAGCCCCACAGCGGGGCATTTTGGGCAACACAAAACCATGTGGCTGGTTACCAGGGAATTTTGGTGGCCCAAGGTCAGGGAAGATGTGCGGGAGTATGTGAGAGGGTGTGACCAATGCCAGCGAGCCAAAGGGGAGAGGCGGGCGCCGGCAGGGTTATTAGAACCGCTACCCACACCTGAAAGACCATGGGAAGCAGTGGCAATAGATTTCATGACTGATCTGCCAAAGTCCAGAGGGAAAACAGCCATCATGGTTGTGGTAGACCTGTTAACCAAAATGGCCCACTTTATAGCCTGCTCATGTGCTGTCACGGCAGAAGAAACCGCTAAATTGTTTGTAGAAAATGTGTTTAGGTTGCATGGCGCCCCCTTGAGGGTGGTTTCAGACCGAGGGAAACAATTTACTTCCAGGTTCTGGAGGAAGCTCATGAGCTTACTGCATGTAGAGGTCAATTTTTCGACTGCCCAGCATCCTGAAACCAACGGGTAGGCGGAAAGAGCCAATGGCATCCTCCAGCAATATTTGAGGTGTTATGTGAATGACAGAGAGAATGATTGGGTGGAGAAGCTGGCGTTGGCGGAATTTGCCTACAACAATGCGGAGAACGTGTCCACAGGGATGAGCCCCTTTTTGGCTAATTACGGGTGCCATCCCAGGGCTTTCCCAGGGGGGGAAGGGGAGAGATGGAGCGTCCCGGCTGTCGAACAGTTCGTAGAAGAAATGGAAGCGATCCATCGTCAGCTCCAACTTAACTTAGACAGGGCCAAGGAGGCGTATAAGAGGCAGGCAGACAAAAACAGAAGGGAAGGTGAAACCATTAGGGTGGGGGACCAGGTGTGGCTGTCAATCCAAGGGTTACCATTCAAAGGGGGTTGTAAGAAGTTAAGACCCAAAAGATTGGGCCCATTTGAAGTCACGCAACAGGTCAACCCAGTGGCTTTCAGACTCCGGTTACCGAACCACATGAAGCTGCACCCAGTTTTCCACAGGTCGTTACTGTCACCGTATAAAGGGGACAGAGAAGGGAGGTTCACCCGGGGACCAGCAATGGAGGAAAGGGAACACAGCAACCATGTGGCGGAGATCCTCGATTCCAGGTGGAGGGGAGATCAAGTGGAGTATTTGGTAATGTGGGAAGGGGAACCGGAGTCGGAAAACACCTGGGTCATGGCAGAGGATGTCAATGACGAGGTCTTAATAGAAACTTTTCATCAGAGGTTCCCACGTAAACCTCAGCCTGTAGCGAGGTTCCGGAGGGAATACTTTGCTACCACAGATGAGGAAGAGGAGTTGGAGGGGTTCACAGATTCCGAGGAGGAGGAGGATTCAGCGACCCGGAACGGCGACCGATGGAGGGAAATGTTCGAGACGTCTGAAGATGAAGAGGACTCTTTTAGGGGTTTTACCTCCTCACCGCCCAGAGGAGAGGGAACGGGAGGGGGTGAAGGGGGTCCTGGAGGGGAGGTGGATGTCAGGGAACTGCCATCGGAGGGACAGGTGGTGGAAGGGCTCACGGAGGCTGGGAGAGACCCAGCAGCTGAAGCAGGGACCAGCAGGGGGAGAGGTGGGTCTCTGAGGGAAAGCGAGCAAGAGGGAGGGCTCAGGGACACGTCCAGCGAGAACAGTGGGGAGGTTTCTGAACCTCCCATAGGGAGACCCACTCCTCGCCGGAAACTGTCACGCCGCGAGTCCAGAAGACGTGTTTCCGTTAAGGAGCTTTTATGCTGGAAGCGATTCCGAAAGCAACCACTGTCGGAATCTGCAAGTGACTAGAGCAGCCATGTCTGAGGGGCTCCGTCACAGACAGAGGTTTGTGGACTTGAACAAACTCTGAGGGACTACGATTTTTACGCACAAGCAGCTCATCATCCCATCACAATAAGTATGCATGCCAACCAAATGCATTATTGAAACCTTCTAAATCCAAGATATCTGTATTCTCGAGGAGCATCCACTCTTTCAGCCAGCAAAACGCTGCTGCTTCATAGTACAATTTTAAGTCCGGCAGGGCAAATCCCCCTCTTTCTTTTACATCTGTCAATATTTTAAATTTTATTCTGGGCTTTTTGCCCTGCCAGACAAATTTCGAAATGTCTTTCTGCCACCTCTTGAAACAGTCCATCTTGTCAAGAACCTGCAAAGTTTGAAACAAGAATAACATTCTAGGCAATGCATTCATCTTAATAACTGCAATTCGGCCTAACATTGACAGTTTCAAATTTGACCATATTTCTAGATCTTTTTTTGATTTCTGACCAACATTTTTCATAATTGTCTTTATACAAATTCAGATTTTTAGATGTCAGATGAACCCCTAGGTATTTCACCTTCTTAACCACTTTCAAACCTGTTTCATTCTGGAATTTCTCCCTCTCCATACCTGTTTAATTTTTCTCTAAAACTTTAGTCTTTTGTTTGTTCAGTTTGAATCCGGCCACCTGACCAAATTCTTGAATTATCTCCAACACCCTCTTTGTACTAGTATCTGGCTCTTGTAAAGTAAGTACCAAATCATCTGCAAAGGCCCTTAACTTATAATGTTTAGCTCCGACCTGTACACCTTTAACCTGCTGGTCATCCCTAATCATATTTAGCAAAACCTCCAGGACTGATATAAAAAGTAATGGGGAAATTGGGCACCCTGGTCGTGTCCCAGGGCTTTATCATCTTCTTTTTATGTAGGTGGAAAACAAAACCCCTTTTTGCTTAGGTCGGGGGAGATTCCGGTGCAAGTAATTTGTGATAATAAGAGGCAGAATTTTATTTTTGTTTTGTTTTGGTGTAAATTAATAAAAATTATGTTTGAAAAAAGAAAAAAAAGGGTTTGGGTTTGGGTTAGGGTTAGGATTGGGGTTGGGGTTAACCCATTCGAATTGAAATAAGACCAATCAAAGCTTATTCGTCTTCTTTCTACGCATATGGAAGCAAAAAGACGGTGTTGTGTTATTTTGGTTTCATTACACACACTTTGCGATTTCTGGGTCAATGCGCATTAACACCAAAGAACACGACTTGAAATAAGTGAAGTCCAATATTCTTCTTTCTATGTAGCTGGAACACAAAACAACCTGCTTGGCTTTATTTAGGCTTATTACACTTCGCTTTGCTAGGGACAGGGTTAAGGTTAGGGTTAGGTTTAGGTTTAGGTTTAGGCTTAGGCTTAGGCTTAGGCTTAGGCTTAGGCTTAGGCTTAGGTTTAGGCTTAGGCTTAGGTTTAGGCTTAGGCTTAGGCTTAGGCTTAGGCTTAGGCTTAGGCTTAGGCTTAGGCTTAGGTTTAGGCTTAGGTTTAGGTTTAGGTTTAGGCATAGGGTTAGGGTTAGGGTTAGGGTTAGGGTTAGGGTTAGGGTTAGGGTTAGGGTTAGGGTTAGGGTTAGGGTTAGGGTTTGGGTTAAGGTTTGGGTTTGGGTTTGGGTTAGGGTTAGGGTTAGGGTCAGGGTTATGAACACCAAATTATTTTTTTAGGGTTGGGGTTAGGGTTAGGGTTGGGGTTGGGGTTGGGGTTGGGGTTGGGGTTGGGGTTGGGGTTGGGGTTGGGGTTAGGGTTAGGGTTAGGGTTAGGGTTAGGATTAGGCTTTGAGTTAGGGTTAGGCTTATTACACTTCGCTTTGCTAGGGACAGGGTTAAGGTTAGGGTTAGGGTTAGGGTTAGGGTTAGGGTTAGGGTTAGGGTTAGGGTCGGGGTGAATGACCACAGAAAGAACAATCCAAGCTTATTCGTCCTCTTTCTATTGAGATGGAACCAAAACACATATTGTCAGAGCTGCCCAAGGTCCCAGCTCACAAAGGACCAACGCCAGTCCATTGCTATATACAAAAGTCTTTATTGAAGTTCAGTTTCCCTTTCACATCAGCAGCGCGCAGCTCTACGTCTGAAACTCTAGACCGCTGAAGCTCCGTCTGAGTCTCCTCCCCCCAGACACCAGTTTAAGACCCTAGCCTTGCTCCACCTCTTCCTTTGCTCTTTCCTCCTCTGGGTCCGCCTGTCAGCTGGGGTCTCGCCCTTCATAGACTCTTCTGACGCTGAGTCCCCTGAGTCTTCCCCCTGCCTCCGACGGGCTTTAGGACCTTGTTCCCCATCCGGGTTTTCTGCTGTCCCGCGCGCCTGTACATTTGAACTTGGCGCGCGAGCCCATCCGGCAACCCTCCTCCTGACCGTTACACTGCTCCTGTCACTGCTTCCCCCTTCGGGGAGGCCAGCTGGGCCTGACCTCCCCTCTGTTCCCCCACTCTCCGACGGAGGCGTGGTCAGTCCCGACTCTTCTTCTCTCCCTGCTGGAGGAGACACTGCCCCTGACACCTGGGACTCTTCCCCCCCACTATGCTCTGGTGGGGAAGCTGGTCCTGATCTCCAGCTGCTGCTTTGGGAGTCCCCGCTGGCCCCTTGTTTCTGGTGTGTCTCCCCTGGGACCCCCCTTGCCCTGACCATCGGCGCCTCCTTCTGGGAATCTTCTGATTCGCTGGAGAAGCTCATGGAATCTCTCAGGTCACTGCCGTACTCCCCTACGCTGCCCTCAGATCCTTCCCCTTCGCTCTCCATCTCCTCTCTCCCCTGTACCTCTGCTCCTGAGCCCCTGACATCCATCCCCCCCTCGAAGCCCCCCTTCCCCCCTCCCCCTCTTCTGGGGCGGGTTCCGGGTGCTCCAGTGCTGTGGGGGTGAGTGCGGGATACAGTTCCTTCCCCCTGGCGTGCGGCCGACCAGTTGGATCCGGCCAGCCCGTAATGGGCTCGTCGACGTCGATCTCCTCTGCTTCCATCTCTCTGCATTCGTGTTCGAACCCAAGGTCCTCCCCCAACACGTCCATGTCCGTCTCTCCCCCTGTTACCTCGGGTGATGCTGTGTGCCAGGGCCCCCTTAGCAGTTCCCTGCTCCACCCCACCTCCGGTTGAGTGTCCCACCAATAAGAGCGATCCATGGCAGACCCCGAGAGTGATCCCTCCGGGGAGCTTGTGTCTTGCGCCGTTTCCTCAGCGGATGAGAACCCCTGGAACGTGCTGGCTGAAAGTGTGGGTGTGAAAATCTGCCGGCATAGGTCTGTGCGGGAAGAGTGCATGGAACTCGTCTTTGAGGTAGTGCTCCTCCAAGGCATAGTCCGGCACCCACCTGTTGGCGCTGGCCGGGGTACCTTCCCTGGCGAGGAGATATTCAACTCCCTCTTCCCCCCATCTCGAGTATAAAATCTCCGTGACCTCGTTGAGTGGCGCCGCCCTCGTTGACCCCTCCCCCGTTGGCGACTTTCTAAGTGGGCGAGGTGTGGTCCCTGGCGCCTGAAACCTGTGGGGTTCCTTGTAGGGTGTGAGGACTGACCTATGAAATACTGGGTGCATTCTGGAACCCTCCGGGAGTGTCAACCGGAAGGCCACTGGGTTGATTTGTGCCTCGACTTGCTAAGGCCCTAACTGCTTGTGTTTGAGCTTCATCTTAGCTAACGTTCTGGCCGGCACTACCTGGGCCGCTAACCAGACCCAGTCCCCCACCTGGATGTCTTCCCCGACTCTCCTGTGCCTGTCTGCCTGCACTTTGTAGGCGTGTTTTGCTAGTTCCAAGGTCCTTCGGAGTTGGTCGTGGACCTCCTGCAACTCTGCTGCCAAGTGCTCTGCACGCCGTGGCTCCCCCTCCCCCTTCGTCTCTAACCCCGGGAAGGTTCTGGGATGCCGCCCATTGTTGGCGAAGAACGGTGTCACCCCTGTAGACCCGTGCTTCGTGTTGTTGTAGGCGAACTCGGCCAGCGGTAGGTAGTCCACCCAGGTCGAGGGCTGTTGATTCGCGTAGCATCGCAGGTACTGCAGCATGATGGCGTTGACCCTCTCCGCTTGTCCGTTGGTCTGCGGGTGTCGTGCCGAAGCTAAGTTGATCTTGACGTTCAGGATACCCAGCAGCTTCTGCCAGAAGCTCGAGACGAATTGGCGACCCCGGTCGGACAGGATGGACCGCGGTAAGCCGTGAACTTTGAACACGTGGTCTATCAACAGCTTGGCGGTCTGTTCCGCTGTGGCCACCTTCGCGCAAGGAATGAAGTGCGCCATCTTGGTGAACAGGTCTACGACCACGAGTACCGCTGTTTTGCCTCGCGAACTGGGCAGATCTGTGACAAAGTCCAGGGCCACTTTCTCCCACGGTTCGAGCGGCGTCTGTAGCGGTTCCAGCAGTCCCGCCGGCTTCCTGTGCACTGTTTTGGCCCTTTGGCATGTGTCACACCTAGAGACGTAATCCGCGACTTCTCCCCTCATCTGGGGCCACCAAAAGTCTCTGGCCACCAATTCCGCCATCTTGTCCTTGCCGAAGTGCCCAGCACTGGGCGCGTCGTGTAACTGCTGCAGGACTTTATCTCGGAGGTTGTCCCCAGGCACGTAGAGAGCCCCTTTGAGGGTGAGCAGTCCGTCGCGTATCTGGAACTCATCCTTCGCTGTGCCGCTTCGCACCTCCTCCATCTTGGATTGTGCGAAGGCATCCGTCTGCAGCGCGCGACGCACTGCGTCCGGGTCCACGGTGGCTGAAGTGCATGCCCACGCTTTCGGTGCGAAAATGTGTTTGGCCGCCACCGGTGCCGCTTCCTCGAGATACTGCGGTTTCCTGGATAGTGCCATGACGTTGTTGTCTCCCGGGATGTATTCTATCCGGAAGTCGAAATCCGCGAAGAACTGAGTTTGCAGGGCAGCAGTTGAAGAAGGAGCAAAAAGGGTTTTCTTGTGTGTGTGTGTTTCTTTGTGGCTGATTAGCTGTTTTCCCTGTGTAAAGGTCAGAGGGGGCAGGGTTTCTGTTGAGGCAGGGAATTAGCTGTGGGAGGAGCTTATCAGAGTTTGCAGGGCAGCAGTTGAAGAAGGAGCAAAAAGGGTTTTCTTGTGTGTGTGTGTTTCTTTGTGGCTGATTAGCTGTTTTCCCTGTGTAAAGGTCAGAGGGGGCAGGGTTTCTGTTGAGGCAGGGGATTAGCTGTGGGAGGAGCTTATCAGAATTTGCAGGGCAGCAGTTGAAGAAGGAGCAAAAAGGGTTTTCTTGTGTGTGTGTGTGTGTGTGTGTTTCTTTGTGGTTGATTAGCTGTTTTCCCTGTGTAAAGGTCAGAGGGGGCAGGGTTTCTGTTGAGGCAGGGGATTAGCTGTGGGAGGAGCTTATCAGAGTTTGCAGGGCAGCAGTTGAAGAAGGAGCAAAAAGGGTTTTCTTGTGTGTGTGTGTTTCTTTGTGGCTGATTAGCTGTTTTCCCTGTGTAAAGGTCAGAGGGGGCAGGGTTTCTAGCGGCGCGCGCAGTTATACCCATCTTTTAGATTTAGATTTTAAATCTTTTAGATTTAGTCTCAAACGTTTGTTGGGGGAGACCTAGGGTTTTTTTTCTGGGGGAAGTTATTTGTCCTGTCTTCAAGCCAGTGTGGTGTAGTGGTTAAGAGCGGTAGTCACGTAATCTGGGAAACCGGGTTCGCGTCTCCGCTCCTCCACATGCAGCTGCTGGGTGACCTTGGGCCAGTCACACTTCTGTGAAGTCTCTCAGCCCCACTCACCTCACAGAGTGTTTGTTGTGGGGGAGGAAGGGAAAGGAGAATGTTAGCCGCTTTGAGACTCCTGAAGGGGAGTGAAAGGCGGGATATCAAATCCAAACTCTTCTTCTTCTTCTTATGATGGAGGACCTCTGTAGCCACCCCCAACAACACGATCTCAAGATGGAAGGGGAGGGAACAGCTGCAGTCGCCTGCGATTCCTGCGCAATGTTTGCCATCTTGCCAAAGGTTGCAGGCAGCTTTACCTGCAGCAATTGCATGTTGATTGCCCTCTTAAAAGACAAAGTCCAGCAACTGGAGGAAGGTGTAGCTACGCTCCAAAGAATTAGAGAGCTGGAGCTCTTCTTGGAAGCAACAGAGCACACCGTCCCCACCAAGGAAGACACAGGGGACTCCCCTGAGAAGGAGGCTAGTTCACCAACACAGGAGCCAGATATATGGAGAAACGTGACTCAAAGAAGTAGGAGGCCCAGGGTTCACTCTAATTGTTTAGAAATACACAATCGCTTTGAGGTCCTCTCCCCTAGCATGGAAGACGAATAGCAGACTCCATTTGAGGATCTCTCCCTCATTACAGTCGATCAGGTATATGAAGACGAGCAGCAAAGTCAGTCCTCAGGGAATGTGCAGGCGACCTTGGAACGGACAGCTCACGGAAGAACCCCGACCAAACCCAAGAGGAGGCGTGTAGTGGTGATAGGGGATTCCCTACTGAGGGGAACAGAAGCAGTGATCTGTGGGCCTGACAAGATGTCTCGGGAAGTGTGCTGTCTCCCCGGGGCTAAGATCCAAGATGTAACTGAACGACTGCAAGGAATCATAAAACCCACTGACAAATTCCCCTTCCTCTTGGTTCATGTGGGAACCAATGACACTGCAAGCAAGAGTCTCCAGAAGATCAAAAGAGACTACGAGGCTCTCGGCAGGAAATTGAAGCAACTAAATGCACAAATTGTCATCTCATCTGTCCTCCCTGTTGAACGACGTGGCCCAGGGAGAGAGGGAAAAATAGTGGAAGTGAACAGCTGGCTTCGCAAATGGTGTAAACAGGAACGGTTTGGATTCTTAGATCACGGACTGCAGTTTCTTGAGGATGGACTTCTGGCAAGTGATGGGCTGCACCTCACAACGGTTGGGAGAAATGTTTTTGCCAAAAATCTCAGAAACCTCATCAGGAGGGCTTTAAACTGACTAATGTGGGGGAGGGAGACAGTGCTCCTGAAGGTAGGAGTCTATCAATTAATGAAGATGATCATACAAATGTCATAGACCAAATGGAGCAAACAGCACGCGGACCTAGTGGTGGGAGGAAAAAATCCTTAAATAAGAGACACGGGGGAATGATTAATGGACTTCAATGTCTGTACACTAATGCGCAAAGCATGGGAAATAAACAAGATGAGCTTGAGCTCTTGGTACAGCAAACTAAATATGACATAATAGGCATCACTGAAACCTGGTGGGATAAGTCCCACGATTGGAATGTAATAATGGGGGGATACAATCTATTTCAGAGAAACAGACCAGAGAAGAAAGGAGGAGGAGTGGCGTTATATGTCAGGGATGTGTATACCTGTGAAGAGATCCAAGATTTAGATCCTCAAAGCCAAAGTGAGAGCATTTGGGTCAAAATTAAGGGAGAGAAGAATAACAGAGACCTCATTGTGGGAGTTTACTATAGATCCCCAAGCCAAACGGAGGACATAGATGATGCCTCCCTGGAACAGATGGCCAAGCATGCAAAAGGAAGGGAGATAGTAGTAATGGGGGACTTCAATTACCCGGATATTTGTTGGACGTCAAACTCAGCCAAGAGCATAAGGTCAAACAGATTCCTCACTGGCCTTGCAGACAACTTCATTGTCCAGAAAGTGGGAGAAGCAACAAGAGGAACAGCCATTTTAGATCTGGTCCTAACCAATGTTGATGACCTGGTTAGTGGGGTAGATGTGGAAGGATCATTAGGCGCGAGTGATCATGCTCTTCTGAAGTTTACTATACAGCGGAAAGGAGCAGCCAAGCATACTAGGACTCAATTTCTTGACTTTAAGAAAGCCGACTTCATAAAACTTAGGGAAGTGCTGGGTGAGATCCCATGGACAGCAATACTAAAAGGAAAGGGAGTTCATGATGGCTGGGAGTTTGTTAAGAGCGAGATAGTAAAAGCACAACGTCAGGCAATACCAATGAGACGGAAACATGGAAGGTGCCTAAAGAAGCCAGGGTGGCTATCTAAAGAACTTTTAACTGAATTAAGATTAAAAAAGGATGTGTACAAAAAATGGAAAAGGGGGGAAACCACCAAAGAGGAATTCAAACAAATAGCCAGCACGTGTAGACACAAAGTCAGAAAAGCTAAAGCACAGAATGAACTCAGGCTTGCTAGAGAGGTTAAAAGCAACAAAAAAGGCTTTTATGGGTATGTTCGTAGCAAAAGGAAGAACAAAGAAACAGTGGGGTCACTCAGAGGAGAAGATGGTGAAATGCAAACAGGGGACACAGAAAGGGCTGAACTCCTCAATGCCTTCTTTGCCTCAGTCTTCTCCGATAAAGAAAACAATGCCCGACCTGAAGAATTTGGAGCAAATGATTCAGCAAAGGAAACACAGCCCAGAATGACTAAGGAGATAGTACAAGAATATTTGGCTAGCTTAGATATATTCAAGTCTCCAGGGCTAGATGAACTGCATCCAAGAGTATTAAAAGAACTGGCAGATGCGATCTCAGAACCACTGGCAGTCATCTTTGAGAATTCCTGGAGAACAGGTGAAGTCCCGGCAGACTGGAGGAGGGCAAATGTTGTCCCTATTTTCAAAAAGGGGAAAAGAGAGGACCCAAATAATTACCGCCCAGTCAGTCTGACATCAATACCAGGGAAGATTCTGGAGCAGATCATTAAGCAAACAGTCTGTGAGCACCTAGAAAGGAATGCTGTGATCACCAATAGTCAGCATGGATTTCTGAAAAATAAGTCATGTCAGACTAACCTGATCTCGTTTTTTGATAGAATTACAAGCCTGGTAGATGAAGGGAACACAGTGGATGTAGCCTACCTTGATTTCAGCAAGGCATTTGACAAGGTGCCCCATGATATTCTTGTAAAGAAGCTGGTAAAATGCGGTCTTGACTATGCTACCACTCAGTGGATTTGTAACTGGCTGACTCACCGAACCCAAAGGGTGCTCATCAATGGTTCCTCTTCATCCTGGAGAAGAGTGACTAGTGGGGTGCCACAGGGTTCTGTCTTGGGCCCAGTCTTATTCAACATCTTTATCAACGACTTGGATGACGGACTCAAGGGCATCCTGATCAAATTTGCAGATGATACCAAACTGGGAGGGGTGGCTAACACCCCAGAGGACAGGATGACACTTCAAAACGACCTTGACAGATTAGAGAACTGGGCAAAAACAAACAAGATGAATTTTAACAGGGAGAAATGTAAAGTATTGCACTTGGGCAAAAAAAATGAGAGGCACAAATACAAGATGGGGGACACCTGGCTTGAGAGCAGTACATGTGAAAAGGATCTAGGAGTCTTGGTTGACCACAAACTTGACATGAGCCAACAGTGTGACGCGGCAGCTAAAAAAGCCAATGCAATTCTGGGCTGCATCAATAGGAGTATAGCATCTAGATCAAGGGAAGTAATAGTGCCACTGTATTCTGCTCTGGTCAGACCTCACCTGGAGTACTGTGTCCAGTTCTGGGCACCACAATTCAAGAAGGACACTGACAAACTGGAACGTGTCCAGAGGAGGGCAACCAAAATGGTCAAAGGCCTAGAAACGATGCCTTATGAGGAACGGCTAAGGGAGCTGGGCATGTTTAGCCTGGAGAAGAGGAGGTTAAGGGGTGATATGATAGCCATGTTCAAATATATAAAAGGATGTCACATAGAGGAGGGAGAAAGGTTGTTTTCTGCTGCTCCAGAGAAGCGGACACGGAGCAATGGATCCAAACTACAAGAAAGAAGATTCCACCTAAACATTAGGAAGAACTTCCTGACAGTAAGAGCTGTTCGACAGTGGAATTTGCTGCCAAGGAGTGTGGTGGAGTCTCCTACTTTGGAGGTCTTTAAGCAGAGGCTTGACAACCATATGTCAGGAGTGCTCTGATGGTGTTTCCTGCTTGGCAGGGGGTTGGACTCGATGGCCCTTGTGGTCTCTTCCAACTCTATGATTCTATGATTCTATGATTTATTCGTCCTCCTTCTATTGAAATGGAAACAAAACACCTATGCTTGATTTGGGCTGATAACAAAAATGTCACTCTGCGATTTTTGAGTGAACGTGCTTTCTAACCCCCAAAACACCAATTTGAAATAAACCCCCAAAACACCAATTTGAAATAAACCCAATCAGAGCTGTTTGGCTTTTTTTTACCTTATTGATAAAGCTCTGATTGGGCTAATTTCAAATCCAAGATTCTTCTTTCTATGTAGCTGGAACCCAAAACAACCTGTTTGGCTTTGTTTAGGATTATTACACTTCTCTTTGCTAGGGTTGGGGTTATGCTTAGGGTTAGGGTTACTGTTTTTGTTAGGGTTAGGGTTAAGGTTAAGGTTAAGGTTAAGGTTAAGGTTAAGGTTAAGGTTAAGGTTAAGGTTAAGGTTAAGGTTAAGGTTAAGGTTAAGGTTAAGGTTAGGGTTCGGGTACTGGTTCGGTTTCGGGTACGGGTACGGGTTCAGGTTTGGGTTTGGGTTTGGGTGAATTACCACCGAAAAAACAATCCAAGTTTATTCGTTCTCCTTCAATTGAGATAGAACCGAAACACCTATGGTTGATTTCGGCTGATAATAAACATGTCACTCTGCGCTTTTTCAGTGAATGTGCATTCTAACCCCAAAAACACCAATTTGAAATAAGCCCAATCAGGGCTTTATCATAATCTTTTTATATACGTGGAACCCAAAACACCTTTTTGCTTTGGTTGGGGGTGATTTTGGTGCACACCCAAAAAACACCATGCGAATTGTAATAAGCCCAAAGAAAGCTTATTTGTCTTCTTTCTACGCATATGGAAGCAAAAAGACGGTGTTGTGTTATTTTGGTTTCATTACACACACTTTGCGATTTCTGGGTCAATGTGCATTAACACCAAAGAAAACGACTTGAAATAAGTGAAATCCAATATCAATCAATCAATCTCTTTATTCGACCGATAGTCAGAATTAAAACATTACACAATAATTATAAACTATAACATCATAGGAGATACATAAGTAAGGTAGGGCCACAGAAATAGACCTCTCACAGATAACCCACATCAAAGCATTCAGTTATACGTTTCCGACACTTGAGTGCCAGGAAAAGAAATTTAGCCACTGACAAGGTTGTTTTCCCAGAAGACTGATTTAGCAGATATGCTGTCTGCTTTCCTCTTTGTCGGGAACTGAGCTGGGGTAAGTATGGTGTTATAAGATACTGTCTTAAATCGTTGTAGAAGGGACAGCTCAATAAAATGTGCTCTGTGGATTCTACCTCACCCAATGCACAGTGGCATAATCTCTGGTCATATGGAACTCCTCCATATCTTCCCTTCAGGACCGCCGAGTCAAGAACGTTCAGCCTAGCCGCAGTAAATAGTCTGCGGTATTCCACGTAGTGGATATCCGCCAGGTAGCGAGCTGGAGCAGCCCGATACAACTGCTCCCCCAGAAACAACCCAGGTTTCACACGGGCTATGTCCTCCTGTCTGGCAATATCCCTTAATCTTTGCGCGATCACCGCCTTTGCGTGACTATACGTCATGGACTCTATATAAAGGGAGGACAACCCACACTTCTGCACTTTCTCCACTATCTCCCCTTCCCATGGAGATTTAAAGTTATCCCTCAGAATCAAGGGGGTCAAACCCACCGGTCTGAAACAAAGCTTGAGCCATAGCCATAGCTTCGCTTTCAGGGCCACATACCTAAAGGCTTGGCAACCGGTTTCCAATCTCATGATCGCGCCTGCCACGGAGGGGGGGATCCTGAGTATGGCCCTGAGGAATTGGGTTTGGATAGATTCCAATTTTTCAAAATCCCTACGTGAGCCCAAGGCAATGCCCACCAGCAGGAGAGGGAGGACTTTCATTTTAAAGAGACGTAAGGCAACATTGACAGTTTGTGCCTGTTTCTTGGAGTACAGGGTTCTAATCACCAGGGCTGCTTTGGATGCGTTCGAGGCTATGTATTCTCTGTGCGCCAGGAAGGACCTATTTGATCTTACAACCTGACCCAGGTACTTGAAGCAACTGACCTGCTCTAAAGGAATACCATTAATTGACCATAAATTAGGTTTCGGTCGAGCAGCAAAGACCATTATTTTGGTCTTGGCATAATTTAATTGGAGCTCGTGTTGGGTCTCATATTCATGAAGAGCTCGAAGCATCCTCCTTAATCCGATGGGGGAGGTAGCTAATAGGGCGGCATCGTCCGCATACAGTAGGACATTTAAGGCTCGTCCTGCCAGTTTTGGTGGATGGAAATCAGCATTTGCCATATGTGCCACTAGCGAATTAATATAGAAGTTAAACAGAGCAGGGGCAAGCAAACAGCCCTGTCTTACCCCCCTAGTGGTGGCAACCGGATTGGAGACTAGCCCCTTACTATCTATCCTAATCCTCAAGAGGGTATTTGTATGCAAATTAATAATCAGCAAGAGAAGGCGACGGTCGATAGATGTCGCTGCCAATTTTGTCCATAGCTGGTTCCTGGGAATTAGATCAAAGGCCTGCTTAAAGTCTATAAAGGCGACGTGGAGGGCTTTTAGGCCATTGCCAGCGTACTTGGTGGCCAAGTGATTTAGGATTAAGATTTGGTCTGTTGTTGATCTTCCGGGGCGGAAACCCGCCTGCTCCTCTGCGATGATATTGTTGCTTTCCATCCAGGTCGTTAATTTGTTAAGTAGAAATCTTGAATAGATCTTCCCAATAACATTTAGCAGGCTAATTGGTCTAAAATTGGCCGGGTCTGTGCGCGACCCTTTCTTGTGAATTAACACAATCAGTGCAGAGTTCCAGCTTGGAGGAAATTGTGCTGTTTTGTTTATATAAGTAAAAAGAGCTGCTAGGGGTGGACACCACCAATCCTTATTGGCTTTAATAACATCTATGGAAATAAGATCGTCTCCGGGTGCCTTGCCCGCCTCAAATTGGCCTATAAGTGTTTCCACTTCAGAGCAGGTAACAGGATCCCACTCTGGCAAGGGGGCCAAATCTAACCTTACTCCGCTGGCTGCGTGAGCTGCATATAAAACGGAGAAGAAGCCTTCCCAGGTGTCAGCTGAAATTTGGGGTTCTATCCTTGACAACGGTCTACCCAGATATCTGGAAATTTGATGCCAAAAGGAGGAGGGATTTCTATTTTCTGCAGCTTTTAGAAGGTTCTTCCAATCATTTCTTTCTGCCGCAAGCTTCTTTTCCTTTAATAGTGCTTTATACCTTCTCTTGAGGTTCATAAGGTGACTGCTAGGTGCGGAGTCATTTGATGCCCTATATGCCAAGAATTCATTATATAGGTTGTTCTTGAAGTGCCTACATTCCTCGTCAAACCACTTTTTATGAGAGAAATGGTTACTATTCATTACCAGGGTCTTAGCCAACGAAGGTTTTAGCAGTTCTACTAAATTGTCATATATTGGCAGTGGCTCAACTGCCTGGATAAGGGAGTCCCTTGTCTCTTGCAGTTGGTCAGACCAAAGGAGTTCATTTATCCGTTGAGCCATATTGTCGGTCCATTTTAAGGCCGTGGGCCTCATCTGAAGCTGGTTATTTGTAATAGGCACACAGGAATAGGTAGCCAATTCTCCATCCAGGGTCAGAGAAAGTTCTAATGGAAAATGGTCACTTTCCAGCCTCGTTACCACCCTAAAGTTGGAAATTTTGGGAATTAGGTCTACAGATGTCCAAATAATGTCTATGGTAGAGGCTCGGGAGCCTGACCAGAAAGTAAATTCGGCAGGGTAATCAGAACTGAGAGCTCCGTTTAAAAGGTGAAAATTAAGAGCCATCAAGGTTTGTCTACATTTAAAACCTGCATATGTAGCAACACTGTCTTTAAAATTCCTGGGTAAAAGGTCTGAGGTTAAAATGGGTAGTGAGGGATATTTATTATACTTAGCAAATAATGATTTATCAGAGTGAGACAATCGGCCATTGAAATCTCCTGCAACTAGGAAGGTGGCTTCAGGATATTTCTCTAGGAGAGTTTCAAGAGTCTGTTGAATTTCCCTCCATCTTTGGTCCACCAGGTTTTTCTTATAGATTGGGTGCAAATAAACATTAATCACCACAAACACTTCCTCCGCTGTTTGTAGCTTTACACCCAGCATGGATGACGACTGGATGTCGATTTGTTCCACCTGCAGGTTTAAGGCCAAAGAAACTAGGGTAGCCAACCCACCTTGTGGTCTGCCAGATGATAGTAAATTCTGTTGTGCATTCAGGTAGAAGCCCTTATACCCTGATAGGGAGAAGCCCTCACAAGCCCAGGTCTCTTGCAGCAAAAGAATATGGCTGCCTTTTATGTAGGCGACAAAGGATGGATCCATCAGCTTAGGTTTAATGCCAGCTACATTCCAGGATAAGAAAGTTAGTAATCTCCTGGTCACCCCTTCGAGTCATGCTGGGCCTTGCGGAACCAGCACGGCAGAATCCACCTGGGAATGCATGCGGCGAGGGGGGGCAATAGGCTGGAAGAAGGAAGTAATTGTAGCTTGCTTACCAGGCAATTTCCGAGCACCACTTACCGCAGCAGCAGCCATGGTTTGAGGCTTAATTATTGGTTAGCTGCAGGGATGGATTCTGGTGCACAGGAGTATCACTTAACGACAGGTCCATAGACTCTACATTTAAAGTATGCTCTAAGATTGAGGGGGGTGGGCCTTTTGGATCTGCGGATGCTGTAGGGAACATGCAGTGTAAGGCAGGTGGAAGGCATCCTTTTCGGTTTGCCTCCAAAAGAGCATCCAGTCTTGCCACAGCTTCCGAGTTTGACCAGAGGGTTGTCGAATCTTTCACTGTATCCTGCCCGGGCTTGACATCCCGAGGCCGTGTACAGCCAGGTTGCAGATCAAAGGTCGTTAAAGCAGGTACCACTTGGGCTTGTGTAGACTGATCTACAATTGGTGAGGAATTCATCTTATTTACATGAGCATGATCTTCTGAGTTACGGAGACAGAGTAGCAACTCGTCCAATCTGTCTGTTATCTCTGTCCGCTCCAGTTTTGGCAATTGGGAGAAGGATAGAAGTAACTCACGCTCCGTAGAATTCTCCAGATGTATAGCCTTTGTCAGTGGAGGCAGGGGGGCGTCAATCCAGCTGATTAGATCTGCGGCCAGGGGAGTTGGGGTCGTGGCAATTGGCAGACCCTCAGACTTATCTGCTTTCTTTTTGAACAAGCAGTTTGGTAAGAGGGGGCAGATCTTGGTATTGGTAAAGACTCTTGTAGCAAGGATTCCATAGTTAATTAGAAGGCTTCTTGAGGACATAATAAGTGCAGGGAGCTTTTTGGTTTTAAAGGAGAGCAGCACTCTCTGCCTCTGAGGTCTGCTGCTAATATGATCAATATGCCTCAGGTCAATAGAGCTAGGGATTACCCTCAGAAGCTCCGCTAGGTGTCTCCTTATATCACTCTTATAATGCCAGTTTATTACCTTGCCTCTAAAGGGGCAAACCGTTAGGCAGATTTTGGTAGCTTGCAGCAGCAGTTTGTGAGGAGGTCAGACTGTTGTTCCTTCTTATTTTGCTCACCTTGCTCACTTTTCTGATTGCCAGCAGCTTGAGGAATTATACAGGAGGTATGAGGTAAAACGGGTGCTCTGGGCATTTGTAAGGGCTTCATCTCAGGTGGTACATCAGGGGAACTGTCTTTACCTGTTAGGGATACAAGCGAGATAATCTTCTCCAAGGATCCTCGGATGTCTTTTATGTATTTAAAGATGTAGTCCACTGTTCTAGCAACCAGGTCTAAAGTAGTTGAGTGTTCAAATAGTATCTCATCAATGCAGCTTTCACGGGCTCTAGTGCAAACATTCGAGAGGATGCCAGTATTATTATTGCTTGAAGGTTTAGTAGGCAGGTTGCGTGGCTAATCCCTCCCCCCCCACTGTAGAATAAATAAAGACAACGGACACAGAATTTAAGTTAATGGGCGTAAATGGCCACAACTTTATTGATTACAGGTAAGAAGGGTATTGGCTTTAGGCATTGGCCCCTAACAGACTATCCGGTCTGACCGGGAAGGGTTAAACACCAACAGGGGGAGCCACCCGAGATGCGTATCCCTAGGCGCTCCCCGAGGGGTTACCGCTCGGGGGCGCGCTTTAGGCCCTAGCCTCCGTAGGTTTCGGACGAGGCGTCGCCCCTCGGAGTCCTTTAACGAACTACCCTTCAAGCATTGGGGGAGGTGATGGTGTTCCTCCCCCACCCAACCTCATTTGCATGACAATATACTACAATACCCCGGCCAATGCCTACCGCCAAAACCAAGGGAGTTGTGACGATTTGCTACGAGGTAGGCGAAAAAACCAAGTGGCGCCAAAACCAGCCAATTCGCCAAATGGAAAAACTCCTACCAGGCCCCTTGCGGCGACCAGCCGAAGCCCATAGCAAGGTCAGTGGCAAAACCTAAAGGGCGGGTGGGTGGGAAACCGCACCAGCTGCAAGGGAGAAAAGGGGCGAGCCGAGGGCTGCCCCGACCTTAAGTGGCCTCTGGGAGGCCCCGCCCCTGCCGCCAGCCGATTGGCTGACGCTGCGGGGGATGTAAATTAAGGGAATTCCCTAACTCCGCGAGGCTGGCGCCAGCCTCGCGGGAGTGAGAGTGGGCGGGGTCGTTTGCCCGCAACCCCCTCTCCTCCTGAAATTCGGAATGGGCATTGCGTGGCTAATCCCTCCCCCCCCCCACTGTAGAATAAATAAAGACAACGGACACAGAATTTAAGTTAATGGGCGTAAATGGCCACAACTTTATTGATTACAGGTAAGAAGGGTATTGGCTTTAGGCATTGGCCCCTAACAGACTATCCGGTCTGACCGGGAAGGGTTAAACACCAACAGGGGGAGCCACCCGAGATGCGTATCCCTAGGCGCTCCCCGAGGGGTTACCGCTCGGGGGCGCGCTTTAGGCCCTAGCCTCCGTAGGTTTCGGACGAGGCGTCGCCCCTCGGAGTCCTTTAACGAACTACCCTTCAAGCATTGGGGGAGGTGATGGCGTTCCTCCCCCACCCAACCTCATTTGCATGACAATATACTACAATACCCCGGCCAATGCCTACCGCCACCCGAGCCGTAAGCCGGCTCGCCGCCAATACCCTCAAGCCTGTAACCAATCCCTAATGCCTTGAAAAATATCCGCCAACCAAATATCATTGCCAGCATCAGATAGATGCACGCCATCCCAGCGGTAAAGCATTTCCTTGTCAAATCGTATGCATGGGTGTTGGATGACCCGTCCACCCAACGCGGCCACCCTACGCGCTACCGTGCGCTCCACAAGCCTCCTTGCCTTATTAACGGCAACAGGTTTCTCCGCGTCCCGCCAACATCGCCTTTCCAGCAAGGAAGACCAGATAATTGCCATGTTTCCATGAGATGCTCTCAACAATTCAAGGTCATTGATAATGTTCCACATCAAGTTCACCCCTTTCCTATGAGGCAGATCGTTCTCCCCCAGCTGGATGAGGCCGTGGGAGGACCCTCAGCAGCGATTTTCCTGGATACAGCTGGGAGAAACTCCTCCCAACGCATACCCCTCCTAGTAATCCATGACACTTGCACCCTGCTGGGTAATCGTAGCTCAGTATCCCAGCCCCTATGTTCAGCACGCCGTTTTGCCCAATATACGATGCTGTGGCCGATAATCCACAGACAAACCACCTCAGAGCCTGAAATGAGAAATTGAAGAACCGGATCAGGAGGAGTGACGGGGTGGGGAGGGTTGGGGTACTTTAGAGGGGCTTCCTGATGTAAGCCCGGTATGCATTAGATTTCCAACGCCCCATATCCATAATTCTCTCTGCTGGTAGACCCATATGGGCGGCGGTGGTCGCCGCCCCAATGCGAAAGGAGTGCGCGGCGTACTCCTCCTGAGGAAGCCCGATGGCGGCGATTGCCTTCCGCAAGACCCTTGTGAACTGTTGTTTTGATAAGGGGGAACCATCTGAGTGCAAGAAAAAGGGGCCATTAGAATTCGGTCTTACGCACAGGTATTTCCTGGCATCCTTAACGGGGCAAGGGCCTGCTTTCTGAGTCGCCTGAAGACGGACCAAGGCTCCCTTACCGAGTTGGTCCGTCTTAGAGCTCCGGATTTTTATTAACACATGTGCACTGGCCACGGTTACGTCCTCCAGCAATAGCCCCTTAGAGTCTGAGCTGCCCTCACAGACCACTTCGCTTATGCGTAGGGCGCCAAAGAAAGAAAAGGAAAACGCTGCAGAGAATAATCTGGCTTCAAATCTTGACCAGCACAGGGCCCTCAGTTTCCTACGAATTTGAGTGAGTATGTCCAGAGTTATGGGTCTTCTCCTGTCCGGGCCGTGAGGCCTGGACCTACGCCAGCCTTCAAGCATCTTCCGTACCACAAAATGCGAACAGGGATCGACAGAAAACAAAGTTTTAGAAAAAAAGGATATCGCTGCTGAATGAATGTTGAGGGTTTTGGGGGCCCGACCAAGATCTCTAAGATGAACTAAATACTCTATGACTTCCGACCTGGACGGTGGCCTGCCTGGCCTGAACCGCTCCTTTTTGGTGCGGAAGGATGTAAAGTCTAGCCATGCCTTATTATACGATCTCAAGGTGGAGGGCGCTAGCGCAGACAATACTCCCTTTATTGCTTCTCGTTGCCAATATTCCAGAGGTGCTCCGGGAATGGTTGCGGCTGCTGCTGCGCATCCGGCGCCAATGAGCGAAAGCGTTCCATCTGGAAACGAGATAGAGCATCCGCGATGTTATTATCAATACCGGGAACGAATTTGGCTGAAGCGTGAAGGTTCAGTCGCAGGCAGGAAAGGACAAAGTACCGTAAAAGGGAAGCTACCCTAGGAGAATGCGATGACTGTTTATTCAAAACTGACACGACCGCTAGGTTGTCCGTCCAGAAACAGACCCTATGGTCTTTGAACTGGTCCTCCCACAAGTGGATTGCCACTACGATGGGAAAGAATTCTAAGAATGTCAAATCTCGTAGAATTGGTTTACCTTGCCAGGAGGGAGGCCAACGCTGTGCACACCACTGGCCTCTGAAATAAACCCCAAAACCCAGGGACCCAGCCGCATCCGAATGTACCTGGAAATCTGACCGAAGCGCCAACGTATCTTGCCAGAGCGATATACCGTTGAAACCATCTAAGAATTGCAACCAGACTATGAGGTCCGCCTTTACTGCCTTGGAAAGGCGTACCCTATGGTGAGGTGACCGCAAACCTGTGGACAGCTTAGCCAGGCGACCACAGAAGGGACGGCCGGGGGAAACTACACGACAAGCGAAGTTGAGGTGGCCCAGGAGGGATTGAATTTGCCTCAAGGTGACCTTCTTTAAAGGCAGCATTTGACCGATAAGCTCTCTCAGGGCAACCAATTTTTCAGCCGGTAAGCGTGAGGTTTGGGCTACCGTATCGAGTTCAATCCCCAGGTAGGTCATGGTCGTGACCGGACCCTCGGTTTTTTCGCTTGCCAGAGGAACACCCAGCTCCCTGGCTAAGGACTCAAAAGCCATGAGGAGAGCCCTGCATTCCCCAGCGTCACTTGCCACCAAAATAAAATCATCAAGATAATGACCCACCCCTAAAGAGCCAGTTCTAAACTTTAGGGCCCATTCCAAGAACGTGCTGAAGGTCTCAAACGCAGCACAAGCAATAGAACAACCCATGGGCATAGCTTTGTCGATGAAGTACGCTCCCTGGAATTTGAATCCCAACCAGCGATGGTCGTCCGGATGAACCGGGAGTAAGCGAAATGCTGACTCGATGTCGCATTTTGCCAAGAAGGCGCCCCTGCCAAAGCTCCGCACCAATCGCACAGCTTGGTCGAATGAAGAGTACTTCACCGTGCACATCTCTTGGGGAATGGCGTCATTAACCGAAGTTCCTTTGGGGTAGGACAGGTTGTGTATCATTCTAAATTCACCGGGGGCCTTCTTAGGGACGATACCCAACGGGGAGATATGAAGCCCTGCAATAGGCGGGGTTGCAAATGGACCGGCTACCCTGCCGGCTGTAATTTCCTTCTGTATCTTTCTAAGGGCGATGTCAGGCCTTTCTAACACTGATTTCTGGTTAGGGGGGCAACCGGAATTGGGTGTAAAAGCAATGGGAATTCTAAAACCTTCAGAAAACCCTTCCTCAAGTAGTTGAGCTGCTCGTCTATTTGGATAGAACTTCAAGAGTGCTCTCAAGGGCTCCAATTTTATCGGAGAGCATGCGAGGCCTAGGGGGATGTTAGTACCGAGCCCCACTTGGCCCTTGGGCGGGGGCTGCAGGTCCGGCGGAGCCACCCCTATTGCCCCGGGAAAGGTGACCCCTGCCCCCCCGAAAGGGCTGCTGCCTCCCTTTGAAACAGTTGACTGCTGAGTGGCTGCCTAAGCACCTCTCGCATTCATGCAGGTACTTACAGGCAACGCGCTGACAGGTACCCTTGTTGAAGTCCCAGCACTGTCTACGGCGCTGGGTCTCCACCTTACCAGTTCTTGGCTGTTGAACGGTTTTCTTCTCGATGTTGGGCCCCACGTGTTCAAACCAGCAGTTGTTATCCTTTTGGTCCCAGCGCGTTGAAGACAGTAGCGAGGCATTTCTCCGAAAGTCTTCATCATATGCCAAAGCGGCTTCATCACCTGCCTGCTCCCGTGCCCTCCTGACGTGAGCCAGGTAGGACACGAGGTGCGCGCCCCTCTTAGGATAACAACTTGAAACCACAGCCATAAATACCTGATAGCCATTAAGCCAATTCTCAAAAGATCGCTCAACCCGGGGTACCCTGTACCGCCTTTTCCCATAGTACTTAATTTTCTCCCCTTTTCCCTTTACCTGGGCTGGTGGCAGCAAGGAAAACATATCAACGTAATTGCCATTCAAAATCTTGTTCCTCTTCCTCTTAGAGAGGTGGTTCCCCAGAATAAAGTCAGTGGCGGCGTTGGTCGAGACTTTAACGTCTGGGACCAGAGCCCCATCCTTCCAATCAAGTGTGCCATTAAATGCCTTCCTGTGCGAGTTGGCCCTCCGCTCATGCACCCATTGGGGAGCTCCAACTTCTTCCCCCTCCCCCCAATAAGTCTCCATTGGGGCGTCACTATCCCCATCTGATGAAGAGGTACCTGTTTCCTCCTCGGAGTCCGAAGTGTCCCTCTTCTTGCTTTTCTTCGACCGATGCTTCTTCTTCGCCTTCCGCTTTCCGCCCCGTGGTGCATCATCACAGGGGGCCGGGTCGTCGGCAGCGGCTACCTGCTGAAGGGGCAGCTCCTCCTCGGAAGATGACTCCTCCGAGGTGCTTGGTTGCCTAGGGTTATCCTGGAAAACACTGGGAACGTCAATCACTTCCTGGCGCGGGGCCGATGTAGAGGCCACCGCCGGCCTGGCCTTTTGTGCGCTCGACCTAGGTTTTTTAGCTGGTGCCTTGCCTTTTGGTGGACCTGACTTAGATTTTTGATTTTTGGCAGCTTGTAAGCGCGTCCGTGGCCTGTTGGGGGCCTGCTCAACTATGTTAGCTGCACTAGTGGAAGGGCCATCCTGACCCTGCTGGCTGGGGGGGGTGTCTGGTATGCAATCTTGTGTCAACTCGACTATGTTCGGGGAGGGAGTGATAGGTGCTCTGCACTGCGCATAGAATGCTTGCAGCGTGGAAACGAGCTGAGCCACGACCTGCGGGTTACCAGGGCCTGATGGCATTAAGGCATTACCAAGCTGAGGTTGCTGGGGGTTGCTGTTGTTCTCCATGTGCAAGCCGAAAGCCGCACCTCAGGGAGGGCGAAGCCAATCGAGTGACTGTTTTATTTATATTTGTTTATATTTGTTTCTTTTCTTTTCTTTTCTTTTTTTTGTTTTTTTTTGTATTTATGTATTTATCTGTTTATTTATTTCCTCTTTTTTTAAATTATTTATAAATTATTTTTTGTATTTATGTATTATTATTATTATTATTATTATTTTATTATTATATTTATTTATCTGTTTCTATGTGTGAGTAGTTATCTATATATAGGTGATTGGGACTATAACACTATAAATCTAGCTTGTTGTAGCTGGCTGGAGACCTGCAAAAAACAGGGCCAGATTAAGCTGAGAGGCAACAATAGCTCTAAATACCAGTCGTTAGCTTAAAGTTGTCCCACTGGCAGGCAAACAATAGGGGTTTCTATGGTAACCAACGAGCTAATCAGCAGCAATAGGACCCCTTCAGTGCCACAACACGCGCGTTCCTATGGCAACGCTAAATGAGCCTCCAGGCAGAGCAGGCCTAGGAAAGAAGGGTTATAAAGTTGAAATAACGTTGAAAGAATTAAAGTTGCCTCAGCTATAGCAAGGAAGTAAGATTGCCTCAGATAAAGCAAGGAATTAAAATGGATATTAAGAGCCAAGCACTATTTGCATAGAAGTTGTCGCAGAATTAGAAAGGAAAATAAAAGGCTACCTAAACTGCAAAGGCTACCAAAGGGATAATAGCTAGGGGTAAAACGGTCAAACAGTACAAGGCTAAAACGAAATGAAGGCTGCAGAAGGAATAAAATGCTAACTGAAATGTGGAGAGTAAGAGGAACACACAACGATAAAGGCCAGTAGCAGCGCAGCCCAGAAAATCCCCAAGGAAGGTTCTAATAGAAGCTCTGAGGCTTTGTGCTCACAGGCCAGCGATGCCTCCAAGAGCTATTTGCCCAAAGGTTGTCTCAGAATTAGCAAGGAAAGTAACAGGCTACATAAACTGCAAAGGCTACCCGAGGGATAATAGTTAGGGTTATCACGGTCGAACAATTGCCAGGCTAAAACGGAATAAAGGCTGCGGAAGGAATAAAACGCTAAACAAACTGTGGAGAGCAAAAGAACACAAACAACGATACAAGCCAGTAGCAGCGCAACCCAGAAAATCCCCCAGTAAGGTTAAATTAGCAGCGCTGCAGCTCTGTGCTCACAGGCCAGTGATGCCTCACTTAAGATGGCTGCCGCTGAACCCACGTGGTACACCAAAATGGCGGCCGGCCAGGTCGTTGCCTGGGCGACCAGAACGCCGTAGTATTAACCGCCGCTGTGGAAAAAAAACCCAGCAGTCCCCGATCTATGTAAATCTAACGCCTGGCAGGGAGAGCTGGATAGAGGAAGGTGTAACAAGAGATCGCTCCGGCGCCGCAAGCTCCACGCCCGCTCTGACCCCACACAGCCTCCCGCGTTGCTTCCCCGCTCCCGCCTGGAACCTCCAGTGAGCGCTGAAGCAGCTCACTAACGATGATCCTCCAGCGAAGGTTTGGCGTGGCGCTGTAAGGCTCAGCAGATCGAACACGGCAAGCAGGCGACGTGAGGAGGAAGAAGAAAAAATGCAGCTGTGGCCCCGAAGCCGGTAAATCCGCGCGCGCTGCCGCCGCTAGCGCTCGTGGGTCCGGCGGTGCTCAAGCCAGTAGAGACTCATCTGGTGAGACGTGCAGCAAGCAGACGTGCAGCAAGCAGAGGCAAAAAAAAAACAAAAAACCGCAAGGCGAAAGAGGTAGAAGCGGCAAGCCACGTGGCGAGAGATCGCAGCAAACAACAGCGGGATAGCGAAGAAACAACCGCACCAGCTGCAAGGGAGAAAAGGGGCGAGCCGAGGGCTGCCCCGACCTTAAGTGGCCTCTGGGAGGCCCCGCCCCTGCCGCCAGCCGATTGGCTGATGCTGCGGGGGATGTAAATTAAGGGAATTCCCTAACTCCGCGAGGCTGGCGCCAGCCTCGCGGGAGTGAGAGTGGGCGGGGTCGTTTGCCCGCAACCCCCTCTCCTCCTGAAATTCGGAATGGGCATTATCAAAAGGTTCTTTCACACTGGTTTCTTCGTCATTCATCTCTGCTAGCAGCGTGAAAGAGTTTGAAAACGGGATATTAAAAATATCCTTTGTACCTTCAGATTCGCTAATTTTTGTTTGTTTAGCAAGAGGCAGGCATCTCAGTTCCTCTGTGTCGTCTATATCTCTGGAATCTCTGGTACGTTTCCCAGTTCCTCTCCCACAAGCAGGGCTGTATAGTTGCTTAGTCATTTCTCTCTTCATGCAACCGCCCCAGTTTCAAGGTTAATGGTTGTCTCCCCGATAGAAAAAGGCGTCCTCCTACTTACTAATTTAAAACTAAGACTAAAAACTAAAAACTAAAGTTAAAAGTTAAAAGGTTGCTATGCTCATTAAAACAATGTTAAAAGATAAATCAGGGAGCTCACACTCACGCTGACTAAGTGCCGTTCGCCATCTTCAACCTCTATTTATTCAGATAGAACCATATCCTACACATATGGAAGTGAAAAGACGGTGTTGAAATAAGCGAAATCCAATATTCTTCTTTCTATGTAGCTGGAACACAAAACAACCTGTTTGGCTTTGTTTAGGCTTCTTACACTTTGCTTTGCTGTGATTAGGGTTAAGGTTAGGGTTAGGGTGACAGTTAGGGTTAGGGTTGGGGTTATGGTTAGGGTTAGGGTTAGGGTTAGGGTTAGGGTTGGGGTTGGGGTTAGAGTTAGGGTTAGGGTTAGGCTGAGGGTTGGGGTTAAGGTTAGGGTTAGGGTTAAGGTTAGGGTTAGGGTTAGGGTTAGGGTTAGGGTTAGGGTTAGGGTTTGGGTTAGGGTTAGGGTTAGGGTTAGGGTTAGGGTTAGGGTTAAGGTTAAGGTTAAGGTTAAGGTTAAGGTTAAGGTTAAGGTTAAGGTTAAGGTTAAGATTAGAGTTAGTGTTAGGGTTAGGGTTAGGGTTAGGGTTAGGGTTTATGACCACGAAAGAACAATCCAAGTTTATTCGTCCTCCTTCTATTGACATAGAACCGAAACAACTATGTTTGATCTCGGCTGATAACATTCATGTCACTCTGTGATTTTTGAGTGAATGTGCATTCTAACCGCAAAAGCACCAATTTGAAATAAACCCAATCAGGGCTTTATCATCTTTTTCTGTAGAATCATAGAATCATAGAATCATAGAGTTGGAAGAGACCACAAGGGCCATCAAGTCCAACCCCCTGCCAAGCAGGAAACACCATCAGAGCACTCCTGACATATGGTTGTCAAGCCTCTGCTTAAAGACCTCCAAAGTAGGAGACTCCACCACACTCCTTGGCAGCAAATTCCACTGTCGAACAGCTCTTACTGTCAGGAAGTTCTTCCTAATGTTTAGGTGGAATCTTCTTTCTTGTAGTTTGGATCCATTGCTCCGTGTCCGCTTCTCTGGAGCAGCAGAAAACAACCTTTCTCCCTCCTCTATGTGACATCCTTTTATATATTTGAACATGGCTATCATATCACCCCTTAACCTCCTCTTCTCCAGGCTAAACATGCCCAGCTCCCTTAGCCGTTCCTCATAAGGCATCGTTTCCAGGCCTTTGACCATTTTGGTTGCCCTCCTCTGGACACGTTCCAGTTTGTCAGTGTCTTTCTTGAACTGTGGTGCCCAGAACTGGACACAGTACTCCATGTGAGGTCTGACCAGAGCAGAATACAGTGGCACTATAACTTCCCTTGATCTAGATGCTATACTCCTATTGATGCAGCCCAGAATTGCATTGGCTTTTTTAGCTGCCGCGTCACACTGTTGGCTCATGTCAAGTTTATGGTCAACCAAGACTCCTAGATCCTTTTCACATGTACTGCTCTCAAGCCAGGTGTCACCCATCTTGTATTTGTGCCTCTCATTTTTTTTTTTGCCCAAGTGCAATACTTTACATTTCTCCCTGTTAAAGTTCATCTTGTTTGTTTTGGCCCAGTTCTCTAATCTGTCAAGGTCGTTTTGAAGTGTGATCCTGTCCTCTGGGGTGTTAGCCACCCCTCCCAGTTTGGTGTCATCTGCAAATATGATCAGGATGCCCTTGAGTCCATCATCCAAGTCGTTGATAAAGATGTTGAATAAGACCGGGCCCAAGACAGAACCCTGTGGCACCCCACTAGTCACTCTTCTCCAGGATGAAGAGGAACCATTGATGAGCACTCTTTGGGTTCGGTCAGTCAGCCAGTTACAAATCCACTGAGTGGTAGCACAGTCAAGACCGCATTTTACCAGCTTCTTTATAAGAATATCATGGGGCACCTTGTCAAATGCCTTGCTGAAATCAAGGTAGGCTACATCCACTGCGTTCCCTTCATCTACCAGGCTTGTAATTCTGTCAAAAAAGGAGATCAGGTTAGTCTGACATGACTTATTTTTCAGAAATCCATGCTGACTATTGGTGTTCACAGCATTCCTTTCTAGGTGCTCACAGACTGTTTGCTTCATGATCTGCTCCAGAATCTTCCCAGGTATTGATGTCAGACTGACTGGGCGGTAATTGTTTGGGTCCTCTATTTTCCCCTTTTTGAAAATAGGGACAACATTTGCCCTCCTCCAGTCTCCCGGGACTTCGCCTGTTCTCCAGGAATTCTCAAAGATGACTGCCAGTGGTTCTGAGATCACATCTGCCAGTTCTTTTAATACTCTTGGATGCAGTTCATCTGGCCCTGGAGACTTGAATACATCTAAACTAGCCAAGTATTCTTGTACTATCTCCTTAGTTATTCTGGGCTGTGTTTCCTTTGCTGAATCATTTGCTCCAAATTCTTCAGGTCGGGCATTGTTTTCTTTATCGGAGAAGACTGAGGCAAAGAAGGCATTGAGGAGTTCAGCCCTTTCTGTGTCCCCTGTTTGCATTTCACCATCTTCTCCTCTGAGTGACCCCACTGTTTCTTTGTTCTTCCTTTTGCTACGAACATACCCATAAAAGCCTTTTTTGTTGCTTTTAACCTCTCTAGCCAGCTTGAGTTCATTCTGTGCTTTAGCTTTTCTGACTTTGTGTCTACACGTGCTGGCTATTTGTTTGAATTCCTCTTTGGTGGTTTCTCCCCTTTTCCAGTTTTTGTACACATCCTTTTTTAATCTTAACTCAGTTAAAAGTTCTTTAGATAGCCACCCTGGCTTCTTTAGGCACCTTCCATGTTTCCGTCTCATTGGTATTGCCTGACGTTGTGCTTTTACTATCTCCCTCTTAACAAACTCCCAGCCATCATGAACTCCCTTTCCTTTTAGTATTACTGTCCATGGGATCTCACCCAGCACTTCCCTAAGTTTTATGAAGTCGGCTTTCTTAAAGTCAAGAAATTGAGTCCTAGTATGCTTGGCTGCTCCTTTCTGCTGTATAGTAAACTTCAGAAGAGCATGATCACTCGCGCCTAATGATCCTTCCACTTCTACCCCACTAACCAGGTCATCAACATTGGTTAGGACCAGATCTAAAATGGCTGTTCCTCTTGTTGCTTCTCCCACTTTCTGGACAATGAAGTTGTCTGCAAGGCCAGTGAGGAATCTGTTGACCTTATGCTCTTGGCTGAGTTTGACATCCAACAAATATCCGGGTAATTGAAGTCCCCCATTACTACTATCTCCCTTCCTTTTGCATGCTTGGCCATCTGTTCCAGGAAGGTATCATCTATGTCCTCCGTTTGGCTTGGGGATCTATAGTAAACTCCCACAATGAGATCTCTGTTATTCTTCTCTCCCTTAATTTTGACCCAAATGCTCTCACTTTGGCTTTGAGGTTCTAAATCTTGGATCTCTTCACAGGTATACACATCCCTGACATATAACGCCACTCCTCCTCCTTTCTTGTCTAGTCTGTTTCTCTGAAATAGTTTGTATCCCCCCATTATTACATTCCAATCGTGGGACTTATCCCACCAGGTTTCAGTGATGCCTATTATGTCATATTTAGTTTGCTGTACCAAGAGCTCAAGCTCATCTTGTTTATTTCCCATGCTTTGCGCATTAGTGTACAGACATTGAAGTCCATTAATCATTCCCCCATGTCTCTTATTTAAGGATTTTTTCCTCCCACCACTAGGTCCGCGTGCTGTTTGCTCCATTTGGTCTATGACATTTGGATGATCATCTTCATCAATTGATAGACTCCTACCTTCAGGAGCACTGTCTCCCTCCCCCACATTAGTCAGTTTAAAGCCCTCCTGATGAGGTTTCTGAGATTTTTGGCAAAAACATTTCTCCCAACCGTTGTGAGGTGCAGCCCATCGCTTGCCAGAAGTCCATCTTCAAGAAACTGCAGTCTGTGATCTAAGAATCCAAACCGTTCCTGTTTACACCATTTACGAAGCCAGCTGTTCACTTCCACTATTTTTCCCTCTCTCCCTGGGCCACGTCTTTCAACTGGGAGGACAGATGAGATGACAATTTGTGCATTTAGTTGCTTCAATTTCCTGCCAAGAGCCTCGTAGTCTCTTTTGATCTTCTGGAGGCTATTGCTTGCAGTGTCATTGGTTCCCACATGAACCAAGAGGAAGGGGTATTTGTCAGTGGGTTTTATGATTCCTTGCAGTCGTTCAGTTACATCTTGGATCTTAGCCCTGGGGAGACAGCACAGTTCCCGTGACATCTTGTCAGGCCCACAGATCACTGCTTCTGTTCCCCTCAGTAGGGAATCCCCTATCACCAAGACACGCCTCCTCTTGGGTTTGGTCGGGGTTCTTCCGTGAGCTGTCCGTTCCAAGGTCGCCTGCACATTCCCTGAGGACTGACTTTGCTGCTCGACTTCATATACCTGATCGACTGTAATGAGGGAGAGATCCTCAAATGGAGTCTGCTCTTCGTCTTCCATGCTAGGGGAGAGGACCTCAAAGCGATTGTGTATTTCTAAACAATTAGAGTGAACCCTGGGCCTCCTACTTCTTTGAGTCACGTTTCTCCATATATCTGGCTCCTGTGTTGGTGAACTAGCCTCCTTCTCAGGGGAGTCCCCTGTGTCTTCCTTGGTGGGGACGGTGTGCTCTGTTGCTTCCAAGAAGAGCCCCAGCTCTCTAATTCTTTGGAGCGTAGCTACACGTTCCTCCAGTTGCTGGACTTTGTCTTTTAAGAGGGCAATCAACATGCAATTGCTGCAGGTAAAGCTGCCTGCAATCTTTGGCAAGATGGCAAACATTGTGCAGGAACTGCAGGCGACTGCAGCTGTTCCCTCCCCCTCCATTCTGAGAACGTGTCGTTGGGGGTGGCTACAGCGGTCCTCCATCATAAAAAGCGTGAACACAGGACAAATAACTCCCCCCACAAGAAAAAAAACAACCTAGGTCTCCCCCAACAAACGTTTGAGACTAGCTCCCCTAAATCTAAAAGCTAATCAGCCACAAAGAAACACACACACACACACACACACACACAAGAAAACCTTTTTTGCTCCTTCTTCAACTGCTGCCCTGCTAGGTCTGATAAGCTCCTCCCACAGCTAATCCCCTGCCTCAACAGAAACCCTGCCCCCTCTGACCTTTGCACAGGGAGAACAGCTAATCAGCCACAAAGAAACACACACACACAAGAAAACCTTTTTTGCTCCTTCTTCAACTGCTGAGATTCAGACGGAGCTTCTGTGGTCTAGAGTTTCAGACGTAGAGCTGTGCGCTGCGGTTGTGAAAGCAAAACTGAACTTCAATAAAGACTTTTGTATATAACAACGAACCGGCGTTGGTCCTTTGTGAGCTGGGACCTCGGGCAGCTCTTCCTAGACTCATCTGACGCTGAGTCCCCTGAGTCTTCCCCCTGCCTCCGGCGGGCTTTAGGACCTGGTTCCCAATCCGGGTTTTCTGCTGTACCCCGCGCCTGTACATTCGAACTTGGCGCTCGCGCCCAGCCGGCAACCTTCCTCCTGACCGTTACACTGCTCCTGTCACTGCTTCCCCCTTCTGGGAGGCTAGCTGGACCTGACCTCCCCTCCCTTCCCCCACTCTCCGATAGAGGCGTGGTCAGCCCTGACTCATCTTCTCTCCCTGCTGGAGGAGACGCTGGTCCTGACACCTGAGACTCTTCCCCCCCACTACGCTCTGGTTGGGAAGCTGGTCCTGATCTCCCGCTGCTGCTTTGGGAGTCCCCGCTGGCCCCTTGTTTCTGGTGTGTTCCCCCTGGGACCCCCCTTGCCCTGACCATCGGCGCCTCCTTCTGGGAATCTTCTGATTCGCTGGAGAAGCTCATGAAATCTCTCGGGTCGCTGTCATACTCCCCTACGCTGCCCTCAGATTCTTCCCCTTCGCTCTCCATTTCCTCTCTCCCCTGTACCTCTGTTCCTGAGCCCCTGACAACAGTGTTGTGTTATTTTGGTTTCATTACACACACTTTGCGATTTCTGGGTCAGTGTGCATTAACACCAAAGAAAACGATTTGAAATAAGTGAAAACCAAGATTTTTCTTTCTATGTAGCTGTAACACAAAACAACCTGTTTGGCTTTGTTTAGGCTTATTAAACTTTGGTTAGGGTTAGGTTTAGGGTTGGGGTTGGGGTTAGGGTTCGGGTTACGGTTAGCGTTAGGGTTAGCGTTAGGGTTAGCGTTAGGGTTAGGGTTAGGGTTAGGGTTAGGGTTAGGGTTAGGGTTAGCGTTAGCGTTAGGGTTAGGATCAGGGTGAATGACCACCGAAAGAACAATCCAAGCTTATTTGTCCTCCTTCTATTGAAATGGAAACAAAACACCTGTGCTTGATTTGGGCTGATAACAAAAATGTCACTCTGCGATTTTTGAGTGAACGTGCTTTCTAACCCCCAAAACACCAATTTGAAATATGCTTGGCAGGGGGTTGGACTCGATGGACCTTGTGGTCTCTTCCAACTCTATGATTCTATGAAATAAACCCAATCAGAGCTTTATCATCTTTTTTTTATGTGGATGGCACCCAAAACACCCTTTTGCTTAGGTCGGGGGTGATTCCGGTGCACACCCACAAAACACCATGCGAATTGAAATAAGACCAAGCAAAGCTTATTCGTCTTCTTTCTACGCATATGTAAGCGTTATTTTAGTCTCATTACACACTTTGCGATTTCTGGGTCAATGAACATTAACACCGAAGAAAACGACTTGAAATAAGTCACATCCAAGATTCTTCTTTCTATGTAGCTGTAACACAAAACAACCTGTTTGGCTTTGTTTAGGCTTATTACACTTTGCTTTGCTGTGATTAGGGTTAAGGTTAGGGTTAGGGTGACAGTTAGGGTTAGGGTTGGGGTTATCGTTAGGGTTGGGGTTAGGGTTAGGGTTAGGGTTAGGGTTAGGGTTAGGGTGAATGACCACCGAAAGAACAATCCAAGTTGCTGTGATTAGGGTTAGGGTGACAGTTAGGGTTAGCGTTGGGGTTAGGGTTAAGGTTAGGGTTAGGGTTAGGGTTAGGATTAGGATTAGGATTAGGATTAGGATTAGGATTAGGATTAGGATTAGGGTTAGGGTTAGGGTTAGGGTTAGGATTAGGGTTAGGGTTAGGGTTAGGGTTAGGGTTAGCGTTAGGGTAGGTTTAGGGTTAGGGTTAGCGTTTGGGTTAGCGTTAGCGTTAGGTTTTGGGTTCGGGTTCGGGTTCGGCTTAGGGTTAGGGTTAGGGTTTAGGTTAGGATTAGGGTTAGGGTTAGGGTTAGGGTTAGGGTTAGGGTTAGCGTTTGGGTTAGGGTTAGCGTTAGGTTTCGGGTTCGGGTTCGGCTTAGGGTTAGGGTTAGGGTTTAGGTTAGGATTAGGGTTAGGGTTAGGGTTAGGGTTAGGGTTAGGGTTAGGGTTAGGGTTAGGGTTAGGGTTAGGGTTAGGGTTCTTGTGATTGACCACTGAAAGAACAATAGAAATTTTTTCAACCTCTATTTATTCAGATAGAACCATATCCTACGCATATGGAAGTGAAAAGACGGTGTTGCGTTATTTTCGTTTCATTACACACATTTTGCAATTTCTGGGTCAAAGTGCATTAACACCAAAGAACAAGACTTGAAATAAGCGAAATCCAAGATTCTTCTTTCTATGTAGCTCGAACACAAAACAACCTGTTTGGCTTTGTTTAGGCTTATTACACTTCGCTTTGCTATGGTTAGGGTTAGGGTTAGGGTTAGGGTTAGGATTAGGATTAGGATTAGGATTAGGATTAGGATTAGGGTTAGGGTTAGGGTTAGGGTTAGGGTTAGGGTTAGGGTTAGGGTTAGGGATAGGGATAGGGTTAGCGTTAGGGTAGGGTTAGCGTTTGGGTTCGGGTTCGGGTTCGGGTTAGGGTTAGGGTTAGGGTTAGGGTGAATGACAACCAAAAGAACAATCCAAGTTTATTCGTCCTCTTTCTATTGAGATCTAACCAAAACACCTATGCTTGATTTCGGCTGATAATAAACATCTTCTTATCATCTTCTTTTTATGTAGATGGAACCCAAAAAACCTTTTTGCTTTGGTCGGTGGTGATTCCGGTGCACACCCAAAAAACACCATGCAAATTGAAATAAGCCCAATCAAAGCTTATTCGTCTTCTTTCTACGCACATTGAAGCGAAAAGAGGGTGTTGTGTTATTTTTGTTTCATTACACACACTTTGCGATTTCTGGGTCAATGTGCATTAACACCAAAGAACACGACTTGAAATAAGTGAAAACCAAAATTCTTCTTTCTAAGTAGCTGGAACACAAAACAACCTGTTTGGCTTTGTTTAGGCTTATTACACTACGCTTTGCTGGGGTTAAGTTTAGGGTTAGGATAGGGTGAGGGTGAGGGTGAGGGTGAGGGTTAGGGTTAGGGTTAGGGTTAAGGTTAGGGTTAGGGTTGGGTTGAATGACCACCGAAAGAACAATCCAAGCTTATTCGTCCTCTTTCTATTCAGATGGAACCAAAACACCTATGCTTGATTTGCGCTGATAAAAAACATGTCACTCTGCGATTTTGGGTGAATGTGCATTCTAACCCCAAAAACATCAATTTGAAATTACCCCAATCAGAGCTTTATCATCTTTTTTTTATGTTGATGGAACCCAAAACACCTTTTTGCTTTGGTTGCGGGTGATTCTGGTGCACACCCAAAAAACACCATGCGAATTGAAATAAGTCCAATCAAAGCTTACTTGTCTTCTTTGTATGCATATGGAAGCGAGAAGACGGTGTTGTGTTATATTGGTCTCATTACACACACTTTGCGATTTCTGGGTCAATATGCATGAACACCATAGAAGATGACATCAAATAAGCGCAATCCAAGATTCTTCTTTCTATATAGCTGGAACCCAAAACAACCTGTTTGGCTTTGTTTAGGCTTATTACACCGCTTTGCTATTTGTGGGTGAATGAACACCGAAAGAGCAAGCGAAGCTTATTCGTCCTTTTTCTACTGAGAGTGAAGCAAAACACCTATGCTTGATGTGGGCTGGTAACAAACATTTCTGAGATTTTGGGGTGAATGTGCATTCTATCCCCGAAAACACCAATTCGAAATAAGCACAATCAGAGCTTTATCATCTTCTTTTTATGTAGATGGAACCCAAAATACCTTTTTGCTTTGGTTTTTGGTGATTCTGCCGCACACCCAAATAACACCATGTGAATTGGAAAAAAACCCAATCAAAGCTTATATGTCTTCTTTCTATGCATATGGAAGCGAAAAGATGGAGAAGAGTGACTAGTGGGGTGCCACAGGATTCTGTCTTGGGCCCGGTCTTATTCAACATCTTTATCAACGACTTGGATGATGGACTCAAGGGCATCCTGATCAAATTTGCAGATGACACCAAACTGGGAGGGGTGGCTAACACCCCAGAGGACAGGATCACACTTCAAAACGACCTTGACACATTAGAGAACTGGGCCAAAACAAACAAGATGAATTTTAACAGGGAGAAATGTAAAGTATTGCACTTGGGCAAAAAAAATGAGAGGCACAAATACAAGATGGGTGACACCTGGCTTGAGAGCAGTACATGTGAAAAGGATCTAGGAGTCTTGGTTGACCACAAACTTGACATGAGCCAACAGTGTGACGCAGCAGCTAAAAAAGCCAATGCAATTCTGGGCTGCATCAATAGGAGTATAGCATCTAGATCAAGGGAAGTAATAGTGCCACTGTATTCTGCTCTGGTCAGACCTCACCTGGAGTACTGTGTCCAGTTCTGGGCACCACAGTTCAAGAAGGACACTGACAAACTGGAACGTGTTCAGAGGAGGGCAACCAAAATGGTCAAAGGCCTGGAAACGATGCCTTATGAGGAACGGCACCCATCACCGATTGTCTCAGTAGCAAAAGGAAGTTCGTCTGGACAGAAGAGGCACAGAAATCTTTCGAAAAGCTAAAAAAGGCGTTTGCTTCGGAAGAGCACCTATTGCACATGGATCTGCAGAAGCCAATGAGGTTGGAGACAGACGCGTCAGACAGAGCGGTAGGGGCGGTGCTTCTCCAGCCGGGAGACAAGTCCAGCTGGAGGCCGTGCGCATTCTTCTCGAGGAAGCTGAGCAAGTCTGAGCAAAACTACACAGTGTATGATCAAGAACTGCTGGCTATTTATGAAGCCTTTAGGCGCTGGAGACATTTGTTAATAGGGGCGCAGCACAAGATCCAGGTGTGCACGGACCATAAGAACCTAGAGTACTGGAGGACTGCACGAGTACTCAACCAAGGACAGGTGCGGTGGGCTCAAGAATTCTCCATGTTTTTCTTCGGGATTCGATACGTGCCGGGAGAGGAAAACGTCAGAGCAGACGCCCTCTCCCGGAAGCCGGAGTATCTGGAAGGAGAAGGACCTCCAGAAGCACGACATGTGATTCCCGAGAACCGATGGGTGTGGGGGGGAGTGTTAGTTGAGACACGAGAACTAGTAGGACTGACGAGGGACGACGAGTTCGCCCAAACGAAAATCCGGGAACTCAGAGGCACGGGGGGAAACCATGGGGGGTTTGAGGAGAAAGATGGGGTACTATATTACAGGGGAGCACTATATGTACCAGGGGATGACTTGAGGAGAAGGGTACTCAAACAACTCCATGATAACCCGACGGCGGGGCATTTCGGTCAACACAAGACCATGTTGCTGGTCACCAGGCAGTTCTGGTGGCCAAGGGTGAGGGAAGATGTACGGGAGTACGTACGAGGGTGTGACTGCTACCAGCGAGCAAAGGGGGAGAGGGGGGCGCCCGCAGGACTACTGGAACCTTGACCCACACCGGGAAAACCATGGGAGGTGGTGTCCATAGATTTTATGACAGATTTGCCCAAATCGAGAAGGAAAACAGCTGTCATGATGGTTGTTGACCTGTTAACAAAAATGTGCCATTTTATCGCTTGCTCGCATGCGGTGACGGCAGAGGAAACTGCCCGGCTGTTTGTGGATCACATCTTCAGACTGCATGGTGCCCCCTTGAGGGTTTTGTCCGACCGAGGGAAGCAATTTACTTCCCAGTTCTGGAGGAAGCTCATGAGCTTGCTGGAAGTCGAGGTGAGCTTCTTGACGGCCAGACACTCAGAGACCAACGGGCAAGCGGAAAGAGCGAACAGTATACTCCAACAATATCTACGTTGCTATGTCAGCGAGAGGCAGAACGACTGGGTGGATAAACTGGGGCTGGCAGAATTTGTGTACAATAACGCGGAACACGTGTCCACGGGGATGAGCCCGTTCATGGCCAATTACGGGTGTCATCCCAGGGCTTTCCCAGGGGGTGGGGAGGAGAGGTGGAGTGTGCCAGCAGCAGAGCAGTTTGTGGAAGAAATGGAAGCCTTACACCAACAACTTAAAATGAACTTGGAAAGGGCCAAGGAAGTGTATAAGAGGCAGGCAGACAAGCACCGCAGGGAAGGAGAAACCAGGTGTGGTTGTCAACCCAGGGGTTACCTTTCAAGGGAGGGTGTAAGAAGGTGCAAGAAGTTGCGGCCCAGGCGGCTGGTACCTTTCGAGGTAACCCAGCAGGTCAATCAAGCTCAAGTTGCCGACCAGTATGAAACTACACCCGGTGTTCCATAGGTCCCTACTCTCTCTGTACAGGGAGGGGCTGGAATTTCCGGGGCGAGAGAGAGAGGTCCCCACTCACCCACGCATAGAGGAGAGGGAACTCAGCAGTCAAGCCACGGAAATACTTGATTCAAGATTGAGAGGAGGGGAAGTGGAATATTTGGTGGCTTGGGAGGGGGAACCTGAGTCGGAAAACACGTGGGTTCCTGCGGAGACCATCAGGGATGAGGATCTCAGGGGAGAGTTTCACAGCAGGTTCCCAAGGAAGCCCAAACCGGTAGCGAGGTTCTGGGAGGAGCAATTTGGCACTACAGATGAGGAAGAAAAGTTTGTGGGGTTTCCGGCCTCCGACAAGGAGGAAGGAGAGGAATCGGAGGGTGAGGAATCGGACTGGGAGGGTGATCTGGTACGAAGAGATAGCAGCAGGTGGAGAGCTATGTTTGAATCTTCAGAGGATGGGGGTAGCTCCTTCCGGGGATTTCCCACATCGCCGTCAGAGGGAAGGGAGGAACTTAGGCCAAAGGAACGGGACGGAGGTGAGGGGGGGTTCTGGGGGGGGGAGGTGGATGTCAGGGAACTGCCATCGGAGCCTAGAGTGGAGGTAAGGCTCCCCGACCATGCAGGAGAAGGGACCAGCAGAGGGAGAGAGAACACTCCCTTTGGGGAAGGTTATCAGCGTGACACTGGGGAGGAAGGGGACCAGGGAAGGACTTCGGAGAGAGGGCTCCAAGACTCTTCCACAGAGACCAGCGGGGAGAGTCCAGTACCTCCGCTGGCTACGCCTACTCTGCGCAGAAATCTTCCGCGCAGGGAGGCTAGGCGGAGACTGGGCGTCAAGGAATTTTTATGTTGGAAGAAATTCAGGAAACGCCCACTGACGGATTCTGCCAGCGACTGACAAAGCCATGGAGGAAGGGCTGTCCAGCCAGGGAAAGGTTTAGCCAGGCAACGTTGCCTAGAACTTCAACATCCTTTACGCACGAGCAACCCCAATTCCCATTACACACACACTTTGCGATTTCTGTGTCAATGTGCATTAACAGCAAAGAACACGACATGAAGTAAGCGCAATCCAAGATTCTTCTTTCTATGTAGTTGGAAACCAAAACAACCTGTTCAGCTTTCTTTAGGCTTATTACACTTCGCTTTGCTATTTGTGAAGAGAATCAGAACTTACAGGGTTAAACAGTTCTGAGTGACGTCTCACATTCTGAGGCGTGGTTATGTTCACATACGGGAGTGGTTTCTCTGTGTGTGATTCTTGTTTCGGTTTGACCGAGAGGCGAAAGATATGCCCTCTTTCGCCTGGCTGATTTATGATGTTTTTGCTACACGATTAAAGACTGTTGGAGATAAGCAACAAGGCTGCGTACAGTCTGATTTATTACACACACATTGCAACAGTTTTCTACCACTGCGGAGACTCTGCTGAAGGAAGCTGACAGTGAGCTACCCACGGGAGTCCAGTGTGGCGCAGGGAAACGTGCCGGACTCCATCATCAAGCCACAGGTTATGGAAGTCAGCCAAGCTTTTGAAGCTGTTGCCAGGTCGTGCTGGTGTGTGTGAAAGCCAGCTAGAGTCCTGCCTAACGTTTGAGGCAGATCGGAGGAGGCTGATGGAGTGGGAGCTGAGGAGCCACGTCGTCCGGAGTGCCCAGTTTGGCTGCTGAGTGAGTACCTTTGGAAAAGCCAACAGAAGGGAGGCAATGTCTCAGTTCCAGGAACATGGCTTTGAGCTTAAGCTGCCATGTCAGAAACTGACTAGCCAAACTTGGTTGGAGTGGAGCTTTCAAGCAGAGCTGCTGTTAGTTGGGGAGCGGCTGTGGGATGTTGTCCAGCCGATACCGAAGGCAGCTGGGAAAGCAGAGGCTAAGAGAGCTGCAAAGCAAAGTGAAGTTGAGAAGAGTGTGCTTGCTTTTTTGGCAGAAAATGTGGATGCTCATCTGGTGCCTGTTGTCCTGGGTGCAAGAAGGCCAGAGGCCGCTTGGCTAGCACTCCAAGAAGCTTGTGGAGCTGGAGTGGGAAGCAAGGGCCGAGAAGTGGCTGCATCCGGAGGGGAGAGGCAAGATGGCGCCGGCCATTTTCTTGAGAGCCGATACACAGCTGGGAGGAGCTGGGAGGCCCCACAGGGGGGCGAAGGGACTGTTACTGTTACTGTTGCTGCTGTTGCTGCTGCTGCTACTGTTGCTTTTGCAGAGTCTGGGGGCTGTGTGGATGCTGCAACGTGTCTGTGTGAGGAGCCTGGAAAGAGGCCAAGTGCTGGGAGCCCTTTACCCACCAGAGGGGGTGCAGGAAAGCGTCCTGGGAGTCCCGTGAGAAGAGAGGGCCGAACTGGCACAGAGAGCCCTGCAAGTTGTAAGAGAAGGGGGGCCAAGCCAGCAGAAGACACGGTTCAGGCTTTTCCCATTCGTCGATGTTTTGTCTGTGAGTCTGTTGACCATCTGCGTCGTTCCTGTCCGCAGAGAGCCAGAGAGGCCGGGCAGGATGTCTCCAAGGTCGTTTCCCATGGCAGTCAGCCAGGTTTCCATGGCAGCCAGTCCAGGAGAGGAGGCCAGCGTGGGAAAGCGAAGGGAGGACGTGACTCAGGGAGTGAAGACGGTTCTTATCACCTAACTGCCTCCATGGCAACGCTATGGAACAACTCCAGTGAGGACAAAGTGATGCGCTGGGTCATCGACTCAGGAGCCAGCCATCACCTGAAGCCACCACCTAGTGGCGGAATGCGGAACTGCAGAGCTGTTTCAGCTGGGAAAACTGTTATTTTTGCTGATGGGTCACAGAGGCCTTTGTCTAACGTGGGAAATGTTTTTGTTTCTTTTTTACAGGCGGAGCTGGAAGTCTACGTTGTGCCAGAGATGCATTGTTGTCTTTTATCTGTACCTGCTCTTGTAAAGGAGGGTTATAAGGTTTGCTTTGAAAATGATGTCTGTTCCATTTCCAGGGGTGGGAGACAACTGGTCAGTGTTGCATGTCAGAACAACCTATTTGTTCTGGAGACACCTCTGGAGGGTAAGGGAGACGCCGAGACAGCACAGGCGAAGTGTGCTAGTGTTCCCATTCATGATTCTTGTGTTCACTTGTGGCACAGGAGAATGTCGCACAGCAGTTTGGAAGATGTCCAGAAGTTGCTCAGATGCACGAAAGGTTGCAAACTGAAAGCATGTGGTAAATCCCTAGATTGTAGGGCATGCAGAAGGGCAAAGGTACAAAGGTGCAGTTATCTCAGAAGTAAGAGGGTAACCACAAAACCTTTTGAGCTTGTGCACATAGACCTTTGTGGTCCCATGCAAAGTCTGAGTCTGGGCGGGGCCAGGTTTGTGCTGACGCTGACAGATGATTTTAGCCAAAATGGTTGGTCTTTCTCATTGAAGCGGCATGGCGAGGCAGCGCAACTGATTAAAGACTGGGTTGCGGAAGTGGAACTACGGTTCTCCAACAAGGTTCAGGGGTTCAAGAGCGACCGAGGGGCAGAGTTTACTGGGTCTGCTCTGCAGAGGTTTTTCAGCCAGAAGGGAATACGTCACAGGGTGACGGGTGCTACTTCTCCCAAGGAGAGGGGCGTGGCAGTGCACAAGAGTAGAGCTCTCGCTCAAGCTGCTGAGGTTCTACTGTGTGACTCCGGTTTGCCTCAGAGCTTTTGGAGCGAGGCTTGGAGGGCTGCCAACTTTACGATGAATAGGTCCTATAACTCGGTTATAGGTGACACACCGTTTTTCTTGTTGCACCGGAAAAAACCGCAGGTGCATTTCTTCCGTGTGTTTGGTTGCGAAGCCTGGGTGCTTGTGCCAAAGGCCCAACAGAAGGAAGGTGATCCGAGGTTCCAGAAAATGATCTTCTGTGGATATGAGCCTGCGACAAAGGGGTGGAGGTTTGCATATCAAGAAGGTGATCAGACCAAGCTTCTGATCAGCAAACATGCTGAGTTCTGTGAGCAGAATGGTTGGTCAAGACTCAATGAGGGTCCTGATGTTCTCTCAGAATGTCTGTCTGATTCTGAGGAGGAGGGAGAGCCAGAGGCTGAACCTGTTGCTGAGGACCAGGTCTCTGAACAGGGTCAAGAACAGGGTTGGGTTTCTCCACAGGTTGTTAAAAGAGAGCCCAAGAGTGAGCCTTCATCTCCTGTTAGCAAAGTGCAGAAGGCCCGAAGACGCAGTAAGTCAGAGGGGGAGTCTTCAGATGTAGAAGACACACTTGCTGGCCCCAGTGGGTCAGGAGGAGCACCTGAGACTGTGCTCAGACGATCCGCACGCACAACAAAGGGGGTGCCACCTGAGAGGTTTCAGGTCACCAGCGGATGGGTTGGTTTCGTGCAGTGCGAACCTGGGAGTTTTGAGGAGGTTCAACAGTTGCCTGAGACAGATGCCAGAAGGGGTCAAGAGGCAATGGGAAGGGAGTTGAACTCAAAGAGGTCTGTAGATGTGTGTTCACAGTTTCCCTCAGGATGCGAGACGAGAGGGGGTGTGAAGAGAATCAGAACTTACAGGGTTAAACAGTTCTGAGTGACGTCTCACATTTTGAGGCGTGGTTATGTTCACATACGGGAGTGGTTTCTCTGTGTGTGATTCTTGTTTCGGGAGTCCAGTGTGGCGCAGGGAAACGTGCCGGACTGCATCATCAAGCCACACTATTTGTGGGTGAATGAACACCGAAAGAGCAATCAAAGCTTATTCATCCTTTTTCTATTGAGATGTTACCATATGTTTACCTATGCTTGATTTGGGCTGGTAACAAACATTTCTGCGATTTTTGGTTGAATGTGCATTCTAACCCCCAAAACACCAATTTGAAATAAGGACAACCAGAGCTTTATCATCTTCTTTTTATGTAGATGGAACCCAAAACACCTATTTGCTTTCGTTTGGGGTGATTCTGGCGCACACCCAAATAATACCATGCGTATTGAAAAAAGCCCAGTCAAACCTTATTCGCCGTCTTCCTACGCATATGGAAGTGAAAAGATGGTGTTGTGTTATTTTGGTCTCATTGCACACACTTTGCGATTTCTGTGTCAATGTGCATTAACAGCAAAGAACACAACATGAAGTAAGCGCAATCCAAGATTCTTCTTTCTATGTAGTTGGAAACCAAAATAACCTGTTTGGCTTTCTTTAGGCTTATTACACTTCGCTTTGCTATTTGTGGGTGAATGAACACCGAAAGAGCAATCGAAGCTTATTCGTCCTTTTTCTATTGAGATGGAACCAAAACACCTATGCTTGATTTGGGCTGATAATAAACATGTCACTCTGCGATTTTTGGGTGAATGTGCATTCTAACCCCCAAAACACCAATTTGAAATAAGCCCAATCAGAGCTTTATCATCTTCTTTTTATGTAGATGGAAACAAAAGGCATTTTTGCTTTGGTTGGGGGTGATTCTGGTGCACACCGAAACAACACCATGCGAATTGAAAAAAGCCCAATCTTTTTTTTTCTTTTTTTTTAATTTTAAAACCTTTATTTTTATTCCAACAACTTAAAAACACATATACATCGTTCACTAAAACAACATCATCAAGAAGGTAAAAAAAAAGAAAAAGAAAATTAAATAGATCCAAAATCAAATTCCATATTGTTCAGGTACTAAATCCTTATACACATCTGTTACATTGTTAGACTTCCCACCACCACAACATGAGCTGTAATTCAATAATATATTCGGCAGTGTCTTTTGTTAACCAATATTACTACCTCGCAGTTTTTATATTATACCTACTGTGATTTTGATATTTCCTAAAATCATCTCCATGTATGAGAGGAATTTGTTCCAATCGTTAATAAATTTGGTGTTTTTCTGTTGCCTGATTTTCAATGTCATTATTGCTAAATCAATATACTCAATTAGTTTGGTTTGCCATTCTCTGATTGTTGGGACGTTGGGTGTTTTCCAATTCTGTGCCAACAGTATCCTAGCGGATACTGTTGCGTACTGGAATAGGGTTTGGTCGTCTTTCTTGATTTCATCCCCGACCATTCCTAAAAGGAATGCCTCGGGCTTTTTAGGGAAGGTATACTTTAGGATCTTTTTTAATTCCTCATAAACTGAGGTCCAGAATTTCTTTACCACCTCACAGGTCCACCACATGTGATGGAAGTCTCCCTCCTTCTTCTTACATTTCCAACAGGTCTTGTCTCCGGTTTTATACATTTTAGCTAATTTTGTTGGTGTGATGTACCAACGGTACATCATCTTTTCCATATTTTCTCGGAGACCGACACAGGCTGAAAATTTCATATCCTTATTCCATAGTTTTGTCCATCTTTCGTATTCTAGGGGGTATCCTAAGTCTATGGCCCATTTAATCATAACCTCTTTGACCTCCTCATCCATGGTGTCCCAGTCTAGTAGTTGGTTGTACATTTTGGTTAAGAGTTTTGACTTCCCTTCTATTATTTCTAGTTGGAACTTAGATTTATTCTTGCTCATTCCGACTTTTTTGTGCTCATTCCATAGGGCATTGATTTGATTTGGTGGAAAAAAGCCCAATCAAAGCTTATTCGTTGTCACGGGATTTGGGGTTGCTTGTGTGTAAACCTCTAGCTGTTCCAAACTGCTTAGGGTCGGTTGTGTCTTTCCCTGACTGAGCAGCCTTGGCGCTGCTGCTCAGTCGCTAGCAGAATCCGTGAATGGGTGTCTCCTAAATTTCCTCCAGCATAAGAATTCCTTAACGGACAACCTCCGCCTCACCTCCTCCACCCTCCTCACTGACTTCACTGGAAGAGTCTCGGAGCCTCACCTCCGAGCTGCTCTCCGCCTCTCCCTTCTTCCTGGTGTCCCCTGGACTTCCTTCCCCAGATGACGTTCTCTCTCTTCCCTTACTCGTCCCCTCTCCTGCAGAGTCCCGGAGCCTCGCTTCTCCCCTCTGCTCCGATGTCAGTTCCCTGACATCCACCTCCCTCCCAGGGCCCTCCCACCCCCCCGTCCTTTCCTCGGAAGGTGATGCAGGAAACCCCCGGAAGGAACTCTCCCCTCCATCTGATGATTCAAACACCCCTCTCCATTTGCTGCTGTCTCTTCTCTCTCCCCAATCTCCCCAGTCGGATTCTTCTTCTGACACTTCCCCTTCCTCCTCTTCGGAGGCGGGAAAACCCTCAAACTCTTCCTCTTCATCGGTGGTGCCAAATTGCTCCCCCCAGAATCTCTCTGGTGGTTTGGGCTTTCTCGGATCCCTGCTATGAAACTCCTCCTGCAGATACTCATCCCTAATCTCTTCTGCTGTGACCCATGTGTTTTCCGCTTCTGACTCCCCCTCCCACGCCACCAAATATTCCACTCGCCCCCCTCTCCACCTGGAATCGAGAATTTCAGCTGCATGGCCACTGAGTTCCCTTTCCTCCATCTGTGGATGCAATGGTGTTTCACTTTGCTGACCCAGAAATTCCCTCCCCTCCCTGAACAGTGAGAGTAAGGACCTATGGAACACGGGGTGCAGTTTCATGTGAGATGGCAATTTGAGCCTAAAGGCCACCGGGTTAACTTGCTGGGCTACTTCGAACGGTCCCAGTCTCTTTGGCCGTAGTTTCTTGCACCCTCCTTTGAAAGGTAACCCTTTGGTAGACAACCACAACCGGTCCCCCACTCTAATGGTTTCTCCCTCTCTGCGGTGCTTGTCTGCCTGCCTCTTGTACTCTTCCTTGGCCCTTTCCAGATTTAGCTTAAGCTGTTGGTGTAAAGCCTCCATCTCTTCCACAAATTTTTCAGCTGCAGGAACACTCCAACTTCCCTCCCCTTCCCCTGGGAAAGCCCTGGGGTGACACCCGTAATTCGCCATAAACGGACTCATCCCTGTGGACACATGTTCTGCGTTATTGTATGCAAACTCAGCCAGCGCTAAGTTGTCCACCCAATCTCCCTCTCGTTGACGTAGCAGCGTAGATATTGTTGAAGTATGCTGTTAGCTCTCTCTGCTTGTCCGTTGGTTTCTGGATGTCTGGCCGTCGAGAAACTAACCTCGACGTCCAGCAGGCACATAGAATCATAGAATCATAGAGTTGGAAGAGACCACAAGGGCCATCGAGTCCAACCCCCTGCCAAGCAGGAAACACCATCAGAGCACTCCTGACATATGGTTCTCAAGCCTCTGCATAAAGACCTCCAAAGTAGGAGACTCCACCACACTCCTTGGCAGCAAATTCCACTGTCGAACAGCTCTTACTGTCAGGAAGTTCTTCCTAATGTTTAGGTGGAATCTTCTTTCTTGTAGTTTGGCTCCATTGCTCCGTGTCCGCTTCTCTGGAGCAGCAGAAAACAACCTTTCTCCCTCCTCTATGTGACATCCTTTTATATATTTGAACATGGCTATCATATCACCCCTTAACCTCCTCTTCTCCAGGCTAAACATGCCCAGCTCCCTTAGCCGTTCTTCATAAGGCATCGTTTCCAGGCCTTTGACCATTTTGGTTGCCCTCCTCTGGACACGTTCCAGTTTGTCAGTGTCCTTCTTGAATTGTGGTGCGCAGAACTGGACCCAGTACTCCAGGTGAGGTCTGACCAGAGCAGAATACAGTGGCACTATTACTTCCCTTGATCTAGATGCTATACTCCTATTGATGAGGCCCAGAATTGCATTGGCTTTTTTAGCTGCCGTGTCACACTGTTGGCTCATGTCAAGTTTGTGGTCAACCAAGACTCCTAGATCCTTTTCACATGTACTGCTCTCCAGCCAGGTGTCACCCATCTTGTATTTGTGCCTCTCATTTTTTTTGCCCAAGTGCAATACTTTACATTTCTCCCTGTTAAAATTCATCTTGTTTGTTTTGGCCCAGTTTTCTAATCTGTCAAGGTCGTTTTGAAGTGTGATCTTGTCATCTGGGGTATTAGCCACCCCTCCCAGTTTGGTGTTGTCAGGGCTGCCTCAGGTCTCAGCTCACAAAAGACCAACGCCAAGCTCTTCTTATATACAAGGGTGTTTATTGCAGTTCATTATGGGTTCCACAACCGAGGCGTGCAGCCCCGCGTCTCTTTCTCCTAGACATTAGAAGTCCCCTCTGAATCGGTCCCACCCCTACACCAGTTTAATAAGCTAACGCTGCCCCACCTCTTTCTCTCTTTCCTTTTCCGCAGGGTCTTTCTGCCCGTCGGGGTTCCTCCCCTCCTGCTTTCTCCTGAAGCGGAGTCTCCAGACTGCTCCTGCCCCCTCCTGCGGGCTTTGGGTCCTGGCCCCACCTCCTCCGGGCTCCCTGTTCTCCCGCGCGTCTCCTCATTTGAACTTGGCGCGCGCGCCCAACTTCTGACCTTCCTTTTGACAGTTATGCTACTGCCCTCACTGCTTTCATCCCCTTCCGGGAGAACGGCTTGCTCTGATCCCTCCCCTTTCTCTGTCGCCGGAGCTGCTCCCTCTGACACACTGGAACCTCCCCCTCCCTCGCTGCGCTCTGGTGGGGAGGCTGGCCCTGATTCCCAGCTGCCGCTTTGGGGTCCCCTGCTGGCCCCCCGCTCCTGACACTTTCCCCCGGGGCTCCCCTTGCCCTTACCACAGGCGCCCCTTTCTGGGAATCCTCTGATTCGCTGGAGAGACTCATGGAATCCCCTGCGTCATTGCTATCCTCTTCCTCGCTCTCCTGGGATTCCTCTCCATCGCTCTCCATTTCCTGCCTTCCCTGTGCCTCTGTCCCTGTACCCCTGACATCCACCCCCTCGAAGCCCCCCCTTCCCCCCTCCCGCTGCTCGGGTGCAGGTTCCGGAAGCTCCTCAGTCGCTGGGGTAGATCTTGGATACAGTTCGTCGACGTCAATCGTCTCTGCTTCCAGCTCATTGCTTGTGTGCTCGAAACCAAGGTCCTCTCCTAACACGTCCATGTCCTCCCCTCCCCCTGTCTCTTCGGACGTTGCTGTCTGCCAGGGCCCCCTCAGCAATCTCCTGCGCCACTCATCCTCTGGTTGGTCGTCCCACCAGTAAGAGCGATCCGTGTCCACCCCCGAGCATGATCCCCTTGGAGGACTCAATTTTGGCGTGGTCTCCTCTGCTGAGGAGAACCCCCGGAAGGTGCTGCCTGAAAGTGTAGGCGTAAAAAGCCAGTCGTCGAAAAATTCCACTGGCATGGGCCTGTGTGGGAAGAGTGCATGGAACTCGTCCTTAAGAAGGGGCTCCTCCAGAGCATAGCCCGGCACCCAACTGTTGGCACTGGCCGGGGTACCCTCTCTGGCGAGGAGGTATTCTACTCCCTCCTCCCCCCATCTCGAGTCCAGAATTTCTGTGACCTCGTTGAGTGTCTCGGCCTTCGGTGACTTCCCCCCCTTGGGGACTCCCTGCGTGGGTCCGGTGCCGTCCCTGGCTCCTGAAACCTGTGTGGGGCTTTGTAGGGCATAAGCACCGACCTATGAAAGACCGGGTGCATTCGGGAACCTTCTGGGAGGGTCAACCGATAAGCTACGGGGTTGATCTTGGCCTCAACTTGGTATGGCCCCAGCTGTCTGTGTCCTAGCTTCTTCTTGGCTAACGACTTGGTAGGCGCCGCCTGGGCTGCCAACCATACCCAGTCCCCCACCTGTATGTCTTCCCCTGCCCTCCTGTGCCTGTCTGCCTGCACCTTGTAGGCGTGTTTAGCCAGCTCTAAGTGCCGTCGGAGCTCCTCGTGGACCTCCTGCAATTCTGCGGCCAAATGCTCCGCTCCCTGCGTCGCTCCCTGCACCGTCGTCTCCACTCCCGGAAAGGTTCTGGGATGCCGCCCATTGTTGGCGAAGAACGGCGTCACCCCCGTGGACGCCTGCTTCGTGTTGTTGTAGGCAAACTCGGCCATCGGCAAGTAGTCCACCCAAGTCGCAGGCTTCTGATTGGCGTAACAGCGCAGGTACTGCTGCATGATGGCGTTGACCCTTTCCGCTTGGCCGTTGGTCTGCGGGTGTCTCGCCGACGCTAAGTTGATCTTGACGTTCAGGATACCCAGGAGCTTCTGCCAAAAACTGGAAACGAACTGGCGACCGCGGTCGGACAGGATGGATCGCAGCAAGCCGTGCACCCTGAACACATGGTCTATGAACAGTTTGGCGGTCTGCTCCGCAGTCGCCACCTTCGCGCAAGGAATGAAATGCACCATCTTGGTGAACAGGTCTACAACCACAAGCACCGCCGTCTTGCCTCGCGAACTGGGCAGATCAGTGACAAAGTCCAGCGCCACCCTCTCCCACGGTTGCAGTGGCGTCTCCAATGGTTCCAGCAGTCCCGCTGGTTTCTGGTGCACTGGCTTGGACCTTTGGCAAGTGTCACACCTGGCGACGTAGTCCGCGACCTCCCCTCACATCTGGGGCCACCAAAAGTCTCTGGCCACTAATTCCGCCGTCTTTTACTTGCCGAAGTGGCCAGCGCTGGGTGCGTTGTGCAACTGCTGCAGAACCTTCGCGCGGAGATCGTCTCCCGGAATGTAGAGAGCACCTTTACGGGTTAGCAGGCTGTCGCGTATCTGGAACTCATCGTCCCTCGCTGTGCCTCTCCGCACCTCTTCCATCTTGGACTGTGCGAACGGATCCGTCTGCAACGCGCGACGCACCGCCTCCAGGTCCACGGTGGCTGAAGCGCACGCCCACGCCTGCGGTGCAAAAATGTGCTTGGCTCCCACAGGTGCCGCTTCCTCGAGATACTGCGGTTTCCTGGAGAGCGCATCTGCTATGACATTGTTGTCGCCTGGGATGTACTCAATCCTGAAATCGAAGTCCGCAAAGAACTCTGCCCAGCGTATGTGCCTCTGGCTCTGTAGCTTCGCCGTGCGCCAGTACTCTAGGTTCTTGTGGTTCGTGCGGACCTGCACGGTGTGCTTGGCTCCAATGAGGAAGTGCCTCCACGCCTTGAAAGCCGCGTGGATGGCCAGCAACTCCCTGTCCCAGATGGTGTAGTTCTGTTCCGACTTGCTGAGCTTCCGGGAGTAGAAAGCGCAGGGCCTCCAGTTCCCCTGCGGGTCTTCCTGTAAAAGGACGGCCCCCACCGCTCTGTCAGATGCGTCAGTCTCAACCCTCATGGGCCTGCCGGGATTCACGTGTAGCAGCTGTTCTTCGGACGCGAAGAGACTCTTAAGTCTCCTGAAGGACTGCTCCGCCTGGTCCGTCCAGTTGAACTTCTTCTTCTTGGAGCTGAGAGTGTCCGTGATAGCTGCCGTCTCCCTGGTGAAACCCCTGATGAACTTGCGGTAAAAGTTGGCGAAGCCAACGAACCTCTGGACCTCCTTCCGATTTCGCGGGCTTTTCCAGTCCAACACCGCGCGGACCTTGGCGCTGTCCATGGCTAGTCCCCTGTCGGACAGCCTATAGCCCAGAAAATCCACCTCCGTCACGTCGAATTGGCACTTCTCCAGCTTGGCGTAAAGCCTGTGCTCCCGTAGCCTCTGCAGGACCTCCTTAACGTCGCTCTCGTGAGCCTCCGGCGATTCCGAGAAGATCAGAATTTCGTCGAGGAAACATACGCACTTCTTGTAGAGGAGTCCCGCTAGCACGTGGTGCATAAAACTTGGAAATAGTGGGAGCCATTCTGGAGACCAAACGGCATAACTCTGTATTCGTAGGTGCCCAACGGCGTGAACATGGCCGTCTTCCACTCATCACCCTCTCGCACGCGTATGAGATTGTAAGCTCCGCGGAGATCCAACTTGGTGAAGATCTTCCCTTTCCACACCGTCACGAGCAGGTCGTCAATCTTGGGCATGGGAAAGGCCGCGGGCTTTGTCTTCGAGTTTATGAATCTAAAGTCTACGATCAGCCTCTTTTGGGGCGTGTCCTTCTTCTTCACGAAAAACACAGGACTGCCCCCTACAGCCTTTGATTCTCGGATGAATCCCCGCTGCAGGTTGTGATCTATGAACTCCCTGAGCTCCTGCAGCTCATCCTCGGACATGGAATACAGCTTCACAGGCGGCAGCGTTGTCCCTGGCAAGAGGTCAATTGCGCAATCGTAGGGCCGGTGGGGCGGCAACTGGTCAGCCTCCTTTTCGCAGAAGACCTCCAAAAACCCCTTGTACTTGAGGGGTACTGCTTGCGCCATGCTGAGACTTAGCTGCTGCCCCTCCTCTTGGCCCTCCTCCTCCTGACCGGTCTGGATGCAATGCTGCGCGCAATAGGACGAGCCGAAAGTGAGCTGCCGCTGGTACCACGCCATGGTTGGGCTGTGCCTATCCAGCCAACTCATGCCTAACACTATAGGTGTGTCTGACAGGCGGGTGACGTTGAAACTGATGACTTCTCGGTGATTGCCAATCTGCATTACCATGGGTGGCGTCTGTTGTACCACCTGCCCACCCAGCAGCTTCCTGCCATCCACTGTGACGACGTTCAATGGCAGCGTGGCTGGTAGGAGCTCTATGCGATGCTGCTTGACGAAGTGCATCCCCACGAAGTCTGCGTTGCTCCCACTGTCAATTGTAATAGGGACTTCCAGGGTGCGTCCATTAGGTAGCTGGAGAGTTGCAGTGAGCTGCACCACTGGCTTGGGTGGCAGGGGGTTTGTATGCTGCAAAAGCGCTGGGGACTGTCCTACTGACTCGCCTGGCTGTGCCCCAGCATTTCTGCTTCCAGCCAGGCATTGTCGTTTCCCTGAAATTGCTCTTCAGGTAGTGCTGCTGCAGTTACTGTTGCTAAGGCTGCAGTGTGCTTTTGGAGCCTCTGGGGACACTCTTTGGCCATGTGCATCGCACTGTCACAGATGTAACACTTCCTGTTCCCTCTAGGAGGCTTTGTCTTGACTGCTCCGGACGCTGGGGCTCCGGCAGCTGACTGAGCCTGTGCACCACCAAGTTCCATTGGTTTCTCCCCTGCCTGCAGCTGAGGTGAGGGACGCGTACGTCCTAGATCCCTGGGAAGGAAAGGAGGCGCTCTAGAGGGTGTGTGAAGCTGGCGACCCTCCTCATTGCGCCAAGGGCGTTCTTCGTGGCACACTCCAATGGCGAGCGCCCGCTGCACAAGTTCTGCTAGGGTTTGAGGTCTGACCCCCCCTTGCCAATTCATCTTTTACAGGGCCAGACAACCCCTCCCAAAACAAGTCTCTTACTGCCAGGGAATCTTTCTCCCATTTCAGTACATTCAGCAAGGCAAAAAACCTAGCATGATACTGATGTACTGTAGCCTTGCCTTGCCTTAAACCATGCAGCTCCTTGCGTGCTATATCCACATCCACGGTAGATTGGAAGCAAGCGTCCATGGCTTTGATAAATTCATCTGAGTCCCTTCGAGCAGGACAATCTTCGCGCCACAGATTGCGCAGCCAAGCCCTCGCTTCCCCATGCAAGTGGGACACAATGAACCCCACCTTCTCCTCCTCATCTTTAAAGTCGTCGCGAAGCAAATGCAACGCATATTCGACGTCTGCTCAAAAACTGGGGTACTGCTTCAGGTTCCCATCAAAGTGGGCTACCAAGTTGCCTCCCCTTCTGCCCAGTCCTACGCCTGCAGATCTGGACCCCGGGAATTTCACTTGGCATGCATGATCCCACCTGGCTTGCAGATCCTGGCATCGCTTTTCCGCCTCTTCCCCCTTCTTCTGGGAGACCACTACCGCAGTGGTAAGCTGGGAGACTGCGTTGCGTAGATCAGCTATCTGCTCCTCCATACTCATGGCCGCCAAACTTCGTGAGCTTCGCAAAAAAAATTTTGCGTACTTTTGGGAGGGGACTTACTGTCAGGGCTGCCTCAGGTCTGAGCTCACAAAAGACCAACGCCAAGCTCTTCTTATATACAAGGGTGTTTATTGCAGTTCATTATGGGTTCCACAACCGAGGCGTGCAGCCCCGCGTCTCTTAGCCTAGACGTTTGAAGTCCCCTCTGAATCGGTCCCACCCCTACACCAGTTTAATAAGCTAACGCTGCCCCACCTCTTTCTCTCTTTCCTTTTCCGCAGGGTCTTTCTGCCCGTCGGGGTTCCTCCCCTCCTGCTTTCTCCTGAAGCGGAGTCTCCAGACTGCTCCTGCCCCCTCCTGTGGGCTTTGGGTCCTGGCCCCTCCTCCTCCGGGCTCCCTGTTCTCCCGCGCGCCTCCTCATTTGAACTTGTTGCGCGCGCCCAACTTCTGACCTTCCTTTTGACAGTTATGCTACTCCCCTCACTGCTTTCCTCCCCTTCCGGGAGAACGGCTTGCTCTGATCCCTCCCCTTTCTCTGTCACCGGAGCTGCTCCCTCTGACACACTGGACCCTCCCCCTCCCTCGCTGCACTCTGGTGGGGAGGCTGGCCCTGATTCCCAGCTGCCGCTTTGGGGTCCCCTGCTGGCCCCCCGCTCCTGACACTTTCCCCCCGGGGCTCCCCTTGCCCTTACCACAGGCGCCCCTTTCTGGGAATCCTCTGATTCGCTGGAGAGACTCATGGAATCCCCTGCGTCATTGCTATCCTCTTCCTCGCTCTCCTGGGATTCCTCTCCATCGCTCTCCATTTCCTGCCTTCCCTGTGCCTCTGTCCCTGTACCCCTGACAGGTGTCATCTGCAAATTTGATCAGGATGCCCTTGAGTCCATCATCCAAGTCGTTGATAAAGATGTTGAATAAGACCGGGCCCAAGACAGAACCCTGTGGCACCCCACTAGTCACTCTTCTCCAGGATGAAGAGGAACCATTGATGAGCACCCTTTGGGTTCGGTCAGTCAGCCAGTTACAAATCCACTGAGTGGTAGCAGAGTCAAGACCGCATTTTACCAGCTTCTTTACAAGAATATCATGGGGCACCTTGTCAAATGCCTTACTGAAATCAAGGTAGGCTATATCCACTGAGTTCCCTTCATCTACCAGGCTTGTAATTCTGTCAAAAAACGAGATCAGGTTAGTCTGACATGACTTATTTTTCAGAAATCCATGCTGACTATTGGTGATCACAGCATTCCTTTCTAGGTGCTCACAGACTGTTTTCTTAATGATCTGCTCCAGAATCTTCCCTGGTATTGATGTCATTAGCTTCCTCCAGAATCTGGACGTGAACTGCCAGCCTCTGTCGGATAAAATCCTCAAGGGGGGGGGGCATGCAACCTGAAAACATGCTCTACAAACAGCTTTGCTGTTTCTTCTGCAGTCACCGCATGCGAGCACACAATAAAATGGCACATTTTGGTCATCAAGTCAACTACCACCATTACTGCCGTTCTCCCCCTAGCTTTGGGTAAATCCGTCATAAAATCAATTGCTACCACCTCCCGTGGTCTCTCTGGTGTGGGTAAGGGCTCCAGTAACCCTGCAGGTGCTGTCCTCTCCCCCTTCGCTCTCTGGCAGCACTGGCACCCGCGTACATATTCCTTCACATCTTCCCTCACCCGTGGCCACCAAAACTGCCTGGTGACCAGTAGCATTGTCTTATGTTGGCCAAAATGTCCTGCCGTGGGGTTGTCATGCAGTTGTTTGAGTATTCTGCTCCTCAAATCCCCCTCAGGTATGTACAATGCACCCTTATAGTACAGTGCCCCGTCCTTTACTTCGAAACCCCCCCCTGAGTTTCCCCAGTGATACCAATTTCCCGGATCTTGGTTTGTGCATCCTGATCATCCCTCGTCAGACCGGCCAGCTCTTGCCTCCCGACGAACACTCCCCCACACACCCATCTGTCCTCGGGAATGACATGTCGTGCTTCTGGTCCTCCCTCCCCTTCCTCGTATTCAGGCTTGCGAGAGAGGGCGTCTGCTCTGACATTTTCCTTCCCAGGCACGTACCTAATCTCAAAATTAAACTTGGAAATCTCTTGAGCCCACCGCACTTGTCGTTGGTTGATCACTCTTGCCGTTCTCCAATATTCCAGGTTCTTGTGGTCAGTACACACCTGGACTTTGTGCTGTGCACCTATGAGAAAATGTCTCCATCGTCGAAAGGCCTCGTGAATTGCCAGTAGTTCCCGATCGTACACTGTATAGTTTTGCTCTGACTTGTTCAGCTTCCTGGAAAAGAAGGCACACGGCTTCCACTGTTCCCCATTTTCCTGCTGGAGCAATATGCCCCCCACAGCTCTGTCTGGCGCGTCCGTCTCTAGCCTCATCGGCTTCTGCAGATCCACATGTAGGAGCTGCTCTTCCGACGCGAAAGCCCTCTTAAGCTTTTCAAAGGAACGCTGTGCCTCTTCTGTCCATTCGAACTTCTTCTTACTGCTGAGACAATCCGTTATGGGTGCCGTTAGATGGGCGAAGTTCTTGATGAACTTCCTGTAGAAATTTGCAAACCCCAAGAACCTCTGCACGTCCTTCCTGTTCTTGGGGGGCTTCCATTCTAGCACGGCCTGCACCTTGCCTGGGTCCATGGCCAAGCCCTTGTCTGACAACCTGTAGCCCAGGAACTCCACCTCTCGTGCATGGAATTGGCATTTCTCCAGTTTGACCCACAGCTGATGCTCCTGCAGCCTTTTCAGCACTTCCCTGACATCTTTCACATGCTGCTCCTTGTTCTCTGAGTAGATAAGTACGTTGTCCAGGAAGGCCACACAATTCACAATTGGAGTCCGAAGGGCATAACTAAGTACTCAAAGGCTCCCAGAGGGGTGAACATGGTGGTTTTCCTTTCATCCCCCTCCCTCATCCTTATCAAGTTGTACGCCCCCCGAAGGTCCAGCTTGGTAAAAATCTTCCCCTTCCTTACCCTGGCCAAGATTTCATCAGTTCTGGGCATTGGGAAGGTCACTGCTTCCGACACCCTGTTCAACCCACAGTAGTCCACTACGAACGTGGGCTGATGGGAGTCTCGCTTGTCCACAAAGAACACTGGACTACCCCCCACCGCCCTCGATTCCCTTATGAACCCTCGCTTCAGGTTCTTGTCAATAAACTTCCGCAATTCCTGCATCTCCCTATCTGACATGGCGTACATGCCCATGACATGCCCACTGGCAGCTGAGCGTCTGGGAGCAAGTTGATCTGGCAGTCAAAGGGCTTGTGGGGGGGTAGCCGATCCGCCTCCTTCTCGCTGAAGACTTCTTCCAAGTCCGCATACTGAGGTGGTATCTTCCCTTTTTCCCCTACTGCCATCCCTGCCACCCTGGCTACTGCCATCCTCGAGGTTTCCCCTCCGTGGCAATGCTCTACGCAGTGGGCCGACCCAAAGGTGACTGTCCGCTGATGCCACCCTACTACTGGGTCATGCAGTGCCAGCCAACTCATTCCCAGTATGATAGGTGGTCCTGCTAAGGTGGCTACGTGAAAGGCAATGGTCTCAGTGTGTCTGGAAACTGTCATTTTCATGGGCGGGGTCTGGTGGGTCACTTCCCCTCCCAAAAGTTCTCTCCCATCAATCGTGGTTACTTGCAGGGGATGTTCTAGAGGCACCACCTGTAGCTGGTGTTCTAGCGCAAAATCCTTGCTAAAGAAGTTGCAAGAGCTGCCTGAATCCAGCAGCGCCTTCACTTTGATGGGGTGTCCGTTTGGGAGTTCTAGCACCACCTCTATGACGATGGCTGCTCGGGGAGGGTCTGGTTTGGGCACTTCTACTGGTTGCTCGCCTGGCTGCTGTGCCCTCCTTCCTGCAGCCAAGCACGGCCGTTTCCCGGTGCCTCTTTTTCCCCCTCCTCACTCCCCACTGCCCCCACCATTCCTTGCCACGCCTTCTTCTGAGGGCATACTCTGGTAAAATGTCCCGGCTGCTGGCATAGGAAACACCTCTTACTGGTTTTCCCCTCCTTCTTACGCACCTCGCTGGAGTTTGAAAACCCGCACGCGCGCGCTCCTCCAATCTCCATTGGCTCCTCGGGTGGCACAGTAGACACTGGTATGTCTGGAATGCGGTTGTCATGCCAACGCTCTGCTCTCCCTTCCCGCCTTTCCAGCGTGCGCGTCTGTCAGGGGCTCAGGGACAGAGGCACAGGGGAGAGAGGAGATGGAGAGCGAAGGGGAAGAATCTGAGGGCAGCATAGGGGAGTATGACAGTGACCCGAGAGATTCCATGAGCTTCTCCAGCGAATCAGAAGATGCCCAGAAGGAGGCGCCGATGGTCAGGGCGAGGGGGGTCCCAGGGGGGACACACCAGAGACAGGGGGCCAGCGGGGACTCCCAAAGCAGCAGCTGGAGATCAGGACCAGCTTCCCCACCAGAGCAGAGTGGGGGGGGGAAGAGTCACAGGTGTCAGGTCCAGCTAGCCCCCCCCCCCCCGAAGGGGGAAGCAGTGACAGGAGCAGTGAAACGGTCAGGAGGAAGGTTGCCGGCTGGGCGCGCGCGCCAAGTTCAAATGTACAGGCGCGCGGGACAGCAGAAAGCCCAGATCGGGAACCAGGTCCTAAAGCCCGCCGGAGGCAGGGGGAAGACTCAGGGGATTCAGCGTCAGAAGAGTCTAGGAAGGGAGAAAACCCAGCTGACAGGCGGAGCCAGCGGAGGAAAGAGCAAAGGAAGAGGTGGAGCAAGGCTAGGGTCTTATACTGGTGTATGGGGGGAGGAGACTCAGATGGAGCTTCAGCGGTCTAGAGTCTCAGACGTAGAGCTGCACGCTGCTGATGTGAAAGGGAAACTGAACTTCAATAAAGACTTTTGTATATAACAACGGACTGGCGTTGGTCCTTTGTGAGCTGGGACCTCGGGCAGCTCTGACAGCGTCTCTTGTCGGACTCCTACAGCGAGTGCCAACTTGGTCAGCTGGTCCATCGATTCCGGGTGGGGTGAGCGGGAAAGTTCGTCTCTCACCCAAGGGGATAAGCCCTCCTCAAATAACATTTGTACTGGTTCCGAACTCAGGTCCCACCCAAGTTTATGGATCAGCATAGCAAATCTCAACCAGTACTCTCTCACTGACTGGTTTCCTTGTTTGCACCCCATCAGTTCTTTGCGCGTCACGCTCAGTTCAACATCGCTCGAGAACATGTGATCCATCGCGCTAAAAAACTTTCTCAGGTCCTTCAAGGCCGCGTTCTCCGCTGCCATTAAGGGTCGAACCCAATCTCTGGCCCGCCCCTCCAGGTGCCCCACCACGAAAGCGACTCTTCCCCCATCGTGGGCAAAGTCATCGTACTACAGCTCCAGCGCATACTGCACTTCTGTCTTAAAAACGTTATAATCTCTGGGGTTGCCCCCAAACTTCTGCACAAGTCCCGGTACCTTTCTTGCGATGGGGGTAATCTTCCCCTGGGCATCATGTGTCCTCCTTTCATCCAGCCGCGCCGCTAGTAGAGCCAGTTACTGCTCCAAGTCTCAGTTTCTCTCCTCCAGACTCTGTCCGCCTTTGGCCCCCTCTCCTGCGCCGGCTCCTCCGGTTTGACTCATGATTGTATCCCGGTCCTCTTGCACACAAGCAACGAAAGGGACTCACGGATTGCTGTCACGGGAATTGGGGTTGCTTGTGTGTAAACCTCTAGCTGTTTCAAACTGCTTAGTGTCGGTTGTGTCTTTCCCTGACTGAGCAGCCTTGGCGCTGCTGCTCAGTTGCTAGCAGAATCCGTGAGTGGGCGTCTCCTAAATTTCCTCCAGCATAAGAATTCCTTAACGGACAACATTCGCCTCGCCTCTCTGCGCGGAAGCCTTCTGCGCAGAGTGGGCGTGCCGAGTGGTGGTCCTCCACCCTCCCCACTGACTTCACTGGAAGAGTCTCGGAGCCTCGCCTCCGAGCTGCTCTCCCCCTCTCCCTTCTTCCTGGTGTCCCCTGGACTTCCTTCCCCAAATGACGTTCTCTCTCTTCCCTTACTAGTCCCCTCTCCTGCAGAATCTGGGAGCCTCGCCTCTCCACTATGCTCTGATGTCAGTTCCCTGACACACACACTTTGCGATTTCTGTGTCAATGTGCATTAACAGCAAAGAACACGACTTGAAGTAAGCGAAATCCAAGATTCTTCTCTCTATGTAGCTGGAACCCAAAACAACCTGTTTGGCTTTGTTTGGGGTTATTACACTTCGCTTTGCTATTTGTGGGTGAATGCACACCGAAAGGCAATCGAAGCTTATTCGACCTTTTTCTATTGAGATGGAACCAAAACACCTATGCTTGATTTGGGCTGATAACAAATATGTCATCTGCGATTTTTGGTTGAATGTGCATTCTAACCCCCAAAACACCAATTTGAAATAAGCCCAATCAGAGCTTTATCATCTTCTTTTTATGTAGATGGAACCCAAAACACCTTTTTGCTTTCGTTTGGGGTGACTCTAGCGCACACCCAAATAACACCATGCGAATTGAAAAAAGCCCAATCAAAGCTTATTCGTCTTCTTACTATGCATATGGAAGCGAAAAGATGGTGTTGTGTTCTTTTGGTCTCATTGCACACTGTCAGTGGCTCAGGAACAGAGGTGCAGGGGAGAGAGGAAATGGAGAGCGAAGGGGAAGAATCTGAGGGCAGCGTAGGGGAGTATGACAGCGACCCGAGAGATTCATAGAATCATAGAATCATAGAATCATAGAGTTGGAAGAGACCACAAGGGCCATCGAGTCCAACCCCCTGCCAAGCAGGAAACACCATCAGAGCACTCCTGACATATGGTTGTCAAGCCTCTGCTTAAAGACCTCCAAAGAAGGAGACTCCACCACACTCCTTGGCAGCAAATTCCACTGTCGAACAGCTCTTACTGTCAGGAAGTTCTTCCTAATGTTTAGGTGGAATCTTCTTTCTTGTAGTTTGGATCCATCGTAGTTTGGCTCCGTGTCTGCTTCTCTGGAGCAGCAGAAAACAACCTTTCTCCCTCCTCTATGTGACATCCTTTTATATATTTTAACATGGCTATCATATCACCCCTTAACCTCCTCTTCTCCAGGCTAAACATGCCCAGCTCCCTTAGCTGTTCCTCATAAGGCATCGTTTCCAGGCCTTTGACCATTTTGGTTGCCCTCCTCTGGACACGTTCCAGTTTGTCAGTGTCCTTCTTGAATTGTGGTGCCTAGAACTGGACACAGTACTCCAGGTGAGGTCTGACTAGAGCAGAATACAGTGGCACTATTACTTCCCTTGATCTAGATGCTATACTCCTATTGATGCAGCCCAGAATTGCATTGGCTTTTTTAGCTGCCGCGTCACACTGTTGGCTCATGTCAAGTTTGTGGTCAACCAAGACTCCTAGATCCTTTTCACATGTACTGCTCTCAAGCCAGGTGTCACCCATCTTGTATTTGTGCCTCTCATTTTTTTTTGCCCAAGTGCAATACTTTACATTTCTCCCTGTTAAAATTCATCTTGTTTGTTTTGGCCCAGTTCTCTAATCTGTCAAGGTCATTTTGAAGTGTGATCCTGTCCTCTGGGGTGTTAGCCACCCCTCCCAGTTTGGTGTCATCTGCAAATTTGATCAGGATGCCCTTGAGTCCATCATCCAAGTCGTTGATAAAAATGTTGAATAAGACCGGGCCCAAGACAGAACCCTGTGGTACCCCACTAGTCACTCTTCTCCAGGATGAAGAGGAACCATTGATGAGCACTCTTTGGGTTCGGTCAGTCAGATTCCATGAGCTTCTCCAGCGAATCAGAAGATTCCCAGAAGGAGGCGCCGATGGTCAGGGCAAGGGGGGTCCCAGGGGGAACACACCAGAAACAAGGGGCCAGCGGGGACTCCCAAAGCAGCAGCGGGAGATCAGGACCAGCTTCCCCACCAGAGCGTAGTGGGGGGAAGAGTCCCAGGTGTCAGGACCAGCGTCTCCCCCAGCAGGGAGAGAAGATGAGTCAGGGCTGACCATGCCTCTATCGGAGAGTGGGGGAACGGAGGGGAGGTCAGGTCCAGCTAGCCTCCCAGAAGGGGGAAGCAGTGACAGGTGGGAACGTTTGGGCAAAGAGGGGCTGCCAGGACCCAAGCCGGAGGGAGTTGGCCTCGGGAAGAGGGGGGGCAGCATCGTAGCCCACTTCGACGGGGACCTGCAGCAGTATCCTAACTTCAGGGCAGACATAGTTTTCACGCTCAATTTGCTTCAGAAAGACTTTAGAGATGAGGAGGAAAAAGTAGGGTTCATAATCACTCATCTGCATGGGGAAGCTAAATCGTGGCTGCGCAATTTATGGCGTGAAAATGATCCCGCCCTCCAGGATTCAAACGCATTTATCAAAGCTATGGACGCTTGTCTTAAATCAACGGTAGATGTGGATGTGGCCAGGAGGGAAATGCACGGGCTGACGCAGGGCAAAGCCACGGTGAGACAATATCACTCCCGCATTTTTGCGTTAGTAAATGTGCTGGGCTGGGAGAAGGACTCAGCTGACGTGAGGGATCTGTTCTGGGAGGGGCTAAATGGAGCCGTGAAAGATGAGCTGGCGAGGGGAGAGAGACCTACCAATACCACAGAAGTTGTCCAGAGGGCGCTGGCGATAGGGGTGCGCCTGGAAGAACGCCCTTGGAGCAGGGATGACGGACGGATGGCACGCACGCCAGCCAAACAACTCCCTTCCTTCCCAGAGAGCCAGGGCGCGCACAATCCACGCCTCCACTGGGGGGGGGAGAAGAGCCGATGGAGATAGGTGATGCCAGGGCTCAGACAGCGACCAGAGCCCAAACACCGGGAGCAGTCAAGACGAAGGCTCCTAGAGGGAGCAGGAAGTGTTATATCTGCAACAGTGCACTGCACATGACCAAAGAGTGTCCCCAGAGGATCCAGAAGCACACTGCAGCCTTAGCAACAGTACGGGGAGCAGTTCAGCAGGGGGAACAGCTGCAGGGAAACGACGAAGCCTGGCTGGAGGCAGAGGCACTGGGACCCAGCCAGACGAGTCAGTGAAGCAGTCCCCAGAGATTTTGCAGCCCACAGACCCCCTCCCACCCAAACCAGTGGTGCAACTCACCGCATCACTCCAGCTGCCAAATGGAATCACCCTGGAAGTCCCTATTACCATTGACTCTGGTAGTAATGCAGACTTTATAGGAGTGGACTTCATCAGGCTACATTGCATAGCGCTCCTACCAGCCACGATGCCCCTAAACGTCGTCACGGTCGATGGCAGGAAGCTGCTGGGTGGACAGGTGGTGCAGCAAACACCGCCTCTGGTAATGCAAATTGGAAATCACCGTGAAGTCATCAGCTTCAATGTCACCCACCTGTCGGACACGCCCATAGTGTTGGGCATGAGTTGGCTGGATAGACACAGCCCGGCATTAGCATGGTACCAGCGAAAATTAACCTTCTGCTCCTCCTACTGCGCAGAACACTGCATCCGAACCAGCCAGGAAGAGGAGGGACAAGGGGATGAACCACAGCTACACCTAGGCATGGTGCAGGCGGTACCCAACAAGTACAAGGCGTTTTTGGAGGTCTTCTGCGAGAAGGAAGCGGACAAGCTGCCTCCCCACCGGCCCTACGACTGCGCGATTGACCTCCTACCGGGGGCGACGCTGCCGACTGGAAAACTGTATTCCATGTCTGAAGACGTACTGCCGGTCACCAAGATGGCGCACTTCATTCCTTGCGCGATGGTGGCCACAGCGAAACAGACTGCCAAACTGTTCATAGACCACGAGTTCAAAGTTCACGGCTTACCACGGTCCATCCTGTCCGACCGGGGTCGCCAATTCGTCTCGAGCTTCTGGCAGAAGCTGCTGGGCATCCTGAACGTCAAGATCAACTTAGCGTCGGCACGACACCCGCAGACCAACGGACAGGCGGAGAGGGTCAACGCCATCATGCAGCAGTACCTGCGATGCTATGCGAATCAACAGCCCTCGACCTGGGTGGACTACCTACCGCTGGCCGAGTTTGCCTACAACAACACGAAGCACGGGTCTACAGGGGTGACACCGTTCTTCGCCAACAATGGGCGGCATCCCAGAACCTTCCCGGGGTTAGAGACGAAGGGGGAGGGGGAGCCACGGGGTGCAGAGCACTTGGCAGCAGAGTTGCAGGAGGTCCACGACCAACTCCGAAGGCACTTGGAACTAGCAAAACACGCCTACAAAATGCAGGCAGACAGGCACAGGAGAGTCGGGGAAGACATCCAGGTGGGGGACTGGGTCTGGTTAGCGGCCCAGGCAGTGCCGGCCAGAACGTTAGCTAAGAAGAAGCTCAGACACAAGCAGCTAGGGCCTTACCAAGTCGAGGCACAAATCAACCCAGTGGCCTTCCGGTTAACACTCCCGGAGGGCTCCAGAATGCACCCGGTATTTCATAGGTCAGTGCTCACACCCTACAAAGAACCCCACAGGTTTCAGGCGCCAGGGACCGCACCACATCCACTCAGAAAATCACCAACGGGGGAGGAGTCCACGAGGGCGGCGCCACTCAACGAGGTCACGGAGATTTTAGACTCGAGATGGGGGGAAGAGGGAGTTGAATATCTCCTCGCCAGGGAAGGTACCCCGGCCAGCGCCAACAGGTGGGTACCGGACTATGCCTTGGAGGAGCACTACCTCAAAGACGACTTCCATGCACTCTTCCCACACAGACCTATGCCAGCAGATTATTTCGACGACTGGCTTTTCACACCCACACTTTCAGCCAGCACGTTCCAGGGGTTCTCATCAGCTGAGGAAACGGCGCCAGACACAAGCTCCCCGGAGGGATGACTCTCGGGGTCTGCCACGGACCGCTCTTATTGGTGGGACAATCAACCGGAGGTGGGGTGGAGCAGGGAACTGCTAAGGGGGCCCTGGCACGCAGCATCACCCGAGGTAACAGGGGGAGAGACGGACATGGACGTGTTGGGGGAGGACCTTGGGTTCGAACACGAATGCAGAGAGATGGAAGCAGAGGAGATTGACGTCGACGAGCCCATTACGGGCTGGCCAGATCCAGCTGGCCGGCTACACACCAGGGGGAAGGAACGGTATCCCGCACTCACCCCCACAGCACTGGAGCACCCGGAACCCGCACCCGAAGGGGAGGAGGGGGGAAGGGGGGCTTCGAGGGGGGGATGGATGTCAGGGGCTCAGGAACAGAGGTACAGGGGAAAGAGGAAATGGAGAGCGAAGGGGAAGAATCTGAGGGCAGCGTAGGGGAGTATGACAGCGACCCGAGAGATTCCATGAGCTTCTCCAGCGAATCAGAAGATTCCCAGAAGGAGGCGCCGATGGTCAGGGCAAGGGGGGGTCCCAGGGGGAACACACCAGAAACAAGGGGCCAGCGGGGACTCCCAAAGCAGCAGCGGGAGATCAGGACCAGCTTCCCCACCAGAGCGTAGTGGGGGGGAAGAGTCCCAGGTGTCAGGACCAGCGTCTCCTCCAGCAGGGATAGAAGATGAGTCAGGGCTGACCATGCCTCTATCGGAGAGTGGGGGAACGGAGGGGAGGTCAGGTCCAGCTAGCCTCCCAGAAGGGGGAAGCAGTGACAGGAGCAGTGTAACGGTCAGGAGGAAGGTTGCCGGCTGTGCGCGCGCGCCAAGTTCGAATGTACAGGCGCGGGGGACAGCAGAAAACCCGGATTGGGAGGCAGGTCCTAAAGCCCGCCGGAGGCAGGGGGAAGACTCAGGGGACTCAGCGTCAGATGAGTCTAGGAAGGGCGAGACCCCAGCTGACAGGCGGAGCCAGAGGAGGAAAGAGCAAAGGAAGAGGTGGAGCAAGGCTAGAGTCTTAAACTGGTGTCTGGGGGGAGGAGATTCAGACGGAGCTTCGACGGTCTAGAGTTTCAGACGTAGAGCTGCGCGCTACGGTTGTGAAGATGAAACTGAACTTCAATAAAGACTTTTGTATATAACAACGGACTGGTGTTGGTCCTTTGTGAGCTGGGACTTCGGGCAGCTCTGACACACACACTTTGCGATTTCTGTGTCAATGTGCATTAACAGCAAAGAACACGACATGAAGTAAGCGCAAAGCCATTTCCGAGCTAGAGAGGAGAGGGGGTTGCGGGCTAACCCCTCCCACACACTCCACTCGCAGGTGCTTGCCTTTTGCCCCCGCGAGAACAGGGGAATCCCCGGGCGTGCCGGCAACTTTTAGCAGCGTCTTCACAGGCATTAGGGTGATTTATGCAAGGTGCCTGGCGCTCCAGGGCACTTTAATCCGGAAATCTAATTAATCAACAGATCTATTTAAACTAAAGCCCTGCATAAAACAAATTTAATTGAAGGTCACGTATAAATGAAAATATAATTAATTAACAGATCTATTAAGTGCCTGCCTTCGATCAGACAAAATTTAATTGAAGTGCTTTATTTATTTATTTTTTTATAAAATTTTTATTGGTTTTACAAAATTTTTAAAGACAAACAAACACGTAAAAAGACATACAAACACGTATAATTTCGTAACATTTTTTCGTAAACTTCTTTTCCGGGACTCCCCCATACCCCCCCTTTCTGCATCCCAATGTCCAAAATATTTTTTTAGCAACTTCTAAATATTCCTTTCCAACCTCTGTCGTCTTAATCTTTTCTATAATCTTATCTCATAACACTGTATCCCTTTCTTCCTGAAAATCTGAACATTCTAACATTCATCAAGTTTATAATAGTCCTTAAGGTAACTTTTAAATTTTCTCCATTCTTCTTCCGCCGTCTCTTTTCCCTGATCACGGATTCTGCTTGTCATCTCAGCCAATGTCATATAGTCCATCACCTTCATCTGCCATTCTTCCAGAGTGGGTAGATCTTGTGTCTTCCAATACTTTGCGATGAGTATTCTTGCTGCTGTTGTAGCATACATAAAGAAAGTTCTGTCCTTCCTTGACACCAATTGACCGACGATGCCCAAGAGGAAGGCCTCTGGTTTTTTAGGGAAAGTTCATTTCATTATAAATCATTTCCCAGAAGGCCTTAATCTTCGGGCATGTCCACCAAAGATGATAGAAGGTACCTTCAGTCTCTTTACATTTCCAACACTTATTATCAGGCAAATGATAAATTTTTGCCAGCTTGACTGGGGTCATGTACCACCTGTAAACCATTTTCATAATGTTTTCCTTTAAGGCATTGCATGCCGTAAATTTTATACCGGTGTTCCACAACCATTCCCAGTCAGCAGACATAATGTTATGGCCAATGTCCTGTGCCCACTTAATCATAGCAGATTTAACTGTTTCGTCCTGTGTATTCCATTTCAGCAGCAAGTTATACATTCTTGATAAATTCTTAGTATTGGGTTCTAACAATTCAGTCTCTAATTTTGATTTTTCCACCTGAAAGCCAATTTTCCTATCCTGTTTGAAAAACTCCATTATTTGGTGATATTGAAACCAATTTTGTACTTTATGTTTCATTTTCTCATGACTTTGTAATTTCAATTTATCTCCCTCCTGTTCCAAAATTTCCCAATACTTCGGCCATCCGACCTCCATATTGAGTTTCTTCACTGCCTTAGCCTCCACTGGTGACACCCATCTGGGGGTTTTGTTTTCCAACAGATCTTTATATCTTATCCAAACATTAAACAGTGCTTTTCTGACAATATGATTTTTAAAGGCGCTATGCAGCTTAATTTTATCATACCATAGATATGCATGCTGTCAGAGGCTGCCTCAGGTCTCAGCTCACAAAAGACCAACGCCAAGCTCTTCTTATATACAAGGATGTTTATTGCAGTTCATTATTGGTTCCACAACCGAGGCGCGCAGCCCCGCGTCTCTAACGTCAGACATTTGAAGTCCCCTCTGAGTCGGTCCCGCCTCTACACCAACTTAAGAGGCTTGTGCTAGACCACCTCTTCCTGTCTTTCCTTTTCCGCAGGGTCTTTCTGCCCCCCTGGGTTCCTTCCCTCCTGCTCTCTCCTGAAGCGGATTCCTCAGATGCCTGTTCCCCCCTCCTTCGTGCTTTGGGGCTAGGCTCCTCCTCCGGGCTTTCTCCATTTCCGCGCACCTCCACATTTTGAACTTGGCGCGCGTTCGCTACCCCTGACCTTCCTCTTGACACTTACACTACTCCCTGTACTACTCTCCGCCTCTTCCGGCAGGACGTCCTGCCCCGATCTCCTTCCCCTGTCTCTTTCCTGCTCCGCTCCGTGTGTCACACTGGGAACTCCACTCTCTTCCCTTCGTTCCTGCTGGGAAGCCGGCCCCGATCTCCCACTCCCACTCGGGGTTTCCCTGCTGCTTCCCTGCTCCTGGCAGGTCCCCCCTGTGACCCCCCTTGTCCTGACTAGGGGCGCCCCCTCCTGAGAATCCTCCGATTCACTTGAGAGACTCATGGAAGATCTCAAGTCATTGTCATCCTCTTCCTCACTGTCCTGGGATTCTTCCTCGTCGCTCTCCGTCTCCTCCCTCACCTGTGCCTCTATCTCTGAACCCCTGACACATGCCAACCAAATGCATTATTGAAACCTTCCAAATCCAAAATGTCTGTGTTCTCGAGGAGCATCCACTCTTTCAGCCAGCAAAACGCTGCTGCTTCATAGTACAATTTTAAGTCCGGCAGGGCAAAACCCCCTCTTTCTTTAGCATCTGTTAATATTTTAAATTTGATTCTGGGTTTTTTGCCCTGCCAAACAAATTTCGAGATATCTTTCTGCCACCTCTTAAAACATTCCATCTTATCAAGAATCTGCAAGGTTTGAAACAAAAATAACATTCTAGGCAATACATTCATCTTAATCACTGCAATTCGGCCTAACAATGACAGTTTCAAATTTGACCATATTTCTAGATCTTTTTTAATTTCTGACCAACTTTTTTCATAGTTATCCTTATACAAATTCAAATTTTTAGATGTCAAATAAACCCCCAGGTATTTCACCTTCTTAACCACCGTCAAGCCTGTCTCCTCTTGGAATTTCTCCTTCTCCATATCTGTTAAATTTTTTCCTAGAACTTTAGTTTTTTGTTTATTCAACTTAAATCCGGCTACCTGGCCAAACTGTTGGATTATTTCTAGAACCTTTTTCGTACTAGTGTTTGGCTCTTGCAAAGTCAATACTAGGTCATCTGCCAATGCTCTTAACTTATAATGTTTAGCTCCGACATGTACACCTTTAACCTGCTGGTCATTTCTGATCATATTCAGCAACACCTCCAGAACCGAAATGAAAAGCAATGGGGAAATTGGGCACCCCTGTCGTGTTCCTTTTTCTATCTTGAGTTCCTCAGTTATTACATTATTTACAATCAACTTAGCTTTTTGCTCAGAGTATATTGCACCCATACCATTCTCAAAACCTTGCCCTACCCCCATCCCATGAAGATTCTTTCTCATAAAACTCCAAGAAATATTGTCAAAGGCTTTCTCCGCGTCCACAAAAATCAATACTGCTTTAGAGTTTATATCCACCTCTAACTTTTCCAAAATATCTATTATGTTCCTTACATTGTCTGCTAGGTGCCTTTTTGGGAGAAAGCCTGCTTGGTCCTTATGAATCTTCTCCATCAACACTTTTTTAAGTCTTTTTGCCAAAATGTCTGCAAAAATTTTGTAATCCACATTAAGTAGTGATATTGGGCGGTAGTTCTTCAATTGAGTCTTTTCAGTCTCTGTCTTTGGTATGAGTGAAATGAACGCTTCTTTCCACGATTCAGGTGCCTTTTTTCCCCTCTAAAATCTCATTACAGACTTCTTTTAATGGTTGAATCAACCACCCCTTCAGAGATTTGTAATATCTGGAGGTCAGTCCATCTGGTCCTGGAGATTTGCCCAATTGCATATTCTGAATGGCAGCCTCTATCTCTTGCTCTGTTATTCTCTGATTCAGATCCATCTTACTTTGATGAGAGATTTTTTGTAATCCATATTTGTCAAGGAATTTGTCTATTTCTTCTTCATTTTGCGGTCCTTGAGTATAAAGTTTTTTGAAATAACTCAAAAAGCAATTTCTAATCTCATTGGGTTTAGATATGTTTTTTCCATCCACTTCTAGGCTTGTAACTGTATTTAGTTTCTGTCTTTTCTTCAATTGCCATGCCAGAAGTTTACCACATTTATCTGCCGATTCAAATGTCTTTTGTTTCATTTGCTTTATCTTCCATTCAATCTCTTGGTTCATCAATTCCTTGTATTGTGTTTGGTATAACTTAATCTCTCTCAAAATCTCCTGGGACTTTGGCTTTGCTCTTAATTTTTTCTCTCCTTCCTTTATCTTTTCCAAAATCTTTTCCTTTTTCTCATTCTGTTTCTTCTTCTTTATTGAATTTTGTTGAATTAAGAAACCTCGCATCACAGCTTTACTTGCGTCCCAGATCACTCTTTTTTCTACCTCGGCCCTTAAATTTATTTCAAAGTAGTCCTTTAAGGTTTTTTGGGCCTTCATATGAATCTCCTTATCTCTAAAGAGGGTGTCATTCATCCTCCATGAAGTGCTTTATTGGGCAGTTTAATTGACAAGTGATCTCATCTCTTTACCCCTTTAAATAATATTCTAATTTAGAAGAAGAAGAAGAAGAGTTTGGATTTGATATCCCGCCTTTCACTCCCCTTCAGGAGTCTCAAAGCGGCTAACATTCTCCTTTCCCTTCCTCCCCCACAACAAACACTCTGTGAGGTGAGTGGGGCTGAGAGACTTCACAGAAGTGTGACTAGCCCAAGGTCACCCAGCAGCTGCATGTGGAGGAGCGGAGACGCGAACCCGGTTTCCCAGATTACATGACTACCGCTCTTAACCACTACACCACACTGGCTCTTTAACGCAGAGGCGATTTATGGGGTTTAGTAAAGGGTGAATTCAAATTATCTCATTCTGCTCGCGGGCTCTGCCTAGGCATTAAGTTTCATAATTTAGTATAGTCAATTCATAGTTGTTATAGATAAATAATAAATAGAGAAATAAACAATTATTTTCTTTGGTTCCTACCTGTGTAACTGGATTGCATTGTTTTGAGTATTGCCCATTGAAATGGGTTTGGTGATTCTGGCTCCCGCCTTTTGAGGAAAGGCTGCCCTGTTTTGTTTATTGCGTAGTGAGAGGTTAAATTCAAATAATACTGTGTTCATTTTAGAGCTAATTATATAGCCATTATTTTCATATAGACCAAATTAGGGCACACCGAGCCTTACTGAAATTAGGTTAGACCTAAGTCAGTGTGGTTAATACTAACTGAGACAGCGTGGTTAATACTGAACTAGGTTTAGCCAACCTCTTCAAGGTTAGTTAATAGCTAGGCCAGTGTTGATAATACTGAACTGGGTGCAATTAGCAATCCCATAATCAAGTGCAAGCTAGACAGCGTTGACAATACTGAGCTAGGTAATTCTTGGCCGTGTTGCTGATCACGGACAGTGGATTGCGATTGCATTTAAGTCAGCGCAGGTGATACTGAACGGGTAAGGGGGTACACGGACCTCCTAGGTAGGCAATTTTAAATTGCTAGGAGAATAACTTAGTGGTTCCAGTTCACGATTCAGTTTGAAATGGCTTCTGGTGGAGACCAGCAGGCATCCACTTCCGCCAATCAGCTGGCACCCCCCGCAGGCAATGGGGGCGCTCAAGTGCCGGCCATGCCTTGCGACCCTCAAGCCTTCGCCCAATTTTTCATGGCGTTTGAAACATTTTACAGACAGTGTAGGCCTAGGGGGGCTTTGGCGCTTCCAGCCCCGGAACTGTCACAGGAGGTGATACCCGACACTCCTTCTAGCTACCAAGTTCAACAGGACATCCCCGTCATTGCAGGGGGCAGCAACCAGTCAGAAACGGCGAATACAGGTCGCCCAAATACCCGTGCACAGGCAGCCATGGCTAAGAAAACAAACCAAAGCATAGGCAAAGGAAGGGCGCCGGCTAAGGGTCCCGGCAAGGGGAAGGCCACCGCCAAGGGTGCCAGCGGTAACGCCGTCTCACAAATTGTAGACATTCCTAGTGTGTTTCAGGAACAGCAGCCCCAGCACAGCTCTACCGAGGACAGCGCGGGTTCCGCCCTGGAGGATGAGCACATTGAACCTCCCACCCCTCAGCCAGCGGCAAGTGCGACCCCAGCCAACGTTGAGGTCCAAGGTGGGAAGAGGAAGTCCAAGAGGAAGCACACGTCCTCTAAGAAGAAGAGAAGTAAGCAGTCAGAGACCGAGGATGAGTCAGGTACGCCATCCTCTGATTCGGATAGCGAGGGCCCCATGGATAGCTACTGGGGCTTGGGGGAAGATAATCCCACTTTGGGCGCATGAAAGGAGGGCCAATTCCCATCGTAAGACCTTCAATGGTGTACTGGCATGGAAGGATGGGGCATTGGTGGAGGATGTAAAAGTTGCTACCAATCAATCCACTGATTTTATATTGGGGAACCATTTGTCCCAGAAGAAGAGGAATAAGATCCTCAATGGGGATTACGTGGACATGTTTACCCTTCTCCCTCCAACCAAATTGACAGGAAAACTAACTAATGTGGGGGAGGGAGACAGTGCTCCTGAAGGTAGGAGTCTATCAATTGATGAAGATGATCATCCAAATGTCATAGACCAAATGGAGCAAACAGCACGCAGACCTAGTGGTGGGAGGAAAAAATCCTTAAATAAGAGACACGGGGGAATGATTAATGGACTTCAATGTCTGTACACTAATGCGCAAAGCATGGGAAATAAGCAAGATGAGCTTGAGCTCTTGGTACAGCAAACTAAATATGACATAATAGGCATCACTGAAACCTGGTGGGATAAGTCCCACGATTGGAATGTAAAAATGGGGGGATACAATCTATTTCAGAGAAACAGACCAAACAAGAAAGGAGGAGGAGTGGCGTTATATGTCAGGGATGTGTATACCTGTGAAGAGATCCAAGATTTAGAACCTCAAAGCCAAAGTGAGAGCATTTGGGTCAAAATTAAGGGAGAGAAGAATAAGAGAGATCTCATTGTGGGAGTTTACTATAGATCCCCAAGCCAAACGGAGGACATAGATGATGCCTTCCTGGAACAGATGGCCAAGCATGCAAAAGGAAGGGAGATAGTAGTAATGGGGGACTTCAATTACCCGGATATTTGTTGGATGTCAAACTCAGCCAAGAGCATAAGGTCAAACAGATTCCTCACTGGCCTTGCAGACAACTTCATTGTCCAGAAAGTGGGAGAAGCAACAAGAGGAACAGCCATTTTAGATCTGGTCCTAACCAATGTTGATGACCTGGTTAGTGGGGTAGAAGTGGAAGGATCATTAGGCGCGAGTGATCATGCTCTTCTGAAGTTTACTATACAGCGGAAAGGAGCAGCCAAGCATACTAGGACTCAATTTCTTGACTTTAAGAAAGCCGACTTCATAAAACTTAGGGAAGTGCTGGGTGAGATCCCATGGACAGTAATACTAAAAGGAAAGGGAGTTCATGATGGCTGGGAGTTTGTTAAGAGGGAGATAGTAAAAGCACAACGTCAGGCAATACCAATGAGACAGAAACATGGAAGGTGCTTAAAGAAGCCAGGGTGGCTATCTAAAGAACTTTTAACTGAGTTAAGATTAAAAAAAGGATGTGTACAAAAAATGGAAAAGGGGGGAAACCACCAAAGAGGAATTCAAACAAATAGCCAGCACGTGTAGACACAAAGTCAGAAAAGCTAAAGCACAGAATGAACTCAGGCTTGCTAGAGAGGTTAAAAGCAAGAACAAAGGCTTTTATGGGTATGTTCGTAGCAAAGGGAAGAACAAAGAAACAGTGGGGTCACTCAGAGGAGAAGATGGTGAAATGCAAACAGGGGACACAGAAAGGGCTGAACTCCTCAATGCCTTCTTTGCCTCAGTCTTCTCCGATAAAGAAAACAATGCCCGACCTGAAGAATTTGGAGCAAATGATTCAGCAAAGGAAACACAGCCCAGAATAACTAAGGAGATAGTACAAGAATACTTGGCTAGTTTAGATGTATTCAAGTCTCCAGGGCCAGATGAACTGCATCCAAGAGTATTAAAAGAACTGGCAGATGCGATCTCAGAACCACTGGCAGTCATCTTTGAGAATTCCTGGAGAACAGGCGAAGTCCCGGCAGACTGGAGGAGGGCAAATGTTGTCCCTATTTTCAAAAAGGGGAAAAGAGAGGACCCAAATAATTACCACCCAGTCAGTCTGACATCAATACCAGGGAAGATTCTGGAGCAGATCATTAAGCAAACAGTCTGTGAGCACCTAGAAAGGAATGCTGTGATCACCAATAGTCAGCATGGATTTCTGAAAAATAAGTCATGTCAGACTAACCTGATCTCGTTTTTTGACAGAATTACAAGCCTGGTAGATGAAGGGAACGCAGTGGATGTAGCCTACCTTGATTTCAGCAAGGCATTTGACAAGGTGCCCCTTGATATTCTTGTAAAGAAACTGGTAAAATGCGGTCTTGACTATGCTACCACTCAGTGGATTTGTAACTGGCTGACTGACCGAACCCAAAGGGTGCTCATCAATGGTTCCTCTTCATCCTGGAGAAGAGTGACTAGTGGGGTGCCACAGGGTTCTGTCTTGGGCCCGGTCTTATTCAACATCTTTATCAACGACTTGGATGATGGACTCAAGGGCATCCTGATCAAATTTGCAGATGACACCAAACTGGGAGGGGTGGCTAACACCCCAGAGGACAGGATCACACTTCAAAACGACCTTGACAGATTAGAGAACTGGGCCAAAACAAACAAGTTGAATTTTAACAGGGAGAAATGTAAAGTATTGCACTTGGGCAAAAAAAAAAATGAGAGGCACAAATACAAGATGGGTGACACCTGGCTTGAGAGCAGTACATGTGAAAAGGATCTAGGAGTCTTGGTTGACCATAAACTTGACATGAGCCAACAGTGTGACGCAGCAGCTAAAAAAGCCAATGCAATTCTGGGCTGCATCAATAGGAGTATAGCATCTAGATCAAGGGAAGTAATAGTGCCACTGTATTCTGCTCTGGTCAGACCTCACCTAGAGTACTGTGTCCAGTTCTGGGCACCACAATTCAAGAAGGACACTGACAAACTGGAACGTGTCCAGAGGAGGGCAACCAAAATGGTCAAAGGCCTGGAAACGATGCCTTATGAGGAACAGCTAAGGGAGCTGGGCATGTTTAGCCTGGAGAAGAGGAGGTTAAGGGGTGATATAATAGCCATGTTCAAATATATAAAAGGATGTCACATAGAGGAGGGAGAAAGGTTGTTTTCTGCTGCTCCAGAGAAGCGGACACGGAGCAATGGATCCAAACTACAAGAAAGAAGATTCCACCTAAACATTAGGAAGAACTTCCTGACAGTAAGAGCTGTTCGACAGTGGAATTTGCTGCCAAGGAGTGTGGTGGAGTCTCCTACTTTGGAGGTCTTTAAGCAGAGGCTTGACAACCATATGTCAGGAGTGCTCTGATGGTGTTTCCTGCTTGGCAGGGGGTTGGACTCGATGGCCCTTGTGGTCTCTTCCAACTCTATGATTCTATGATTCTATGAGTCTATGATTCTAAAAGGGGAAAAGAGGCGGTCCTATGGTAAGCGGAGGTACAGGACGCCTAGGGCAGAGCGCACCTTTGAGAATTGGTTGGATGGGTACCAGGTTTTCATGGGAGTTGTGTGTGCAGCTTATCCTCGGTGCTCCATGGATTTGGTTGCTTATCTGGCTCACGTGAGGAGGGCACATGCTCTCGCGGGAGAAAATGCCGCTTTAACGTACGATGAGAATTTCCGTAGAAACACTTCTCTCCTGCCTTCCACCCACTGGGATCTAACGGATCCTAATTACTGCGGCGAGGACGTCAATCCCTACATCGAAAAGAAAAATCAGGACTCATCCAAGGCGGGTAAGACAGAGGTGAAGCGGCGCCGTCAGTGCTGGGAGTACAACAGGGGTGTATGCTCGCGACCCTCCTGTAAGTATCTGCATGAATGTGAGCGGTGCTGGGGTAACCACCCCGCCTCTGCCTGCTTCAAGAACAAACAGTAGCCCTTTCGGGGGGCGGGGGTTCTTCCACAACAATAACAGGGGTGCCGCCGGATCCACCCGCCAGGGGCCTGGTAACCGCCAGTAACTTGCACCTGGGTTTAGCCTCCTCCCCCATCAAACTTCAGCCCCTCAAAACCTTACTGGACCAGTATCCCGATCGAACAGCTGCACAATACCTTTGGGAGGGGTTCTCCAAGGGGTTCAGAATCCCCGTGGCTTCCCCCCCAACACCGGGAACCCACAAAATCAAAAGTCTGTTAAGGAAAGACCAGAGATAGTTAGAAAAAAGATAGAGAAGGAAATCAAGGCAGGGAGGGTGGCAGGCCCCTTTGCCGAACCCCCCTTTGAAGGACTTCACCTATCCCCTCTGGGCATTGTACTAAAGAAGACCCCAGGGGAATTCCGCATGATACACAACCTTTCCCACCCAAGGGGAGGCTCTGTCAATGATGCGATCCCCCAGGAGCTTTGTACAGTAAAATACGCCTCCTTTGACCAAGCAGTGAAAATGATTCGGCGATTTGGGCAGGGGGCACTTCTAGCCAAATGCATCATCGAGTCGGCATTCTGCCTCCTTCCCGTCCACCCGGCTGATTTCCGTTGGTTGGGCTTTAGATTTGACGGAGCGTATTTCATTGACAAAGCAATGCCGATGGGTTGTTCCGTGGCTTGCTCAGCCTTTGAGTCGTTTAGTACGTTTTTGGACTGGGCCCTACGCTTCAGGACAGGGTCGTTGGGCGTGTCGCATTGTCTTGATGATTTTATTTTGGTGGCAGATAACAGGCAGCGATGCTCCGCCCTCTTGGAGGCCTTCACGGCTTTAGCTGGTGAGCTAGGGGTGCCGCTAGCCGCCGAAAAGACGGAGGGTCCAGCCACCTCTATTGTCTACTTGGGCATCGAGTTAGATACCGTGGCCCAGACCTCTAGACTGCCCGAGAATAAATTGATCGCTCTTAAAGCACTGATACAGCAGCTGCTACCCCTGAGGAAGGTTACCTTAAGGCAAGTTCAGTCCCTGCTAGGCCACCTAAATTTCGCCTGTAGGGTAGTGGCGCCGGGCCGCCCCTTTTGTGGCCGCCTGGCCAGATTGGCCACTGGTCTCAGGGCACCACAGCATAGGGTGCGCCTCTCCAAAGAAGTTAAGGCAGATCTGGGAGTTTGGTTACAGTTCCTCGACAAGTACAACGGTATATCCTTGTGGCAAGACTCCATGGCGCTCAACGCTGATTTCCAAGTTCAGTCAGATGCAGCAGGTTCCTTGGGTTTCGGGGTTTACTTCAGGGGCCAGTGGTGTGCCAAAAAGTGGCCTGAAGACTGGCAGGGCCAGCCCATTACTCGGGACCTTACATTCTTGGAATTTTTCCCTATCGTGGTGGCAGTACATCTTTGGTCGGAGCAGTTCCGCAACCATAGGGTTTGTTTCAACACAGATAACCAGGCAGTGGTAGCGGTTCTTTCTCAGCAGTCCGCGCGCTCCACCAGGGTGGGTAACTTGTTACGGTCCTTCGTCCTCCTGTGTTTGGAGCAGAATATATATTTTTCAGCCAAATTCGTACCTGGCATTAATAATGACATCATGGATGCTCTGTCTCGTTTTCAGATGGAGCGCTTTCGCTCATTAGCGCCGGAAGCGGAACAATCATCAATGCCTTTCCCGGAGCATCTCTGGAGCCTTGGGAGCAGGAAATGATGAAGGGAGTATTCGGTGCAGTTGCCCCTTCCACAATGAGATCATACAAGAAGGCTTGGGCTGACTTTTTAAAGTTCCGCAGCAGTATACCCAGCGCAAAGCAGAATTCCATTCCCTCAACAAGGGAGGTCCTCCACTACTTAACCCATCTGAAGGAGCTGGGCAGGGCACCAAAGACTCTCAATATTCAGACCAAGGGGATTTCCTATTTTTGTAAAGCCTTTTTCGCCATCGACCCGTGCGCACAATTTATCGTGCGTAAGACCTTAGAGGGCTGGCGCCAGCTACAGCCCCCCAGCTCTGACAAGAGGAGGCCCATAACGTATGATATTTTGACTCAGATACACAAAAAATTACGAGAAATATGCTGGTCAAAATATGAAGCGCGCCTATTCTCTGCCGCTTATTCCGTAGCCTTCTTTGGTGCCCTGCGCATAGGTGAGGTAGTCTGCGAGGGAGGGGTTGCCCACGGCCAGAGGGGCATCCTGTTAAGTGATCTGACCCTATCAGAGACTGACCTGATGGTTCAAGTACGGAGCTCTAAGACGGACCAACAGGGCAGAGGGGCCCTCCTTCGGCTACCAGCTGCACAGGCTAGTGGTCCCTGCCCGGTGAGGGATACGAGGCGTTTCCTCTACTTAAGACCCAGTAGCCCCGGCCCCCTATTTATTCACGCGGATGGATCGCTCTTGGCCAGGCATCAGTTTACGCGGGTGATGCGCTTGGCATTGTCAGCTTGCGGTCTGTCCGCGGCCGAATTTGCGGCTCACTCCTTTCGGATAGGGGCAGCAACCACTGCAGTGCACCTTGGGCTCTCAGCAGACAGGATAAAGGACTTGGGGCGGTGGAGATCTAATGCATACAGAGCTTATGTGAGAAAGAATTTATGACTAGCTGTGGGGTTTCCTGACCGTGGTTTTCTGCCTGTTTGCTTTTCAGAATACAAGAGGGTGCGCATTTGGCTGGTGGGCCACAGCGTCGTGCATTGGGCCAAGAATCGTGCCATGAACACCGGTTTGGGTATAAATCTGAGCTTACCTGCAAATGTAGAGCTGGCGTGGATAGCGCATAGAGGGATGCGCTGGAGCGAATTCAAGCCAGCCGTGATGGCGAGAGCTGCCTCGGAGGGCCCACCTGATGCCCTGGTTGTCCAGTTGGGGGGAAACGACTTAGCGTATCGCAAAGCTATTGACTTGAGATGAAACATTTTTGACGATTTTGCTGATCTGATGGCGACTTACCCAAACATTACGATCTTGTGGTCCTCGCTGCTTGAGAGGAGGACGTGGAGGGATTGTGTGAGCCCGGTTGGAATCAACAAGGCAAGAAAGGTCTTGGAACGGGCTGTGGAACGTAGAGTGGTGGCTCTGGACGGGTGCGTCATTAGGCACCCAGGCATCCAGTACAGCAACAAGGCCCTCTACAGACGGGATGGCGTGCATCTGTCAGATGCTGGAAATGATATTTGGTTGGGGGACATCATAGCAGGGATTACGGATTGGTGACAGGCTTGAAGGTATTGGCGGCGAGCTTTGCTCGATTGGCGGTTAGGCACTGGCAGGGGTAATTGTTATGCAAATGAGGGGGGAAGGAAGCGCCATCACCTTCCCCCAATGAAAATGGGTATTCCGGTAGAGGACTCCGGGGGGCGTTGCCTTGTCCGAAACCTAGGGAGGTAAGGGCCTCCGGCACGCCCCCGAGCGGTGACACCCGTGGGATCCTAGTTGGCGTACTTCAACAGGACTCCCACGGCTTGTGGACAACCCTTCCCGGTCTCCATGCCGGTTAGTCGATAGGAGCCAATGCCTAAGGCCAATACCTTCCAATTCTGTAATCAATACAGTTGTGGCCCTTTTATGCCCATTAACCTTAAATAATGTGTCCCGTGTCTTTATTTCACATGGGGGAGGGGACTTGCCACGCAAAGCCATTTCCGAGCTAGAGAGGAGAGGGGGTTGCGGGCTAACCCCTCCCACATACTCCACTCGCGGGGGCTGGCCTTTTGCCCCCGCGAGAACAGGGGAATCCCCGGGCATGCCGGCAACCCTGCCCGCCAATTGGTGGGGCCGGGGCAGCGGGGCCTAGCCCATTTAAGGCCAGGCACGTCCGGGGACAGCCCTCTTTGCCCCGTTCCAGCTCACCGGTTATCCCATCCCAACCACCCTTTAGGCTTAGCTAGATATGACCTTGCTATGGACTTCGGTTGGTCGCCGCAAGGGGCCTGGTAGGAATTTTTCCAACTTGGCGCACTTCCAGCCTTTTGGTTTTTTCGCCTACCTCGTAGCAAACGTCACAACTTCTCGGTATTGGCAGTTAGGCATTGGCAGGGGTAATTGTTATGCAAATGAGGGGGGAAGGAAGCGCCATCACCTTCCCCCAATGAAAATGGGTAGTCCGGTAGAGGACTCCGGGGGGGCGTTGCCTTGTCCGAAACCTAGGAAGGTAAGGGCCTCCGGCACGCCCCCGAGCAGTGACACCCATGGGATCTTAGTTGGTGTACTTCAACAGGACTCCCACGGCTGGTGGTTAACCCTTCCCGGTCTCCATGCCGGGTAGTCGATAGGAGCCAATGCCTAAGGCCAATACCTTTCAATTCTGTAATCAATAAAGTTGTGGCCTTTTTTATGCTCATTAACCCAGTGTTTCCCAACCTTTTTTGGGCAAAGGCACACTTGTTTCATGAAAAAAATCTCGAGGCACACCACCATTACAGCCCCGTGACGTCAGCGCGCAGCGTCACGCCGGGAGGGACATGAATTGCTAGCAAATTACATAATCACCTCCTTGAGGGCTGGCTCATCTTCTCCGAAGGCAGAACCCCATTAATTAACAGCACAGACTCACACCATAGCCAAGACGAGGGGGAAAAACCTCAGTCATGCACAGTCATGCACATGTGGGGGCTAAATGAGGACGAAGACCGGGCAGAGAGCAGGGTTCAAATCACCCCACCTGGCCAGGACAATCCCTGGGTGCTCCCTTGGGCCACTCGCCTGACCCACCTCGGAGGGCTGTTGTTGCGAGGATAACACGGGGAGAACCACGCGCGCCCCCGGGAGCTCCTTGGAGGAGAAAGCGGGCGATGAATGCAATGCACGAAATATATGAGAGGCGATCAGGTTTTGCAGGTGAGGGGCCCCCGCCAGCCTCCGCTTCCAACACCCGGCGCAACGACGCCGAAGTTTCTCCCCGGGCTCGGCTCGGGGAGCAGCGCTGCTCCCCCCGGCTCTCCTTCGCCCTCCCGGCTCTCTCTGCCGCCCACTGGGGACCCCCCTCACCTGCCAAGTCCGGAGCGCCGGTGGAAGTTGCATGCATGCATGCAGGGCGCCGCGTTGCCATTGCATTGTACTGCACTCCATGCAACGCCTGCACACATGCATTGCCTTGCACGCACGCCAAGGGGTCTCCCCGCGGTCCGATGCGTAACCTCCGGCGCGGATGCAGCATTGCAAAAATAACCCCCCCCCCGACGCAGCCCTACCTGGGGGGCAGCCTCCGCCTCCGCCGCTCCGCCTCCGCGGGGATCCCCGGGCTCCATCCTGCCGCCCGATCTCCGCGGGGGCGCAGGCAGGCTGCGCGGGGTCTGCGCGGAAGAGCCCCTACCCGCCCGGCCGCTGCCGTCGCGCTCATTCCATGGCCGGGAGAAGAGCGCTTCAAACAAAACGCCCGGCCCGCCAGGCCACGCTGGGAAACGTAGTTTGTGCACCCCGCGCGGGCGCGGAGCCCAAGGGCGAGGGGACTACGGATCCCGGCAGCCCCCGCGCTGGGGACGGAGGGGGAGAGGCCGGGTGCAGGGATGGAGGGACGGGTGGGCGAGCGAGTGAGTGAGTGGCAGCCGCCAAGCCTTGGCCGAGAGCCAGGAAGGGCCTCCCCGGAGGAGGAGGAGGGAGGCGCAGAGCGGGAGGGAGGGAGGGAACCCCAGGGGTCATCTAGTGAGGGCGGCCCAATCGAAAATTTGACTTAAAAAAAAAACTCTTTCGAATTTTTTAATTTTTCCCACGGCACACCAGGCAACATCTCGCGGCACACTAGTGTGCCGCGGAACAGTGGTTGGGAAACACTGGTCTATCCATTGTGTGAGATTTTCTCTCAATGACTGTTACAACTGAACTCTCTGAGCTATCACTGTCATCATCAGTACCACTGTAATCTGTGTAATCAGAAAAATCATCATCTGAATTGTCACCTGTGGGAAATGTGTGTACAACTACCCGCTCTTGTACTGGAGCACTCTCAAGAAACTTTGTGAGAATCACCTGACCACATTCAGACAAAATTACTCTGTAGAGACCCTTTTCATTACCCACAAAAATGCCTCTGGCATTCTTTACTCCACCTGGAGCTTCTGTTCTCACATGAGACCCGAAAACCTTAAAATAGTCAACAGAAGGTTTTCTATGGAACAGCTTCTCAAAAGGAGAACATCCCAACTCTGTTGAGACCTTTCTCACCCACATGTGAACATAGGACGCTAGCGACTCGGCCCAATATTCATGTGGCAAATGTGAACTCAGCAATTGCGCATGCATCCCCTTTTGCAATTCTTTGTTCACCCTCACACAGACCCCCCTGTTCCATGCTTCGGTTGAAACAGCAACTTTGTGGTCTATCCCTTTTCCATCCAGGAACTTCTGAAACTTCTGTAACAGAAAAACTTGTTTCTCATCTGTGAAGAGACAATCAATGTTAGCATCATGCATATTTTTAACCTTGTCACAAAACTCCTGAAACCTTTCTAAGGTCTCTTGCGGTTTTTCCATCACAAAAACCCAAGAATAATTTGTAAAACAATCCACACACACAAGGTAATATTTTGCACCGCCTCTAGATGGTTCTAGAGGACCAATCACATCAGCATACACCCGCTGAAATGCTCTGTCGACCTTCTTGGTCACCTTCCTGGTGCTCACACTGGTCACACCTGCAAGAGAGATTTCGTTAGAACCAGAAGAATTACATTTCATGTAATCACTTTGATCAAAAGTCAACAAATACAGTCCATCCTTCTCTCTGGCAGTAAGAAACAGTTCTCCATCTTTGTAGATCTTGCAGCTTTTAGCATCATAGGACAGTTTCAGTCCTTTCTTTGCAATCTGCGACACACTCAGCAGATTAAATCTCAGTTCTGGAACCAGGTAAACATTGTTTATAGTCAAGTTCAGACTCTCAAGATACACAGTCCCAATCCCGGTCGCTTTCAGCTCCTGACCGTTGGCCTGTTTCACAGTGAAGCTTTGCTTCTTCAACGTTGAAAACAGTTCTCTGTGCGGGCACATGTGTTTTGTACAGCCAGTGTCGATTATGAACGCGTTCCCAACATCTGGCGTGGTTCCTTTCGCCATCATAGCCTTTGCAGGTTTCACCTGGCACTTGGTACGGCTTTTGCCTGACGCCTCAGGCTTCGTAGAGCTGCTCTTCGCTCCTCTTGACTGGCGCGGCTTCCTACAGTTTCGCTGTAGATGCCCAGTCTGTCCACAATTGTAACATCGGACAGCGCTCAATGCTACAACTCGCTCCTCAGTAGCTTCAGCAGCGGGGAGATTTGAACTCTGTTCTTCCCTCCCCCTGTCCTTCACTTCCAGTGCAGCTGGAACAGTTCCTTCGCTCCCCCATCTAGGGTCAAAGCTCTCCTCAGTTTTCGATGAGCTCTTAGGAACTTGGCCAGCATCATCCTTGCTCACCCCTTCTGGGGTAGTCGTCTTTCCAGACCATGATGAATAACTGCCACTGGTCAGGGGAGATGAATAAGGCAGGGCTCCCCCCTTCTTGGCATCCATCTTGAAGCCAAGCCTCTGTCTCACTTTCCAGCCTTGCTAAAACTCCAATAGCCTCTGCTGGACTTGTTTACTGCCTTTCCAGGCAAGCTGCAAGCTGTTTCTCAGACCTTGCACAGCATCGAAGACATAGTCAAAACAAAACTTTCGCTTCCCAGGCCCTCTCTCAGAGCCATCTGCGCAGCCAGTAAATTTCCACGTGTCTGACGAGCGTCGCTTAGCAACTGTGCATACTTGAAAGCTTATCTCTAACTTTTAGCCCGAAATGCAGCATACCTTGAGCTCCGTTGCTTGGAAAACACTTTCCTCTGGGTCCAGCCGTCTGTTCAGCTTCTGGCTGCTCTCAGACGCTATTTTCTCCCTTGGAGCAGAGGAGGACAATCCACCAGCCTCTCATGCAGATGTTCAATGAATCGCAACCACCGAAAGCTGCCATACGTCAGTATCTCAGCTCACAGTCAGAGGTAAACTGGCCTTCACGGGCAAACTGAGCGAGATACTTGTTTACCTTCCATCTGCTACTCCCGGCAGGCTAGGTCGTAAACCGGTGATTCTCCTCGTTAGATGTGAGGAGAACACACCCTCTACTTCTCTCTCCTTGCTTTCCCCCCCAGGGAGGGGAAATGAGACAGACAGGAGTCCTATTTACATGTCTTTTATTCCTGTCATTCAGCAGTACAAAGAAACGTGACTGCACCCTTCAGACTCCATCAGAAGAGTCATAACTCCTCCCCTGTGCTTCTAGCACAGGTCAGATGACACTCTGAGCTAACATCCGGTGCTCAGTACAGAGAATAGACTCCCCCTTTTTCCCAACAGTACAGTTTGAAACAACAACATCCTGTTTTGCATTCCAGCCACCTGCAGCTGGCTTTATCATTGGTGCTTTTTCCCAGCAGATTTGAGCTGGTAACAAACATTTCTGCGATTTTTGGGTGAATGTGCATTCTAACCCGCAAAACACCAATTTGAAATGAGCCCAATCAGAGCTTCTTTTTATGTAGATGGAACCCAAAAAAACTTTTTTGCTTTCGTTTGGGGTGATGCTGGCGCACACCCAAATAACACCATGCGAATTGAAAAAAGCCCAATCAAAGCCTATTCGTCTTCTTTCTACGCATATGGAAGCGAAAAGATGGTGTTGTGTTATTTTGGTCTCATTACACACACTTTGCGATTTCTGTGTCAATGTGCATTAACAGCAAAGAACACGACTTGAAGTAAGCGAAATCCAAGATTCTTCTCTCTATGTAGTTGGAAACCAAAACAACTTGTTTGGCTTTGTTTAGGCTTATTACACCGTGTCAGGGAACTGCCATCAGAGGCACGGGAGAAGGAGAGGGTCTCGGATTCTGCAGGGGAAGGTCCTAGCACTAGAGGGAGACTTAGCCGGGAAGAAGGGGAAGAGAATGAGTGTAACACCAGGGATCCAGGAGAGCAACGGGACAGGGAGGTGCAGGGGCTCCAGGACTCTTCGTTGGAAGTTAGCGAGGAGAGCCCAAGCACCCCGCTGCCCACGCCCACCCTGCGCAGGAAACTCCTGCGCAGTGAGAGGCGGAAACGATTGGGCGTCAAACAAATCTTATGTTGGCAACGCTTTAAGAAACGCCCACAGTCAGATTCTACAAGTGACTAAGAGCAGCCACGCTACCATGGGCTGCGTAGTCCGGAGGGTTTAACCAGGCAATCCGATGCTCAAACGGAGCAGGATTACGCACGAGTAACTCCCAACCATTACAGCATTCTGACTGACCCTGAAAGTTGCTCGTGCACAACAAGCAGAAGGGGGCATCATGAGTAAGACCGGAGGAGCTGGAGCCAGGGGAGGGGCAGCTGGAGGCCAATCGCTGGAGGAGAGAAACTGCGATTTGGAAGAGCACATAGCCATCCTGACAGCGAGGCTGGAAGAACGACGGTCGCTGGATGCTCAGGGGAAACCCACCCCCATAGCGATGAAGGAGTTACGGGACTTTATCGACAAGAACCTAAAGAGAGGGTTTATAAGAGAGTCAAAAGCAGTGGGGGGCAGTCCAGTATTTTTTGTGGACAAAAAGGACACTGATAAACCGAGGCTGGTCGTGGACTTCAGGGGGGTAAATTTGGTGTCAGAACCTGTGACTTTCCCGATGCCCAGAATCGATGACATTCTGACAAGAGTGAGGAAGGGAAAGAATTTCACCAAGCTAGATCTGAGGGGGGCTTACAACTTAATCCGGATGAGAGAGGGGGATGAATGGAAGACCACCATGTTCACACCCCTGGGGGCCTTTGAATATCTCGTTATGCCTTTCGGATTACAGTCAGGCTCCGCCTGTTTTCAAGCGTTCATGCACCACGTGTTGGGGTCTCTGCTTTACAAGAACTGTGTAGCATTCCTGGACGACGTCTTGATTTATTCGGAAAATGAGGAGCAACATGTGAGAGATGTCAGGGAAGTGCTACAACATTTGCAGAAACACCAGTTGTGGGTCAAGCTAGAGAAATGTCAGTTTCATGCCCGAGAGGTGGAGTTCCTGGGGTACATGCTATCTGACAAAGGCTTAGCGATGGACCCAAGCAAGGTGCAAGCAGTATTGGAGTGGAAGACCCCAAAGACACGAAAGGATGTGCAGAGATTCCTAGGTTTTGGCAATTTCTACCGGACGTTCATCAAGAACTTCGCACACTTGACGGCCCCAATCACGGACTGTCTCAGTAGTAAGAGAAAGTTTGTGTGGACGGAGGAAGCCCAGCAATCCTTTGAAAGATTGAAGAAGGCATTCGCGTCGGAGGAACAATTACTACATGTGGATTTGGAGAAACCTATGAGGTTGGAGACGGACGCGTCAGAAAGAGCCATCGGGGCGGTTCTGTTGCAGCCAGGACTGAGCCAGCAAGAATGGAAACCGTGCGCCTTCTTCTCGAGGAAGCTGAGCAAGTCGGAACAAAACTACACCGTGTACGACCGAGAACTGCTAGCAATTTACGCCGCCTTTCGTCGGTGGCGCCATCTGCTGATAGGGGCGCAGCATAAGATCCAGGTCTGCACAGATCACAAGAACTTGGAATATTGGCGGACAGCACAGGTGCTCAACCAGAGACAGATTCGCTGGGCGCAGGAGTTTTCCAAGTTTTCTTTTGAAATCCAGTATGTGCCCGGCCAGCAAAACGTGAGAGCAAACGCTCTTTCGCGGAAACCAGAGTACTTTGAAGGAGAAGGGCCGCCGGAGACCCGCCACGTCATACCTGAGGACCGATGGGTGTGTGGGGGTACTCTAGTGGGCACGAGAGAACTGGCAGGACTCACTAGGGACGATGAATTCGCCCGGACTAAAATCAGGGAACTCCAAGAGGGGAGGGGAGCACCAGAGGGGTTTGAGGAGAAGGAAGGGGTGTTGTACGTACCGGGGGAGGCTCTAAGAAGAAGGGTACTCAAACAACTACATGACACCCCCACAGCGGGACATTTTGGGCAACACAAAACCATGATGCTGGTGACCCGACAATTTTGGTGGCCACGGGTGAGGGAAGGTGTACGTGAATATGTAAGAGGGTGTGACCGCTGCCAGAGGGCCAAAGGGGAACGCACCATGCCAGCAGGTTTGCTGGAACCCTTACCCACGCCAAACAAACCCTGGGAGGTGGTGTCAATTGATTTCATGACGGATTTGCCCAAATCAAGGGGAAAAACAGCAGTGATGGTAGTAGTAGACTTGCTAACCAAAATGTGCCACTTTATCGCCTGCTCCCATGCGGTGACGGCGGAAGAAACGGCACGGTTGTTTGTAGAACACATTTTTAGGCTGCATGGCGCCCCCTTGAGGGTTTTATCTGACCGCAGAAAACAATTTACTTCCCGGTTCTGGAGGAAGCTCATGAGCCTACTGCAAGTCGAGGTAAGCTTCTCGACAGCGAGACACCCAGAAACCAATGGGCAGGCGGAAAGGGCAAACAGTGTACTCCAGCAATACTTACGCTGCTTCGTTAGCGAAAGGCAGAATGATTGGGTAGAGAAACTAGCGCTAGCAGAATTTGCGTACAATAATGCTGAACATGTGTCCACCAGTATGAGCCCCTTCTTGGCCAATTATGGGTGTCATCCCAGGGCTTTCCTGGGCAATGAGGAACAGAGCTGGAGTGTACCTGCTGCTGAACAGTTTGTGGAAGAAATGGAAGCGTTACATCAACAGCTCAAGATGAACCTAGAAAGGGCTAAAGCCAGTTACAAGAAGCAAGCAGATAAACACTGGAGGGAAGGGGAAACCATTAGGGTGGGGGATCGCGTGTGGTTGTCCACTCAAGGGTTACCCTTTAAGGGAGGGTGCAAGAAGTTGCAGCCCAGAAGACTGGGCCCGTTTGAAGTTATACAACAGATAAACCCAGTGGCGTTCAAGCTCAGGTTGCCCAACAACATGAAAATACATCCCGTGTTCCACAGGTCCTTGCTCTCACCGCACAGAGAGGGGCGGGAATTAGAGGGGCGGGAGGTAGAAGTCTTGCCACAACCACAGGTAGAAGAGAGGGAACACCAGAGCTCGGCCGCAGAGATAGTGGATTCAAGGTGGCGAGGGCGGCAGGTGCAGTACTTGGTGGCGTGGGAAGGAGAGCCCGGGTCGGAAAACACGTGGGTGCCGGCAGAGGCAGTTGGCGACGAGCATATGGTGGAAGTGTTCCACCGACGGTTCCCAGATAAACCCAAGCCCTTAGAGCGATTCTGGGAAGAACAGTTCGGCACGACGGAGGAGGAAGAGAGTTTCGAAGGGTTTTCAGAATCCGAAGAAGAATCGGATTGGGAGAGTCATTCCTTGGGTGGGAACCTTAGCAGGTGGGAAGAGGTGTTCACACCCACAGATGAGGAGGACAGCTCTTTCAGGGGTTTCCTTGGCTCGCCGACCAGAGAAGAGGCTGCAACAGAGCCCCCGGGTCGGAGGGGGAGTGAAGGGGGCCCTGGGAGGGAGGTGGATGTCAGGGAACTGCCATCAGAGGCACGGGAGAAGGAGAGGGTCTCTGATTCTGCAGGGGAAGGTCCAAGCGCTAGAGGGAGACTTAGCCGGGAAGAAGGGGAAGAGAATGAGTGTAACACCAGGGATCCAGGAGAGCAACGGGACAGGGAGGTACAGGGGCTCCAGGACTCTTCGTTGGAAGTTAGTGAGGAGAGCCCAAGCACCCCGCTGCCCACGCCCACCCTGCGCAGGAGACACCCGCGCAGTGAGAGGCGGAAACGATTGGGCGTCAAACAACTCTTATGTTGGCAACGCTTTAAGAAACGCCCACAGTCAGATTCTACAAGTGACTAAGAGCAGCCACGCTACCATGGGCTGCGTAGTCCGGAGGGTTTAACCAGGCAACCCGATGCTCAAACAGAGCAGGATTACGCACGAGTAACTCCCAACCATTACACACCGCTTTGCTATTTGTGGGTGAATGAACACCGAAAGAGCAATCAAAGCTTATTCGTCCTTTTTCTATTGACATGTTACCATATGTTTACCTATGGTTGATTTGGGCTGGTAACAAACATTTCTGCGATTTTGGGGTGAATGTGCATTCTAACCCCAAAAACACCAATTTGAGGACCACTGGTGTGAAATTTACGGCATGTAATGCCCTGAAAGAAAATATTATGAAAATGATTTACAGGTGGTACATGACCCTAATCAAGCTTGCAAAAATATATCATTTGCCAGACAATAAGTGTTGGAATTGTAAAGAAACTGAAGGAAAATTCTTTCACCTATGGTGGACGTGCCCAAGGGTTAAGGCTTTCTGGGAAATGAAATATAATTGTCAGGGGCTCAGGAGCAGAGGTACAGGGGAGAGAGGAGATGGAGAGCGAAGGGGAGACTTTAGAGATGAGGAGGAGAAAGTAGGCTTCATAATAACTCATCTGCATGGGGAAGCTAAATCGTGGCTGCGCAATTTATGGCGCTGTCAGGGGTTCAGGAGCAGAGGCACATGGGAGGCAGGAGAGGGAGGACTATTGGGAAGAGTCTGAGGACAGCGAGGAAGAGGAGGACGGTGGCCCGAGGGATTCCATGAGCCTTTCCAGCGAATCGGGGGATTCCCAGGAGGGGGCGCCTGTAGCCAAGACAAGAGGAGCCCCAGGGGGGACTCATCAGGGGGAAGGAGCAAATAGGGAATCCCGAAGCAGCAGCAGGAGATCGGGACCGGCTTCCCCTCCAGAGCGTAGCGGGGGGGGGGAGGTTCCAGTGTGTCAGGGGAAGCAGCTCCACCAGCAACAGCAGCTCTACCAGCAACAACACCAGCAACAGCAACAAAAGAAAAGAGGCTCAATTACAGGCGTAACTCCTACAGGAATAACAGGACAAGAAAAAGTGACAGCTGCCTCTATGGAGTCAGTGACACAAGCGTTACTCAAGATAAATCAATCTTTGGAGACCTTGACAAAGCAGAGTACAGAAAATACACAGAAATTAACAGAACTAACAGCAAGATTGGACTTGAATACAGAATCTATAAACAGGCTGGTTCAAGAAAATTCTGCAACACGTAAAATTGCAGAGGAAGCTAGAACTATTGCTGGAGAGACTCAAGAGAACTTAGAACCGATTGCTAAAAAGGTTCATGAACATGATGTAACTCTGGCTTTGTGGGAATTACAGAGAAAGGAAAGAAATCTGAAATTAAGACTGATTCCCGAGAGCGAAGGAGACAACCTGGTGGAGTTTTTAACACAAGAGTTTGCTGGTTTCTGGGAAAACTTGGAGGAGGAAGAATTTAAGATTACAACAGCATTTAGACTGGGCAGAAGACAGAACAGAAAGACCCCGAGGGACTGTTTGATTACCCTTAGATCTAAGGAAGAAAGAGATAAAATATTAAAATTACACTACCAAAAGGCCTTGCAAATTGAAAATTCATCCATACAGATTTTTAAAGACATCCCTAAACATATCTTGGAGTTGAGAACATTCTATAAGGATTTGGTTTACCTGCTGAAGAAGAACATCATCCCTTTCAGGTGGGAGTTCCCACAAGGACTGTCTTTTGACTATAAGGGAAAGAAGGTGAAAATAAAGACAATACAAGACAAAGAGAGATTCTTGGAAAGAAACCAAGAGGACTTACAGAAGGGAACTGTGGATCCAATTGCAGAACAAAGGAGAGCACTAGACATTCTGAACCTATCGTTTGGACTTAACCCATCACCATCAGAGGAAGAGCAACAACTTGGAGCGGTTGGAGGAGTAACAGAAAAATAACAAGACGGCTCTGCAATTCCTTAGCTGGACTTGTAATGGGCTGAACATGCCTTTGAAGAGACGTCAAGTGTTTCATATTTTGAAAAGAGAACAATTGGACTTGATTTGTTTACAAGAAACCCATGTAACCAGAGCACACAGGAAACTACTCATAAATAAAAGATTAGGACAAGAATTCATTTCATCGGATAAAGTTAAGAAAAGAGGAGTCGTGATCTATGTAAAAGAGAAATGGGTTCCAAAAATGATGTTTAAAGATGAACAAGGAAGATATCTGGCAGTTGAAATACAAGGAGAAAAATTCTTAATAGTTGGAATTTATGCACCAAATGAAGGCAAGGCGGAATTCGTCAAGAAACTTCATGAAACTCTGATGGACTATTTGGATTACAATATGATAATTATGGGAGACATGAACGGTGTAGTTTCTACAAATATGGACAAGGCACAAAGACTGACAATCTCCAAGGAAGGGAGACTTCCGAAGACCTTCTTTGAAATGACGGAAAATATGGACCTAATAGACATATGGAGAACAAGGAACCCTCTTGAGAGAGAGGGAACTTTTTTCTCTCAAGCAATGATGACCTGGACCAGAATTGATCAAATTTGGATCACTAGTGGGATGGCTCCAAAGATTAGGAGGGTTGAAATCTGCCCAAAAACTTGCTCCGACCATAACGCCGTGAAGATGGAAATGAAACTTACAACAACTGGTCAATTTAGATGGAGGATGAATGACACCCTGTTTCGAGATAAGGAGATCCACATGAAGGCCCAAAAAACTTTAAAGGACTATTTTGAAATAAATCTAAAGGCCGATGTGGAAAAAAGAGTGATCTGGGACGCAAGTAAAGCTGTGGTGCGAGGATTCTTGATTCAACAAAATTCAATAAAAAAGAGAAAGCAGAATGAGAAGAAGAAAAAGATTTTGGAAAAGATAAAAGAAGGAGAGAAAAAATTAAGATCAAAACCAAAGTCCCAGAAGATTTTGAGAGAGATTAAGTTATATCAAACACAATATATGGAATTGATGAATCAAGAGACTGAATGGAAGATAAAGCAAATGAAACAAAAAACATTCGAATCGGCAGATAAATGTGGCAAACTTCTGGCATGGCAATTGAAGAAAAGGCAGAAACTAAATACAGTTACAAGCCTAGAAGTGGATGGAAAGAACATATCTAAACCCAATGAGATTAGAAACTGTTTTCTGAGTTATTTCAAAAAACTTTATTCTCAAGGACCACAAAATGAAGAGGACATAGATAAATTCCTTAAAAAATATGGATTACAAAAAATCTCTCATCAAAGCAAGGTGGATTTAAACCAGAGAATAACAGAACAAGAGATAGAGGGTGCCATTCAAGACATGCAATTGGGCAAGTCTCCAGGGCCAGATGGACTGACTTCCAGATACTATAAATCTTTGAAGGAGTGGTTGGTTCAACCGTTAAAGGAAGTCTGCAACGAGATTTCAGAGGGGGAAAAGGCACCAGAATCGTGGAAAGAAGTGTATATTTCACTCATACCAAAGACAGAGACTGAAAAGACTCAACTTAAGAACTACCGCCCAATATCATTACTTAATGTGGATTATAAATTTTTTGCAGACATTTTGGCAAAAAGACTTAAAAGAGTGTTGATGGAGAAGATTCATAAGGACCAAGCAGGCTTTCTCCCAAAAAGGCACTTATCGGACAATGTAAGGAATATAATAGACATTCTGGAATTGCTAGAGGTGAACATAAACACTAAAGCAGTGCTGATTTTTGTGGACGCGGAGAAAGCCTTTGACAATATTTCTTGGAGTTTTATGAAAAAGAATCTTCATGGGATGGGGGTAGGCCAAGGTTTTGAGAATGGTATGGGTGCAATATATTCTGAACATAAAGCTAAGCTGATTGTAAATAATGTGATAACGGAGGAACTTAAGATAGAAAAAGGAACACGACAGGGGTGCCCAATTTCTCCATTGCTTTTCATTTCTGTTCTGGAGGTGTTGCTGAATATGATTAGAAATGACCAGCAGGTTAAAGGTGTACAGGTCGGAGCAAAACATTATAAGTTAAGAGCCTTTGCAGATGATTTGGTACTTACTTTACAAGAGCCAGATACTAGTACAAAGAGGGTGTTGGAGATAATTCAAGAATTTGGTCAGGTGGCCGGATTCAAACTGAACAAACAAAAGACTAAAGTTTTGGAGAAAAATTTAACAGGTATGGAGAGGGAGAAATTCCAGAATGAAACAGGTTTGACAGTGGTTAAGAAGGTGAAATACCTAGGGGTTCATTTGACATCTAAAAAATTGAACTTGTATAAGGACAACTATGAAAAATGTTGGTCAGAAATTAAAAAAAGATCTAGAAATATGGTCAAATCTAAAATTGTCAATGTTAGGCCGAATTGCAGTTATTAAGATGAATGTATTGCCTAGAATGCTATTTTTGTTTCAAACTTTGCAGATTCTTGACAAGATGGACTGTTTCAAGAGGTGGCAGAAAGACATTGTGAGATTTGTCTGGCAGGGCAAAAAGCCCAGAATAAAATTTAAAATACTTACAGATGCAAAAGAAAGAGGGGGATTTGCCCTGCCGGACTTAAAACTGTACTATGAAGCAGCAGCATTTTGCTGGCTGAAAGAGTGGATGCTCCTCGAGAATACAGATATCTTGGATTTAGAAGGCTTTAATAATACATTTGGTTGGCATGCATATCTATGGTATGATAAAATCAAAGTGCATAAGGCCTTTAAAAATCACATTGTCAGAAAAGCGTTGTTTAATGTTTGGATAAGATATAAAGATTTGTTGGGGGAAAAAACCCCTAGATGGTTGTCACCCTTGGAGGCTAAGGCACTGAAGAAACTTAATATGGAGGTCGGATGGCCAAAGTATTGGGAAATTTTGGAACAGGATGGAGATAAATTGAAATTACAAAGTCATGAGAAATTGAAACCTAAAGTACGAGATTGGCTCCAATATTACCAAATAATGGAGGTTTACAAACAGGACAGGAAAATTGGCTTCCAGGTGGAAAAATCAAAATTAGAGACTGAACTGTTAGAACCCAATACCAAGAATTTGTCAAGAATGCATAATTTGCTGCTGAAATGGAATACACAAGATGAAACAGTTAAATCAGCTATGATTAAGTGGGCACAGGACATTGGTCATAACATTATGTTTGCTGACTGGGAATGGTTGTGGAACACCGGTATTAAATTTACGGCATGTAATGCCTTAAAGGAAAACATTATGAAAATGATCTATAGGTGGTACATGACCCCAGTCAAGCTAGCAAAAATCTACCATTTGCCTGATAACAAGTGTTGGAAATGTAAAGAAACTGAAGGTACTTTCTATCACCTTTGGTGGACATGCCCGAAGATTAAGGCTTTCTGGGAAATGATATATAATGAAATGAAAAAGGTACTTAAATGTACTTTCCCTAAGAAACCAGAGGCCTTTCTCTTGGGCATTGTCGGCCAATTGGTGTCAAAGAAAGATAGAACTTTCTTTATGTATGCTACAACAGCAGCAAGAATACTTATCGCAAAGTATTGGAAGACACAAGATCTACCCACCCTGGAAGAATGGCAGATGAAAGTGATGGACTACATGACATTGGCTGAGATGACTGGCAGAATCCGTGACCAGGGAAAGGAGACGGCGGAAGAAGAATGGAAGAAATTTAAAATCTATCTTAAGGACTATTATAAACTTGATGAATGTTAGAATGTCGAGGTTTTGAGAAAGAAAGGGTTACAGTGATATAAGATTAGACTGAAGGAAAGATTAAGAGGACAGAGGCTTGAGAGAAATAATTAGAAGTTGCTAAAAATTTTGGACATCGGGATGCAGAAAGGGGAGGTATGGGGGAGTCTGAGAAACAAGGTTTATGAAAAAAAGATTATGAAACTATACGTGTTTGTATGTCTTTTTATATGTTTGTATTGTTTTTTAAAAAATTGTAAAACCAATAAAAAAAATTATAATAAAAAAAAGGGGGAAGCAGCTCCGTCGGCAGGAACGGAGGGGAGGTCAGAACAAGCTATCCTCCCGGAAGGGGAGGGGAGCAGTGAGAGGAGTGATGTAACGATCAGGAGAAAGGTTGGAAGCTGGGCGCGCGCGCCAAGTTCAAATGTGCAAGCGCGCGGGGAAACGGAGAGCCCGGGGGAGGAGCCAGGTCCCAAAGCCCGCAGGAGAGCCATCTGTGGATTCAGCGTCAGAGGAATCCAGGAGGGGTGAAACTCCAGCGGGCAGAAAGACCCTGCGGAAAAGGAAAGACAGGAGGAGGTGGAGCAAAGCAAGCATCTTAAACTGGTGCAGGGGAGGGACTGATTCAGAGGGGACTTCAGCGGTCTAGCGTTACGGACGTGGGGCTGCGTGCCTCGGCTGTGAAACGAAAAATGAACTGCAATAAAATTTCTGTATATAAAGAGAGACTGGCGTTGGTCCTTTGTGAGCTGGGACCTGAGGCAGCCCTGACAGTAAGTCCCCTCTCTGTACGCAAAAAAATTTTTTTTGCAAGCTCACGAAGGTTGGCAGAGATGACTGCGGAGGAGCAACTAACAGAACTGCGAAATGCAGTAGCGGAGCTTTCCACGGCAGTACTGATCTCCAAAAAGACAGGAGAGGAAGCAGAAGCGCGATGCCAGGATCTGCAAGCCAGGTGGGAGCATGCATGCAAAGAAGGGTTCCCGGGGCCCAGGTCAGAGGGAATTGGACTCGGCTGGCAGGGGGGCAGTTTAGTAGCCCACTTCGATGGGAACCTGAAGCATTATCCCAGTTTCAGAGCTGACGTCTTATATGCGCTGCATTTGCTTCGGAAGGATTTTAGAGATGAGGAGGAGAGAGTAGGCTTCATTGTATCCCACTTGCATGGGGAAGCTAAAGCCTGGCTACGCAATTTATGGCGCGAAGATGGTCCTGCCCGCAGGGATTCTGACGCATTTATCGCGGCCATGGACGCTTGTTTCCAATCTACCGTGGACATTGATGTGGCAAGGCGCGAGATGCATGGATTGAGGCAAGGCAAGGCAAGGCTACAGTACGACAGTACCATTCCCGCTTTTTTGCATTGCTGAATGTGCTGGGCTGGGAAAAGGACTCCGTGGCAGTGAGAGATTTGTTCTGGGAGGGACTCAATGGCTCCGTAAAGGATGAGTTGGCAAGGGGGGACAGAACTCAAACCCTCGCAGACGTCGTGCAGAGAGCGCTCACGATAGGAGTGCGCCACGAAGAACGCCCTTGGCACAGTGATGAGGGTCGCCAGGTGCGTGCACCGGCTAGAGCGTCTCCTTTTCTTCCCAGGGACCTGGGACGTACGCATCCCTCGCCTCCGCTGAGGGAGGGGGAGGAACCGATGGAGCTTGGTGGTGCCAAGGTTCAGACAGCAGCCGGAGCCCCAGCGCCCGGAGCAGTCAAGACTAAGCCTCCTAGAGGGAGCAGGAAGTGCTACATCTGTGACAGTGCGCAACACATGGCCAAAGAGTGTCCCCAGAGGCTCCAGAAGCACACTTCAGCCTTAGCAACAGTAACAGAGGCAGCTCACCACGGAGAGCAGTTTCAGGGAAATGACAGTGCCTGGCTGGAAGCAGAGATGCTGGGGCTCAGCCAGGCAAGTCAGTAAAGCAGTCCCCAGCGATTTTGCAGCCTACAGACCCCCTACCACCCAAGCCAGTGGTGCAACTCACTGCAACTCTCCAGTTACCTAATGGACTCACCCTGGAAGTCCCTGTTAGCATTGACTCCGGTAGCAACGCAGACTTCATGGGGGTGCAGTTCATCAAGGAACATCGCATAGCGCTTCTACCAGCCACGCTGCCCTTAAACGTTGTCACAGTCGATGGCAGAAAGCTGCTGGGCGGGCAGGTGGTACAACAGACACCACCCATGGTGATGCAGATTGGGAATCACCGCGAGGTCATCAGTTTCAACGTCACCCGCCTGTCAGACACGCCTATAGTGTTGGGCATGAGTTGGCTGGATAGACACAGCCCGTCATTAGCGTGGTACCAGCGACAACTCACCTTTGGTTCATCCTACTGCGCACAGCAGTGCATCCAGTCCGGCCAGGAAGCGGAGGGCCAGGAGGAAGGGCAGCAGCTGCACCTGGGCATGGTGCAGTCGGTGCCCCACAAGTACAGGGGGTTTTTGGAGGTCTTCTGAGAAAAGGAAGCTGACCAGTTGCCCCCCCACCGGCCCTACGACTGCGCAATTGACCTCTTGCCAGGAGCGACGCTGCCGACTGCGAAGCTGTATTCCATGTCCGAGGACGAGATGCAGGAGCTCAGGGAGTTCATAGAGCACAATTTGAAGCGGGGATTCATCCAAGAATCCAAGGCAGTGGGGGGCAGTCCTGTGTTTTTCGTGAAGAAGGACACGCCCCCAAAAAGGCTCATCGTAGACTTTAGGGCCATAAACTCGATGACAAAGCCCAAGGCATTTCCCATGCCTAAGATTGACGACTTGCTCGCGACGGTGCAAAAGGGGAAGATCTTCACCAAGCTGGATCTGCGCGGCGCGTACAATCTCATACGCATGAGGGAGGGTGATGAGTGGAAGACGGCCATGTTTACGCCGTTGGGCACCTATGAATACAAAGTTATGCCGTTTGGCCTCCAAAATGGCTCCCACTGTTTCCAAGCATTCATGCACCACGTGCTAGCGGGACTCCTTTACAAGAAGTGCGTATGCTTCCTCGACGACATCCTGATCTTCTCGTAATCGCCGGAGGCTCACGAGAGTGACGTAAAGGAGGTCCTGGAGAGGCTAAGGGAGCACAGACTCTACGCCAAACTGGAGAAGTGCCAGTTCGACGTGACGGAGGTGGATTTTCTGGGCTACAGGCTGTCCGACAAGGGACTCGTCATGGACAGCGCCAAGGTCCGCGCGGTGTTGGACTGGAAGAGCCCACACAATCGGAAGTCAGTCCAGAGGTTCGTCGGCTTCGCCAACTTTTACCGCAAGTTCATCAAAGGTTTCGCGAAAGAGACGGCGGCTATCACGGACACCCTCAGTTCCAAGAAGAAAAAGTTCATTTGGACGGACCAGGCGGAGCAGTCCTTTCGGAGACTTAAGAGCCTCTTCGTGTCCGAAGAACAGCTGCTACACGTGAATCCCAGCAGGCCCATGCGGGTTGAGACTGTCGCATCGGACAGAGCGGTGGGGGCGGTCCTCTTGCAGCAAGATCCGCAAGGGAACTGGAGGCCTTGCGCGTTCTACTCCAGAAAGCTCAGCAAGTCGGAGCAGAACTACACCATCTGGGACAGGGAGTTGCTGGCCATTCATGCAGCATTCAAGGCGTGGAGGCACTTCCTCATCGGAGCCAGACACACTGTGCAGGTCCGCACGGACCATAAGAACCTAGAGTATTGGCGCACGGCGAAGCTCCAGAGCCAGAGGCACATACGCTGGGCGGAGTTCTTTGCGGATTTTGACTTCAGGATAGAGTACATCCCAGGAGACAACAATGTCATAGCAGATGCGCTCTCCAGGAAACCCCAGTATCTCGAGGAAGCGGCACCAGTGGCGGCCAAGCACATTTTCGCACTGCAGGCATGGGCATGTGCTTCAGCCGCCGTGGACCTGTACGCGGTGCGTCGCGCGCTGCAGACGGATCCGTTCGCGCAATCCAAGATGGAGGAACTGCGGAGGGGCACAGCAAAGGACGGCGATTTCCAGATACGCGATGGCCTGCTAACCCGCAAAGGTGCTCTCTACGTGCCGGGGGACGATCTCCGCGCGAAGGTCCTGCAGCAGTTGCACGACGCACCCAGCGCAGGTCACTTCGGCAAGGAGAAGACGGCGGACTTAGTAGCCAGGGACTTTTGGTGGCCCCAGATGCGAGGAGAGGTCGCGGATTACGTCGCCAGGTGTGACACTTGCCAGAGATCCAAACCAGTGCACAAGAAGCCAGTGGGACTACTGGAACCGCTGGAGACGCCACTACAGCCGTGGGAGAGGGTGGTGCTGGACTTTGTTACTGATCTACCCAGTTCGCGAGGCAAGACGGCGGTACTTGTGGTTGTAGACCTGTTCACCAAGATGGCGCATTTCATTCCTTGCACGAAGGTGGCCACAGCGGAACAGACCGCCAAGCTGTTCATAGACCACGTGTTCAGGGTTCACGGCTTGCCACGGTCCATCCTGTCCGACCGGGGCCGCCAATTCATTTCCAGTTTCTGGCAGAAGTTCCTGGGTATCCTGAACGTCAAGATCAACTTAGCGTCGGCGAGGCATCCGCAGACCAACGGCCAAGCGGAGAGGGTCAACGCCATCATGCAGCAGTACCTGCGATGTTACGCCAATCAACAGCCTGCGACTTGGGTGGACTACCTACCGCTGGCCGAGTTTGCCTACAACAACACGAAGCACGCGTCAACGGGGGTGACACCGTTCTGCGCCAACAATGGGCGACATCCCAGAACCTTCCCGGGGTTGGAGACGACGGCGCAGGGGGAGCCGCAGGGAGCTGAGCACTTAGCAGCAGAATTGCAGGAGGTCCACGAGGAACTCCGACGGCACTTGGAGCTAGCTAAACACGCCTACAAGGAGCAGGCAGACAGGCACAGGAGGGCAGGGGAAGACATCCAGGTGGGGGACTGGGTATGGTTAGCGGCCCAGGCAGTGCCGGCCAAGTCGTTAGCTAAGAAGAAGCTAGGACACAAACAGCTAGGGCCATACCAAGTTGAGGCCAGGATCAATCCTGTAGCTTTTTGGTTGACTCTCCCAGAAGGTTCCAGAATGCACCCGGTCTTTCATAGGTCGGTGCTCACACCCTACAAGGCCCCACACAGGTTTCAGGAGCCAGGGACAGCACCAGACCCACGCAGAAAGTCACCAGAGGGGGGGAAGTCACTGAGGGCCACGACATTCAACGAGGTCACGGAGATTCTGGACTCGAGATGGGGGGAGGAGGGAGTAGAATATCTCCTCGCCAGGGAGGGTACCCCGGCCAGCGCCAACAGTTGGGTGCCGGATTATGCTCTGGAGGAACCGCTTCTCAAAGACGAGTTCCATGCACTCTTCCCACACAGGCCCATGCCAGCGGATTATTTCGACAGCTGGCTTTTTACGCCCACACTTTCCGCCAGCACGTTCCAGGGGTTCTCCTCCGCAGAGGAGACGCCGCCGGAATCGAGCCCTCCAAGGGGATTGTGCTCTTTTTTTATATATATATAAATTTTTTATTGGTTTTACAGCATTTTTTAAACAATACAAACAAATAAAAGGACAAACAAACATGTATAATTTCCTAACCTTTTTTTCATTACCCTCATTTCTCAGACTCCCCCATACCTCCCCTTTCTGCATCCCAATTTCCAAGATTATTTCAGCAGCTTCTAAATAATTTTATCAAATATGTGTCCTCATAGTCTTTTCTTCAACTTATTCTTATGTCACTGTAATCCCTTTTTCTTTCTCAACACCTCGACATTTTAGCATTCATCAATTTTATAATAGTTCTTAAGATAAATTTTAAATTTCTTCCAATCCTCTTCCGCCGTCTCTTTCCTCTGATCACGGATTCTGCCAGTCATCTCAGCCAATGTCATATAGTCCATCACTTTCATCTGCCATTCTTCCAAGGTGGGTAGATCTTGTGTCTTCCAATACTTTGCGATAAGTATTCTTGCTGCTGTTGTAGCATACATAAAGAAAATTCTATCTTTCTTTAACACCAATTGGCCGACAATGCCCAAGAGAAAGGCCTCTGGTTTCTTAGGGAATGTACATTTAAGTACTTTTTTCATTTCATTATATATCATTTCCCAGAAGGCCTTAATCTTTGGGCACGTCCACCAAAGGTGGTAGAAAGTACCTTCAGATTCTTTACATTTCCAGCACTTGTTATCAGGCAAATGATAAATCTTTGCTAGCTTGACTGGGGTCATGTACCACCTATAGATCATTTTCATAATATTTTCCTTTAAAGCATTACATGCCGTAAATTTTATCCCGGTGTTCCACAACCATTCCCAGTCAGCAAACATAATATTATGGCCAATGTCCTGTGCCCACTTAATCATAGCTGATTTAACTGTTTCATCTTGTGTATTCCATTTCAGCAGCAAATTATACATTCTTGATAAGTTCTTAGTATTGGGTTCTAACAATTCAGCTTCTAATTTTGATTTCTCCACCTGGAAGCCAATTTTCCTATCTTGTTTGTACACCTCCATTATTTGATAATAATGGAGCCAATCTCGTACTTTGGGTTTCAATTTCTCATGACTCTGTAACTTCAATTTATCTCCGTCTTGTTCCAAGATTTCCCAATACTTTGGCCATTCGGCCTCCATATTGAGCTTTTTCAATGCCTTAGCCTCCAAGGGTGACAACCATCTAGGGGTTTTGTTTTCCAGCAAGTCTTTATATCTTATCCAGACATTATATAATGCTTTTCTGACAATCTGGTTTTTAAAGGCCCTATGCACTTTAATTTTATCATACCATAAGTATGCATGCCAACCAAATGCATTATTGAAACCTTCTAAATCCAAGATATCTGTATTCTCGAGGAGCATCCACTCTTTCAGCCAGCAAAACGCTGCTGCTTCATAATACAATTTTAAATCCGGCAGGGCAAATCCCCCTCTTTCTTTTACATCTGTCAATATTTTAAATTTTATTCTGGGCTTTTTGCCCTGCCAGACAAATTTTGAAATGTCTTTCTGCCACCTCTTGAAACAGTCCATCTTGTCAAGAACCTGCAAAGTTTGAAACAAGAATAACATTCTAGGCAATACATTCATCTTAATAACTGCAATTCGGCCTAACATTGACAGTTTCAAATTTGACCATATTTCTAGATCTTTTTTGATTTCTGACCAACATTTTTCATAATTGTCTTTATACAAATTCAGATTTTTAGATGTCAGATGAACCCCTAGGTATTTCACCTTCTTAACCACTGTCAAACCTGTTTCATTCTGGAATTTCTCCCTCTCCATACCTGTTAAATTTTTCTCCAAAACTTTAGTCTTTTGTTTGTTCAGTTTGAATCCGGCCACCTGACCAAATTCTTGAATTATCTCCAACACCCTCTTTGTACTAGTATCTGGCTCTTGTAAAGTAAGTACCAAATCATCTGCAAAGGCTCTTAACTTATAATGTTTTGCTCCGACCTGTACATCTTTAACCTGCTGGTCATCTCTAATCATATTTAGCAAAACCTCCAGGACTGATATAAAAAGCAATGGGGAAATTGGGCACCCTTGTCGTGTCCCTTTTTCTATCTTAAATTCTTCAGTTATCACATTATTTACAATCAACTTAGCTTTTTGTTCAGAATATATCGCACCCATACCATTCTCAAATCCTTGGCCTACCCCCATCCCATGAAGATTCTTTTTCATAAAACTCCAAGAAATAGTGTCGAAGGCTTTCTCCGCATCCACAAAGATCAGCACTGCTTTAGTGTTTATGTTCACCTCTAGCAATTCCAGAATGTCTATTATATTCCTTACATTGTCCGATAAGTGCCTTTTTGGGAGAAAGCCTGCTTGGTCCTTGTGAATCTTCTCCATCAACACTCTTTTCAATCTTTTTGCCAAAATGTCTGCAAAGATTTTGTAATCCACATTGAGTAATGATATTGGGCGGTAGTTCTTAAGCTGAGTCTTTTCAGTCTCCGTCTTTGGTATGAGTGTAATATAAGCTTCTTTCCACGATTCTGGCGCCTTTTCCCCCTCTAGAATCTCGTTACAGACTTCCTTTAACGGTTGTACCAACCACTCCTTCAAAGCTTTATAGTATCTGGAAGTCAGTCCATCTGGTCCTGGAGATTTGCCCAGTTGCATGTTCTGAATGGCACCCTCTATCTCTTGTTCTGTTATTCTCTGGTTTAGATCCACCTTGCTTTGATGAGAGATTTTTTTGTAGTCCATATTTTTTAAGGAATTCATCTATATCCTCTTCCTTCTGCGGTCCTTGTGAATATAATTTTTTAAAGTAGCTCAAAAAACAGTTTCTAATCTCATTGGGTTTGGATATATTCTTTCCATCCACTTCTAGGTTTGTAACTGTATTTAGTTTCTGTCTTTTCTTCAATTGCCAAGCCAGAAGCTTACCACATTTATCTGCAGATTCGAATGTCTTTTGTCTCATTTGCTTTATCTTCCATTCAATCTCTTGGTTCATCAGTTCCATATATTGTGTCTGGTATAACTTGATCTCTCTCAAAATCTCCTGGGACTTTGGTTTTGATCTCAATTTCTTCTCTCCTTCTTTTATCTTTTCCAGGATCTTTTCCTTCTTCTCATTTTGCTTTCTCTTTTTTACTGAATTTTGTTGGATTAGGAATCCTCGCATCACAGCTTTACTTGCGTCCCAGATCACTCTTTTTTCTACATCAGTTTTTAGGTTTAATTCAAAATAGTCCTTTAAGGTTTTTTGGGCCTTTCTGTGGATCTCCTCATCTCGAAACAGGGTGTCATTCATCCTCCATCTAAATTGACCAGTTGTTATAAATTTCATTTCCATCTTCACGGCGTTATGGTCAGAGCAAGTCTTGGGGCAGATTTCTATATTCTTGATCTTTGGAGCCAGCCCACTAGTAATCCAGATTTGATCGATTCTGGTCCAGGTCATCATTGCTTGAGAAAAGAAAGTTCCCTCTCTTTCGAGTGGCTTCCTTGTTCTCCAAATATCTATCAAGTCCATATTTTCAGTCATTTCAAAGAAGGTCTTCGGAAGTCTCCCTTCCTTAGAGATTGTCTGTCTTTGTGCCTTGTCCATATTTGTAGAAACCACACCATTCATATCTCCCATGATTACTACATTATAGTCCAAATAGTCCATCAGAGTTCCATGCAGCTTCTTAAAAAATTCCGCCTTCCCTTCATTTGGTGCATAAATTCCAACAATTAACAGTTTTTCTCCTTGTATTTGTATTTCAATTGCCAAATATCTTCCTTGTTCATCTTTAAACATCATTCTTGGGGCCAATTTCTCTTTTGCATAAATCACCACTCCTCTTTTCTTAACTTTATCCGATGAGATGAATTCTTGTCCTAGTCTTTTATTTATAAGTAATTTCCTGTGTACCCTTGTCACATGGGTTTCTTGTAAGCAAATCAAATCCAATTTTTCTCTTTTCAGAATATGAAAAACTTGACGTCTTTTCGTGGGCATGTTCAGCCCATTACAATTCCAGCTAAGGAATTGCAGGGCCATCTTGTTATTTGTCATTTACTCCTCCTACCGCTCCAAGTTGCTGCTCTTCCTCTGATGGTGGTTTAAGTCCAAACGATAGATTCAAGATATCTACCGCCCCTTTTACCTCTGGAATTGGGTCTACCGTTCCCTTCTGCAAATCCTTGTAGTTTTTCTCCAAAAACTTCTCTTTGTCTTGAATTGTTTTTATTTTCACCTTCTTTCCCTTGTAGTTAAAGGACAGTCCTTGTGGGAACTCCCACCTAAAAAGTATGTTGTTCCTTTTCAGCAGGTAGACCAGATCTTTATAGAAGGTTCTCACCTCAAGAATATATTTAGGGATGTCCTTGAAGATTTGTATATGAGAGTTTTCAATTTCCAAGGCCTTTTGGTAATGTAGTTTTAATATTTTGTCCCTTTCTTCCTTGGATCTAAAAGTAATCAGGCAACCCCTCGGAGTCTTTCTGTTCTGTCTCCTGCCCAATCTGAATGCTGTTGTTATCTTAAATTCTTCCTCCTGCAATTCTTCCTGCCAAAAGTCAGAAAACTCTTGTGTGAGGAACTCCACAAGGCTGTCCCCTTCACTTTCGGGAACTAGTCTTAATTTCAGGTTTCTCTCCTTTCTCTGTAATTCCAGCAAAGACAAGGTCGCATCATGTTCATACACTTTTCTGGAGATTGGTTCTAGTTTTTCCTGTGTCTCTTCAGCAATATGTCTGGCGTCCTCTGCGATTTTACGTGTTGCAGAGTTTTCTTCAATCAGCTTATTTATAGATTCTGTGTTAGATGTCACACTTTTCGTATTCAAGTCCAACCTTGCTGTTAATTCTGTTAATTTTTGTGAATTTTCTGTACTCTGCTTTGTCAAAGCTTCTAAAGATTGATTTAACTTGAGTAACGCCTGTGTCATTGAATCCATTGAAACAGCTGTCACTTTTTCTTGCCCAGCTGCTCCTGTCGGTGTTAGGCTTGATATTGAGCCTCTTTTCTTTTGTTGTTGTTGTTTTGCTTTAGCTCTGGTAGTTATCTCATCTGCTGGGCCGCTCATGTCCCAAGGACGTTCTCACAGGAGCAGTTTCCTGATGGAAAATCCCACTGTCTTAATCCGTTGCTCTGCAACTGTTACTTCTCAACCCTCTAGAGGGAGCAAACCAAAATGTCCAAGTGAAGGAAACAAAGAACAAAGAACAAAGAGACCAGGATTCCTCAATATAAGTGCTGCAACACTTTTTCTATATAATTACTCTGTCCACACTATCCAAAGAGTTGTTGCAGCAAAGTCCCAACACTGTAACAAGCAGAGCTTCCACAGTATAACTTTGTAACAAGTTGTATCAAGTTCTAAATACAGTTCCTGGTATCTTATTTTGACAGTCCGTCTCAGGGGATTAAGGCAGCGGAAAACTTTTCTCTTTTAAAAAGTCATGCAGGTTATAAAGTCACTTTTTCTCCCCTCTGCCCCTGCCTGCTAGAGAGGAGATCATGTCCAATGCCAAGGTTAAGCAGTCATAAGATTATTTTCCTTCAGATGCAGCTTTGTGTTTTCATTGCTTAGTCTGTCATGCAGTTGGGGGAAGGCAGACTTCCTTATTTTTTGCCTTTCCCGTTTCCGGCTGAATTTTAAATTTTAGTTTTAAAGTCCCAAATAATCTTTCAGTCCTACTCACGGGTTTTTCAGTCGAATTTCAATTTACAGGAAGGAATCGGCGCTCTCCGTTCATGGCAACGCGGCTTCACTCCGCGGGCTGGGTTGCGACTCTCAGCACCACGCTCACTCCCGATGCCGTTCCGGAGCCTTTAAAAAGGCTCTTTCGCAGTAAAGGGGGGCGCTTCTGGTTCCCACCGAGTCTCCTTGTTCACAGGCTTCTGCGCCTGTGATTTTAGGGGTCCCCCGCTTGCCGTAGCGGGTCAGACCCGAACTCACGGAGCAGTCCTTCTCCGGAGCTCGGAGAAAGGACCGCCATTAAACGCTGGCGCCGACTGGAAGTCTCCAGGGGGGGATCGTGCTCGGGGGTGGACACGGACCGCACTTACTGGTGGGACGATCAGCCAGAAGTGGGGTGGAGCAGGAGGTGGCTAAGGTGGCCTTGGCAAACAGCATCGCCCGAGGTAACAGGGGGAGAGGCGGACATGGACGTGTTGGGGGAGGAGCCCGGGTTCGAGCACACATACACTGAATTGGAAGCAGAGGAGATCGACGTAGACGAGGTCATCAAGGACTGGCCGGATCCAGTTGGGGGGCGGCAGACCGGGGGAAATGAACTGTTTCCAGCATTACCCCCCACGGCAATGGAGCACCCGGAACCAGCACCCGAGCAGCGGGAGGGGGGAAGGGGGGCTTCGAGGGGGGATGGATGTCAGGGGTTCAGGAGCAGAGGCACATGGGAGGCAGGAGAGGGAGGACTATTGGGAAGAGTCCGAGGACAGTGAGGAAGAGGAGGACGGTGGCCCGAGGGATTCCATGAGCCTTTCCAGCGAATCGGGGGATTCCCAGGAGGGGGCGCCTGTAGCCAAGACAAGAGGAGCCCCAGGGGGGACTCATCAGGGGGAAGGAGCAAATAGGGAATCCCGAAGCAGCAGCTGGAGATCGGGACCGGCTTCCCTCCAGAGCGTAGCGAAGGGGGGGAGGTTCCAGTGTGTCAGGGGAAGCAGCTCCGTCGGCAGGAACGGAGGGGAGGTCAGAACAAGCTATCCTCCCGGAAGGGGAGGGGAGCAGTGAGAGGAGTGATGTAACGATCAGGAGAAAGGTTGGAAGCTGGGCGCGCGCGCCAAGTTCAAATGTGCAAGCGCGAGGGGAAACGGAGAGCCTGGGGGAGGAGCCAGGTCCCAAAGCCCGCAGGAGGGAGGGAGAGCCATCTGGGGATTCAGTGTCAGAGGAATCCAGGAGGGGCGAAACTCCAGCGGGCAGAAAGACCCTGCGGAAAAGGAAAGACAGGAGGAGGTGGAGCAAAGCAAGCATCTTAAACTGGTGCAGGGGAGGGACTGATTCAGAGGGGACTTCAGCAGTCTAGCGTTACGGACGTGGGGCTGCGCGCCTCGGCTGTGAAACGAAAAATGAACTGCAATAAACGTTTCTGTATATAAAGAGAGACTGGCGTTGGTCCTTTGTGAGCTGGGACCTGAGGCAGCCCTGACAGGCGCGAAAATGATCCCGCCCTCCAGGATTCAAACGCATTTATCGAGGCTATGGACGCTTGTTTTAAATCAACGGTAGATGTGGATGTGGCCAGGAGGGAAACGCACGGGCTGCAGCAGGGCAAAGCCATGGTGAGACAATATCACTCCCGCTTTTTTGCGTTGGTAAATGTGCTGGGCTGGGAGAAGGACTCTGATGCCGTGAGGGATCTGTTCTGGGAGGGGCTAAATGGACCCGTGAAAGATGAGCTGGCGAGGGGGGAGAGACCTACCACTACCACAGAAGTCGTCCAGAGAGCGCTGACGATAGGGGTACGCCTGGAAGAACGCCCTTGGGGCAGGGATGAGGGTCGTCTGGCACGCACACCGGCCAAAACACCTCCCTTCATACCCAGAGAAACAGGGCACGCGCACTCCACGCCTCCACTGGGGGAGGGAGAAGAGCCGATGGAGATCGGTGGTGCCAAGGCTCAGACAGCGACCAGAGCCCAAACACCAGGAGCAGTCAAGACGAAGGCTCCTAGAGGGAGCAGGAAGTGTTACATCTGCACAGCACATGGCCAAAGAGTGTCCCCAGAGGATCCAGAAGCACACTGCAGCCTCAGCAACAGTAAGAGGAGCAGTTCAGCAGGGGGAACAGCTGCAGGGAAACGACGAAGCCTGGCTGGAGGCAGAGGCACTGGGGCCCAGCCAGGCGAGTCAGTGAAGCAGTCCCCAGAGATTTTGCAGCCCACAGACCCCCTCCCACCCAAACCAGTGGTGCAACTCACCACATCACTCCAGCTGCCAAATGGATTCACCCTGGAAGTCCCTATTACCATTGACTCTGGTAGTAATGCAGACTTTGTGGGGGTGGACTTCATCAGGCGACATCGCATAGCGCTCCTACCAGCCACGATGCCCCTAAACGTTGTCACGGTCGATGGCAGGGAGCTACTGGGTGGACAGGTGGTACAGCAAACGCCGCCTATGGTACTGCAAATTGGAAATCACTGCGAAGTCATCAGCTTCAATGTCACCCACCTGTCGGACACGCCCATAGTGTTGGGCATGAGTTGGCTGGATAGGCACAGCCCGGCATTAGCATGGTACCAGCGGCAATTGACCTTCTGCTCCTCCTACTGCGCAGAACACTGCATCCGAACCGGCCAGGAAGAGGAGGGACAGGAAGATGAACAGCAGCTACACCTAGGCATGGTGCAGGCGGTGCCCAACAAGTACAAGGCAATTTTGGAGGTCTTCTGCGAGAAGGAAGCGGACAAGCTGCCTCCCCACCTGCCCTACGACTGCACGATTGACCTCCTACCGGGGGCGACACTGCCGACTGGAAAACTATATTCCATGTCTGAGGACGAACTGCAAGAACTCAGGGAGTTCATAGATCACAACTTGAATCCAAAGCAGTGGGGGGCAGTCCCCTGTTTTTCGTGAAGAAGAAAGACACGCCCCAACGGAGAATCGTAGTTGATTCCAGGATCATAAATTCCAGGACAAAGCCCACAGCATTCCCCATGCCCAAGATCGACGACCTGCTTGCGACGGTGAGGAAGGGACGGATCTTCACCAAGTTGGATCTACGAGGGGCGTACAACCTTATACGCATGCGGGAGGGCGATGAGTGGAAGACGGCCATGTTTACGCCTTTAGGCACCTATGAATATAGAGTTATGCCGTTTGGTCTGCAAAATGGCTCCCATTGTTTCCAAGCCTTCATGCACCATGTGTTAGCGGGCCTCCTCTACAAGAAGTGTGTATGCTTCCTAGACGACATCCTGATCTTCTCGGAATCGCAGGAGGCTCACGAGGGAGACGTCAAGGAGGTCCTGCAGAGACTACGGGAGCACAGACTTTACGCCAAACTGGAGAAGTGCCAGTTCGACGTGACGGAGGTGGATTTCCTGGGCTACAAGCTGTCCGACAAGGGACTCGCCATGGACAGCGCCAAGGTCCGCTCGGTGTTGGACTGGAAGAGCACGCGCAACCGGAAGGAGGTCCAGAAGTTCGTCGGCTTCGCCAACTTTTACCGCAAGTTCATCAAGGGGTTCGCGAAGGAGACGGCGGCTATCACGGACACCCTCAGCTCCAAGAAGAAGAAGTTCACCTGGACGGACCAGGCGGAACAGTCTTTTCGGAGACTCAAGCATCTCTTCGCGTCCGAAGAACAGCTGCTACACGTAAACCCCGGCAAACCAATGAGGGTTGAGACTGACGCATCAGACAGAGCGGTGGGGGCGGTCCTGTTGCAGCAAGATCCGCAAGGGAACTGGAGGCCCTGCGCATTCTACTCCAGGAAACTCAGCAAGTCGGAACAGAACTACACCATCTGGGACAGGGAGATGCTGGCCATTCATGCAGCCTTCAAGGCGTGGCGGCACTTCCGCATCGGAGCCAGACACACTGTGCAGGTCCGCACGGACCATAAGAACCTGGAGTACTGGCGCACGGCGCAGTTCCTGAACCAGAGACACATCCGCTGGGCGGAGTTCTTTGCGGATTTCGACTTCCGGATAGAATACATCCCGGGAGACAACAACGTCATGGCAGATGCACTATCCAGGAAACCGCAGTATCTCGAGGAAGCGGCACTGGTGGCGGCCAAACACATTTTCGCACCGAAAGCGTGGGCATGCGCTTCAGCCACCGTGGACCTGGACGCAGTGCGTCGCGCACTGCAGACGGATGCCTTCGCACAATCCAAGATGGAGGAGGTGCGAAGAGGCACAGCGAAGGACGACGAGTTCCAGATACGCGACGGACTGCTCACCCGCAAAGGAGCTCTCTACGTGCCTGGGGACGACCTCCGAGCTAAAGTCCTGCAGCAGTTACACGACGCGCCCAGTGCTGGGCACTTCGGCAAGGACAAGACGGTGGAATTGGTGGCCAGAGACTTTTGGTGGCCCCAGATGAGGGGAGAAGTCGCGGATTACGTCTCTAGGTGTGACACATGCCAAAGGGCCAAACCAGTGCATAAGAAGCCGGCGGGACTGCTGGAACCGCTACAGACGCCGCTCGAACCGTGGGAGAAAGTGGCCCTGGACTTTGTCACAGATCTGCCCAGCTCGCGAGGCAAAACAGCGGTACTCGTGGTGGTAGACCTGTTCACCAAGATGGCGCACTTCATTCCTTGCGCGAAGGTGGCCACAGTGGAACCGACTGCCAAACTGTTCATAGACCACGTGTTCAAAGTTCACGGCTTACCACGGTCCATCCTGTCTGACCGGGGTCGCCAATTCGTCTCGAGCTTCTGGCAGAAGCTGCTGGGCATCCTGAACGTCAAGATCAACTTAGCGTCGGCACGACACCCGCAGACCAACGGACAAGCGGAGTGGGTCAACGCCATCATGCAGCAGTACCTGCGATGCTACGCGAATCAACAGCCCTCGACCTGGGTGGACTACCTACCGCTGGCCGAGTTTGCCTACAACAACACGTAGCACGGATCTACAGGGGTGACACCGTTCTTCGCCAACAATGGGCGGCATCCCAGAACCTTCCCGGGGTTAGAGACGAAGGGGGAGGGGGAGCCACGGGGTGCAGAGCACTTGGCAGCAGAGTTACAGGAGGTCCACGAGCAACTCCGAAGGACCTTGGAACTAGCAAAACACGCCTACAAAGTGCAGGCAGACAGGCACAGGAGAGTCGGGGAAGACATCCAGGTGGGGGACTGGGTCTGGTTAGCGGCCCAGGCAGTGCCGGCCAGAACGTTAGCTAAGAAGAAGCTCAAACACAAGCAGTTAGGGCCTTACCAAGTCGAGGCACAAATCAACCCAGTGGCCTTCCGGTTGACACTCCCGGAGGGCTCCAGAATGCACCCGGTATTTCATAGGTCAGTCCTCACACCCTACAAGGAACCCCACAGGTTTCAGGCGCCAGGGACCGCACCTCGCCCACTTAGAAAGTCGCCAACGGGGGAGGGGTCACCGAGGGCGGCACCACTCAACGAGGTCACGGAGATTTTAGACTCAAGATGGGGGAAAGAGGGAGTTGAATATCTCCTTGCCAGGGAAGGTACCCCGGCCAGCGCCAACAGGTGGGTGCCGGACTATGCCTTGGAGGAGCACTACCTCAAAGACGAGTTCCATGCACTCTTCCCGCACAGACCTATGCCGGCAGATTTTCACACCCACACTTTCAACCAGCACGTTCCAGGGGTTCTCATCTGCTGAGGAAACGGCGCCAGACACAAGCTCCCCGGAGGGATCACTCTTGGGGTCTGCCACGGACCGCTCTTATTGGTGGGACACTCAACCGGAGGTGGGGTGGAGCAGGGAACTGCTAAGGGGGCCCTGGCACGCAGCATCATCCGAGGTAACAGGGGGAGAGACGGACATGGACGTGTTGGGGGAGGACCTTGGGTTCGAACACGAATGCAGAGAGATGGAAGCAGAGGAGATCGACGTCGGCGAGCCCATTACGGGCTGGCCGGATCCAACTGGTCGGCTGCACGCCAGGGGAAGGAACTGTATCCCGCACTCACCCCCACAGCACTGGAGCACCCGGAACCCGCCCCAGAAGAGGGGAAGGGGGGAAGGGGGGCTTCGAGGGCGGGATGGATGTCAGGGGCTCAGGAGCAGAGGTACAGGGGAGAGAGGAGATGGAGAGCAAAGGGGAAGGATCTGAGGGCAGCGTAGGGGGCAAGGGGGGGTCCCAGGGGAGACACACCAGAAACAAGGGGCCAGCGGGGACTCCCAAAGCAGCAGCTGGAGATCAGGACCAGCTTCCCCACCAGAGCATAGTGGGGGGGAAGAGTCCCAGGTGTCAGGGGCAGCGTCTCCTCCAGCAGGGAGAGAAGAAGAGTCGGGACTGACCACGCCTCTGTCGGAGAGTGGGGGAACAGAGGGGAGGTCAGGTCCAGCTGGCTTCCCCGAAGGGGGAAGCAGTGACAGGAGCAGTGTAACGGTCAGGAGGAGGGTTGCCGGCTGGGCGCGCGCGCCAAGTTCGAATGTACAGGCGCGCGGGACAGCAGAAAACCCGGATGGGGAACCAGGTCCTAAAGCCCGCCGGAGGCAGGGGGAAGACTCAGGGGACTCAGCGTCAGAAGAGTCTAGGAAGGGCGAGACCCCAGCTGACAGGCGGAGCCAGAGGAGGAAAGAGCAAAGGAAGAGGTGGAGCAAGGCTAGGGTCTTAAACTGGTGTCTGGAGGGAGGAGACTCAGACGGAGCTTCGGCGGTCTAGAGTCTCAGACGTAGAGCTGCACGCTCCTGATGTGAAAGACAAACTGAACTTCAATAAAGACTTTTGTATATAACAACGGACTGGCGTTGGTCCTTTGTGAGCTGGGACCCTGGGCAGCTCTGACAATAATGAACTAAAAAAGGTATTTAAATATACCTTCCCTAAGAAACCAGAGGCCTTCCTTTTGGGCATTGTTGGCCAGAGGGTGCTAAAGAAGGACAGAATTTTATTTATGTATGCGACAACAGCAGCAAGAATACTCATCGCAAAGTACTGGAAGACAGAAGATTTGCCCACTCTGGAAGAATGGCAGATGCAACTGATTGACTACGTGGAATTGGCAGAAATGACTGGCAGAATGCGAGACCTGGGAGAAGAGACAGTGGAAGAGGACTGGAAAAAATTTAAGGACTATTTGCAAAAGTACTGTAAAATGTATGAATGTTAGAATGATGCAGGATATAAAGACAACATGGCATTAGTAACCTAGTTGAACGAAATATGAAAATAACTGAACTATAAGAACAAAGATGAAATTTGAATAATATTATGTCAAGTTTAAATATCTAAATATTTGATAACAAAGGGTAAAATTGGAGACATAATAGCTGAAATGTTTAATTTAAAACAAATTCTGAGAGAAGGTGAAGCATTGCTGAACATGATTTGGTAAATGGGAACACAGGAAAGGGAGAGGCGAGGGGGGTCAAGAAAGATGGAAGTTTGGTTTAACTATGTTGTATGTTTTATGTCTGTATTTTTGTATCGTATTGTTTTTTGTTTTGTGTGATTTCGTACTTTTTTTGTCTTTTACTGTGAAAATTTAATAAAATATCTTTTTAAAAAAACATAAAAAACAAACAAAAACACCAATTTGAAATAAGCCCAATCAGAGCTTTATCATCTTCTTTTTATGTAGATGGAACCCAAAATACCTTTTTCCATTGGTTTGGGGTGATTCTGGCGCACACCCAAATAACACCATGCGAATTGAAAAAAGCCCAATCAAAGCTTATATGTCTTCTCTCTATGCATATGGAAGCGAAAAGATGGTGTTGTGTTATTTTGGTCTCATTACACACACTTTGCGATTTCTGTGTCAATGTGCATTAAAAGCAAAAAACACGAAATGAAGTAAACGCAATCCAAAATTCTTTTTTCTATGTAGTTGGAAAACAAAACAACCTGTTTGGCTTTGTTTAGGCTTATTGCACCGCTTTGCTATTTGTGGGTGAATGAACACCGAAAGAGCAATCGAAGCTTATTCGTCCTTTTACTATTGAGATGGAACCAAAACACCTATGCTTGATTTGGGCTGGTAACAAACATGTCACCTGCGATTTTTGGTTGAATGTGCATTCTAAACCCAAAAACACCAATTTGAAAAAAGCCCAATCAGAGCTTTATCATCTTTGAATCATAGAATCATAGAATCATAGAATTGGAAGAGACCACAAGGGCCATCGAGTCCAACCCCCTGCCAAGCAGGAAACACCATCAGAGCACTCCTGACATATGGTTGTCAAGCCTCTGCTTAAAGACCTCCAAAGTAGGAGACTCCACCACACTCCTTGGCAGCAAATTCCACTGTCAAACAGCTCTCACTGTCAGGAAGTTCTTCCTAATGTTTAGGTGGAATCTTCTTTCTTGTAGTTTGGATCCATTGCTCCGTGTCCGCTTCTCTGGAGCAGCAGAAAACAACCTTTCTCTCTCCTCTATATGACATCCTTTTCTATATTTGAACATGGCTATCATATAACCCCTTAACCTCCTCTTCTCCAAGCTAAACATGCCCAGCTCCCTTAGCCGTTCCTCATAAGGCATCGTTTCCAGGCCTTTGACCATTTTGGTTGCCCTCCTCTGGACACGTTCCAGTTTGTCAGTGTCCTTCTTGTACTGTGGTGCCCAGAACTGGACACAGTACTACAGGTGAGGTCTGACCAGAGCAGAATACAGTGGCATTATTACTTCCCTTGATCTAGATGCTATACTCCTATTGATGCAGCCCAGAATTGCATTGGCTTTTTTAGCTGCCGCGTCACACTGTTGGCTCATGTCAAGTTTGTGGTCAACCAAGGCTCCTAGATCCTTTTCACATGTACTGCTCTCAAGCCAGGTGTCACCCATTTTGTATTTGTGCCTCTCATTTTTTTTGCCCAAGTGCAATACTTTACATTTCTCCCTGTTAAAATTCATCTTGTTTGTTTTGGCCCAGTTCTCTAATCTGTCAAGGTCGTTTTGAAGTGTGATCCTGTCCTCTGGGGTGTTAGCCACCCCTCCCACTTTGGTGTCATCTGCAAATTTGATCAGGATGCCCTTGAATCCATCATCCAAGTTGTTGATAAAGATGTTGAATAAGACCGGGCCCAAGACAGAACCCTGTGGCACCCCACTAGTCACTCTTCTCCAGGATGAAGAGGAAGCATTGATGAGCACCCTTTGGGTTCGGTCAGTCAGCCAGTTAAAAATCCACTGAGTGGTAGCATAGTCAAGACCGCATTTTACCAGCTTCTTTATAAGAATATCATGGGGCACCTTGTCAAATGCCTTGCTGAAATCAAGGTAGGCTACATCCACTGCGTTCCCTTCATCTACCAGGTTTGTAATTCTGTCAAAAAACGAGATCAGGTTAGTCTGACATGACTTATTTTTCAGAAATCCATGCTGACTATGGGTGATCACAGCTTTCCTTTCTAGGTGCTCACAGACTGTTTGCTTAATGATCTGCTCCATAATCTTCCCTGGTATTTATGTCAGACTGACTGGGCTGTAATTAATTGGGTCCTCTCGTTTCCCCTTTTTGAAAATAGGGACAACATTTGCCCTCCACCAGTCTGCCGGGACTTCGCCTGTTCTCCATTCTCAAAGATGACTGCCAGTGGTTCTGAGATCGCATCTGCCAGTTCTTTTAATACTCTTGGATGAAGTTCATCTGGCCCTGGAGACTTGAATACATCTAAACTAGCCAAGTATTCTTGTACTATCTCCTTAGTTATTCTGGGCTGTGTTTCCTTTGCTGAATCATTTGCTCCAAATTCTTCAGGTCGGGCATTGTTTTCTTTATCGGAGAAGACTGAGGCAAAGAAGGCATTGAGGAGTTCAGCCCTTTCTGTGTCACCATCTTCTCCTCTGAGTGACCCCACTGTTTCTTTGTTCTTCCTTTTGCTACGAACATACCCATAAAAGCCTTTTTTGTTGCTTTTAACCTCTCTAGCAAGCCTGAGTTCATTCTGTGCTTTAGCTTTTCTGACTTTGTGTCTACACGTGCTGGCTATTTGTTTGAATTCCTCTTTGGTGGTTTCCCCCCTTTTCCATTTTTTGTTGTTTTTTTTAAAGTTTTTTTATTGCGTTTCTTTTCATAGGTTCACAGATTTATTTACATAGCAACATGCAAGAAACATTTTTTATATATAAAGAAAAATAGAAAAAGAAAAAAAAGTTGAGTATGTTTCACATCATCTTTCAACAACTTACTTTCTTTCGGACCTCCTCGCGTCCTCCCAACATTGCGTTCATTATTCTAACCATATCAGCAATTTGTTACCTTGTTTCACCCCTTATTGTACCTTTAAATTTATTATGTTGCCAATTTCAAAAGTTTGTAATTTAATTTTAACACTTTTATAATAAACATAATATACTTGTTTCAAATTTATCTCGTTTTTTTTTATCATCACTTACTTTATCATTTACCTAATCAAATTGCAGAAGCGTAGCATTTCCTAATCTTGCGCAATCTTAACATTCAAACAACTTATAATATTTTTGCAAGTAGTCCTTGAATTTTTTCCAGTCCTCCTCCATTGTTTCTTCGCTCAGATCTCGGATTCTGCCAGTCATTTCTGCCAACTCCATATAGTCCAACAGCTGCGTCTGCCAGTCCTCCAGTGTGGGTAAATCTGGTGTCTTCCAGTACTTTGCGATAAGAATCCTTGCTGCTGTGGTTGCGTACATAAACAAAGTTCTGTCCTTCTTTGGCACCTTCCGGTCCACCATGCCCAGAAGAAAGGCCTCTGGTTTCTTAGGGAAGGTATATTTAAATACTTTTTTCAACTCATTATATATCTTTTCCCAGAAGGCCTTTACTTTCGGGCAGGTCCACCAGAGGTGAAAGAATGTCCCTTCTGCCTCCTTACATTTCCAACATTTGTTATCAGACAGGTGGTATATTTTAGCCAACTTGACTGGGGTCATGTACCACCGGTATACCATTTTCATAATGTTCTCTTTCAAGGCACTACATGCCGTAAATTTCATACCGGTGTTCCATAACCTTTCCCAGTCCGCAGACATAATGTTATGTCCTACATCCTGTGCCCATTTTATCATAGCAGATTTAACTGTCTCATCCTGTGTATTCCATTTAAGCAGCAAGTTATACATTCTCGAAAGTACCTTAGTTTTTGGTTCTAATAACTCCGTCTCCAGTTTCGATTTCTCCACCTGGAAACCAACTTTTTTATCCATTTTAAAGACCTCTTGAATTTGAGCATAATGTAACCAATCTCGCACCTTACTTTTTAGTTTGTCTTGGCTTTGGAGCTTCCAGTTGTCTCCAACTCTTTCAATTAATTCCCAATATTTTGGCCAGTAGGCCTCCATATTGGGTCTTTTTTTAAGAACCTTGGCTTCCACTGGTGATAACCACCTCGGGGTCTTACTTTCTAGTAAATCCTTGTACTTCATCCAGACGGCAAAAATTGATTTTCTGACAATATGGTTTTTAAACAATTTATGAACCTTCGCCTTGTCATACCACAAGTATGCATGCCAACCAAAAGCATTATCAAACCCTTCCAGATCTAGGACATCGGTGTTTTCCAACAAAAACCAATCTTTCAACCATAGAATCATAGAATCATAGAATCATAGAATCATAGAGTTGGAAGAGACCACAAGGGCCATCGAGTCCAACCCCCTGCCAAGCAGGAAACACCATCAGAGCACTCCTGACATATGGTTGTCAAGCCTCTGCTTAAAGACCTCCAAAGTAGGAGACTCCACCACACTCCTTGGCAGCAAATTCCACTGTCGAACAGCTCTTACTGTCAGGAAGTTCTTCCTAATGTTTAGGTGGAATCTTCTTTCTTGTAGTTTGGATCCATTGCTCCGTGTCCGCTTCTCTGGAGCAGCAGAAAACAACCTTTCTCCCTCCTCTATGTGACATCCTTTTATATATTTGAACATGGCTATCATATCACCCCTTAACCTCCTCTTCTCCAGGCTAAACATGCCCAGCTCCCTTAGCCGTTCCTCATAAGGCATCGTTTCCAGGCCTTTGACCATTTTGGTTGCCCTCCTCTGGACACGTTCCAGTTTGTCAGTGTCCTTCTTGAATTGTGGTGCCCAGAACTGGACACAGTACTCCAGGTGTGGTCTGACCAGAGCAGAATACAGTGGCACTATTACTTCCCTTGATCTAGATGCTATACTCCTATTGATGCAGCCCAGGATTGCATTGGCTTTTTTAGCTGCCGCGTCACACTGTTGGCTCATGTCAAGTTTGTGGTCAACCAAGACTCCTAGATCCTTTTCACATGTACTGCTCTCAAGCCAGGTGTCACCCATCTTGTATTTGTGCCTCTCATTTTTTTTGCCCAAGTGCAATACTTTACATTTCTCCCTGTTAAAATTCATTTTGTTTGTTTTTGCCCAGTTCTCTAATCTGTCAAGGTCGTTTTGAAGTGTGATCCTGTCCTCTGGGGTGTTAGCCACCCCTCCCAGTTTGGTGTCATCTGCAAATTTGATCAGGATGCCCTTGAGTCCATCATCCAAGTCGTTGATAAAGATGTTAAATAAGACCGGGCCCAAGACAGAACCCTGTGGCACCCCACTAGTCACTCTTCTCCAGGATGAAGAGGAACCATTGATGAGCACCCTTTGGGTTCGGTCAGTCAGCCAGTTACAAATCCACTGAGTGGTAGCAGAGTCAAGACCGCATTTTACCAGCTTCTTTACAAGAATATCATGGGGCACCTTGTCAAATGCCTTGCTGAAATCAAGATAGGCTATATCCACTGAGTTCCCTTCATCTACCAGGCTTGTAATTCTGTCAAAAAATGAGATCAGGTTAGTCTGACATGACTTATTTTTCAGAAATCCATGCTGACTATTGGTGATCACAGCATTCCTTTCTAGGTGCTCACAGACTGTTTGCTTAATGATCTGCTCCAGAATCTTCCCTGCTATTGATGTCAGACTGACTGGGCGGTAATTATTTGGGTCCTCTCTTTTCCCCTTTTTGAAAATAGGGACAACATTTGCCCTCCTCCAGTCTGCCGGGACTTCGCCTGTTCTCCAGGATTTCTCGAAGATGACTGCCAGTGGTTCTGAGATCACATCTGCCAGTTCTTTTAATACTCTTGGATGCAGTTCATCTGGCCCTGGAGACTTGAATACATCTAAACTAGCCAAATATTCTTGTACTGTCTCCTTAGTTATTCTGGGCTGTGTTTCCTTTGCTGAATCATTTGCTCCAAATTCTTCAGGTCGGGCATTGTTTTCTTTATCGGAGAAGACTGAGGCAAAGAAGGCATTGAGGAGTTCAGCCCTTTCTGTGTCCCCTGTTTGCATTTCACCATCTTCTCCTCTGAGTGACCCCACTGTTTCTTTGTTCTTCCTTTTGCTATGAACATACCCATAAAAGCCTTTTTTGTTGCTTTTAACCTCTCTAGCAAGCCTGAGTTCATTCTGTGCTTTAGCTTTTCTGACTTTGTGTCTACACGTTCTGGCTATTTGTTTGAATTCCTCTTTGGTGGTTTCCCCCCTTTTCCATTTTTTGTACACATCCTTTTTTAATCTTAATTCAGTTAAAAGTTCTTTAGATAGCCACCCTGGCTTCTTTAGGCACCTTCCATGTTTCCGTCTCATTGGTATTGCCTGACGTTGTGCTTTTACTATCTCCCTCTTAACAAACTCCCAGCCATCATGAACTCCCTTTCCTTTTAGTATTGCTGTCCATGGGATCTCACCCAGCACTTCCCTAAGTTTTATGAAGTCGGCTTTCTTAAAGTCAAGAAATTGAGTCCTAGTATGCTTGGCTGCTCCTTTCCGCTGTATAGTAAACTTCAGAAGAGCATGATCACTCGCGCCTAATGATCCTTCCACTTCTACCCCACAAACCAGGTCATCAACATTGGTTAGGACCAGATCTAAAATGGCTGTTCCTCTTGTTGCTTCTCCCACTTTCTGGACAATGAAGTTGTCTGCAAGGCCAGTGAGGAATCTGTTTGACCTTATGCTCTTGGCTGAGTTTGACGTCCAACAAATATCCGGGTAATTGAAGTCCCCCATTACTACTATCTCCCTTCCTTTTGCATGCTTGGCCATCTGTTCCAGGAAGGCATCATCTATGTCCTCCGTTTGGCTTGGGGATCTATAGTAAACTCCCACAATGAGGTCTCTGTTATTCTTCTCTCCCTTAATTTTGACCCAAATGCTCTCACATTGGCTTTGAGGTTCTAAATCTTGGATCTCTTCACAGGTATACACATCCCTGACATATAACGCCACTCCTCCTCCTTTCTTGTCTGGTCTGTTTCTCTGAAATAGATTGTATCCCCCCATTATTACATTCCAATCGTGGGACTTATCCCACCAGGTTTCAGTGATGCCTATTATGTCATATTTAGTTTGCTGTACCAAGAGCTCAAGCTCATCTTGTTTATTTCCCATGCTTTGCGCATTAGTGTACAGACATTGAAGTCCATTAATCATTCCCCCGTGTCTCTTATTTAAGGATTTTTTCCTCCCACCACTAGGTCCGCGTGCTGTTTGCTCCATTTGGTCTATGACATTTGGATGATCATCTTCATTAATTGATAGACTCCTACCTTCAGGAGCACTGTCTCCCTCCCCCTCATTAGTCAGTTTAAAGCCCTCCTGATGAGGTTTCTGAGATTTTTGGCAAAAACATTCCTCCCAACCGTTGTGAGGTGCAGCCCATCACTTGCCAGAAGTCCATCTTCAAGAAACTGCAGTCCGTGATCTAAGAATCCAAACCGTTCCTGTTTACAGCATTTGCGAAGCCAGCTGTTCACTTCCACTATTTTCCCCTCTCTCCCTGGGCCACGTCGTTCAACTGGGAGGACAGACGAGATGACAATTTGTGCATTTAGTTGCTTCAATTTCCTGCCGAGAGCCTCGTAGTCTCTTTTGATCTTCTGGAGGCTATTGCTTGCAGTGTCATTGGTTCCCACATGAACCAAGAGGAAGGGGTATTTGTCAGTGGGTTTTATGATTCCTTGCAGTCGTTCAGTTACATCTTGGATCTTAGCCCCGGGGAGACAGCACACTTCCCGAGACATCTTGTCAGGCCCACAGATCACTGCTTCTGTTCCCCTCAGTAGGGAATCCCCTATCACCACTACACGCCTCCTCTTGGGTTTGGTCGGGGTTCTTCCGTGAGCTGTCCGTTCCAAGGTCGCCTGCACATTCCCTGAGGACTGACTTTGCTGCTCGTCTTCATATACCTGATCGACTGTAATGAGGGAGAGATCCTCAAATGGAGTCTGCTCTTCGTCTTCCATGCTAAGGGAGAGGACCTCAAAGCGATTGTGTATTTCTAAACAATCAGAGTGAACCCTGGGCCTCCTACTTCTTTGAGTCACGTTTCTCCATATATCTGGCTCCTGTGTTGATGAACTAGCCTCCTTCTCAGGGGAGTCCCCTGTCTCCTCCTTGGTGGGGACGGTGTGCTCTGTTGCTTCCAAGAAGAGCTCCAGCTCTCTAATTCTTTGGAGCGTAGCTACACGTTCCTCCAGTTGCTGGACTTTGTCTTTTAAAAGGGCAATCAACATGCAATTGCTGCAGGTGAAGCTGCAGAAGGCTGCAGCTTCATAATATAACCTTAAGTCCGGCAGGGCAAACCCCCCTCTTTCTTTTGAGTCAGTTAGTATTTTGAATTTTATTCGGGGTTTTTTGCCCTACCAGACAAACCTAGATATATCCTTCTGCCATTTTCCAAAACATTCCATTCTGTCCACGACCTGTAGGGTTTGAAACAAAAATAGCATTTTCGGCAAGACACACATCTTTATAGCTGCAATTCGACCTGACAAGGTAAGTTTCAATCTTGACCAAATATCCAAATCCTTTTTGATTTCCAACCAACATTTTTCATAGTTGTCTTTAAATAAGTTTAAGTTTTTGGTGGACAAAGATACCCCCAGGTACTTCACTTTTTTAACCACACTTAGTTCTGTTTCTTTCTGGTACCCCTCTATCTCTGTAGGTGTCAGATTTTTGACCAAAACCTTAGTTTTTTGTTTGTTTAGCTTAAATCCCGCCACCCGACCAAACTCCAAGATAAGTTCCAGAACTCTTTTCGTACTAGATTCTGGCTCCTGTAATGTTAAAACTAGGTCATCTGCAAAAGCTTTCAATTTGTATTGTTTCGCTCCGACCACTATACCCTGCACCAACCGGTCCTCCCTAATCATGTTCAGCAACACCTCCAGGACAGAAATAAATAACAGAGGAGATAGGGGGCACCCCTGTCGTGTCCCTTTTTCAATTTTGAGTTCCTCCGACACCACATTGTTCACTATCAGTTTGGCTTTTTGTTCTGAATAGATTGCTTCTAATCCATTTTCAAACCCCCGTCCCACTCCCATCCCTTTCAAATTTTTCTTCATAAACATCCAAGAAATGTTGTCAAATGCTTTCTCCGCATCAATAAAAATCAGAGCCGCCCTTGTGTTCCTGATTCGCAAAAGCTCCAGTATGTCAATAATGTTCCTGGTGTTATCAGACATGTGTCTACCAGGGAGAAAGCCTGCTTGGTCCTTATGAATTACTTCATTTAATACTTTTTTAAATCTACTTGCTAAAATGTCTGCAAATATTTTGTAATCCACATTCAGGAGTGAGATGGGACGGTAGTTCTTAAGCTGAGTCTTTTCCGTTTCTGACTTGGGTATCAATGTGATGAATGCTTCTTTCCACGTTTCCGGTGCCCTCTTCCCCTCCATAATCTGGTTGCAAACCTCCAACAGCGGTTGTATCAAAAAGTCCTTCAGAGTCTTATAATATTTGGAGGTAAGTCCATCCGGGCCTGGAGATTTGCCAAGTTGCATATTTTGGATGGCACCTTCAATTTCCTGTTGAGTTATTTTGCTGTTGAGAATTGATCTTTTGTCTTGACTTATTTTAGATAATCCATTTGTCCTCAAGAATTGGTCTATTTCCGGTTCTTTCTGAGGCCCCTGTGCATAAAGATCTTTAAAGTATCTGTGGAAGCACTTCCTTATTTCTTCTGGTTTCTGAACTATTTTTCCTTGAATCTCTAAGTTTGTAACCGTATTTAACTTTTGTCTTTTTTTCAACTGCCAAGCTAGCAACTTTCCACATTTGTTTGCTGATTCAAACGATCTCTGCTTCATTTGTTTAATTTTCCATTCTATCTCTTGGTTGATCAATTTCGAGTATTGTGCTTGATGGAATTTAATTTCTCTTAACACCTCTTTTGACTTTGGTTTGGTTCTCAACTTTTTCTCTCCTTCACTTATTTTCTCTAAGATTTTTTCCTTTTTTCCATTCCAGAATTTTCTCTTTATTGTGTTCTGTTGTATCAGAAACCCTCTCATTACAGCTTTGCTTGCGTCCCAGATTGTTCTTTTCTCCACCGTAGTGTTCAGATTTATTTCAAAATAGTCCTTTAGCGTTTTTTGGGCCTTCTTAACAATCTCTTGATCTCTTAACAAGGTGTCATTCATCCTCCATCTGAAGGATCCGGTTGGGATAAGTCTCAGTTCCATTTTCAAGGCGTTATGGTCGGAGCAGGTTTTTGGGCAGATTTCCACTTTTCTTGTTTTAGGTGCCAGCCCTCTAGATATCCAAATTTGGTCAATTCGTGTCCATGACAGATGGGCCTCAGAAAAGAAGGTTCCTTCTTTGCCCAAGGGGTTCTTTGTCCTCTAAATGTCAATCAAGTCCATATTGTCTGTCATTTCAAAAAACGTTTTAGGAAGTCTGCCGTCTGTTGTTAAGTTTTGATTTTGGGATTTGTCCATATTTGTTGACACCACCCCATTCATGTCTCCCATCACGATAATATTAGAATAGTCCAGGTAGTCCAACATTGTCTCATGCAGCTTCTTATAAAATTCTGATTTTCCATCATTTGGCGCATAAATTCCTAGTATCAAAATCTTCTCCCCTTGTGTTTGAATTTCAATTGCGAGAATTCTTCCATGGTCATCTTTAAATAAAAATTTTGGTGACAGGTTCTCCTTTGCATATATTACAACGCCTCTTTTTTTAACTTTGTCTGATGAGATAAATTCTTGGCCTAGTCTTTTGTTAATTAATACTTTCCTGTGGAGCCTGGTCACATGTGTTTCTTGAAGACATATTACATCCAATTGTTCTTTTTTTAGGATATGAAATATCCTCCTTCTTTTCTCCGGAGAATTCCCGCCATTTATATTCCAACTAAGTAGCTGCAGAGACATCCTGTTCTGTTTAAGATGTTCTTAAGATGAGGTGCCTTCCTTTTCCTCAGATCCCGAGGGTACAGGCGTTGGCCCGCCTCCAGGCGGTATTGGTGTTGGTAAAGATGGAAGCCAATCTGCTCCTTTTTGGAGATCTTCTCCGTGGTCGTGAAGGAACTTTTGGTTGTCTTCAGGTGTTCTAATTTTAACCTTCCTTTCTTTGTAAGTAAAGGATAATCCTTGTGGAAAGTCCCACCTATAGGGAATTGCGTTGTGTCTCAGCAATTTTGCTAATTCTGTATAGGCGGCTCTGAGGTCCAACAGCTGTCTCGGAATATCTCTGTAAATTTCAACCCTTTTGTCTTGTATTTCAATTGCTTTTTTGAAGTGAAGGCCTAGGATCTTATCTCTCTCTTCCTTTGATCTTAGAATTATCAAACAGTCTCTAGATCTGTCTTTCCTTACCAATCTTCCCAATCTATATGCCGAGACAATCCTGAAGTCTGTATCTTCCTTTATACCCCAGAACTTCGAAAATTCTTGTGTCAGATATCCAATCAAGTCTCCTTGCTCGAGTTCTGGGATGCCTCTCAATTTAATGTTGCTCTCACGATTTTTCAATTCCACCATTGACAGGTAAACTTGTTGTTCACCCACCTGTTTGTGCAGAGGCTTGACTTCTCCTTTGATTTCTTCAACTTCTTTTTGTAAAGCTCCCACTTTCTGAATTGCTTCTCCAGCTAATTCCCGATTTTCCGCTGTTGCTCCTTGCAAATTCTCTATGGCTTGCGTGTGCTGGGAAACTTGTTCAGTCAATTTTTGAATCGAGGAAGTCGCTTTATCTATTTTCAAAGACTGGTCGTCCACCTTTTGATTTAACTTTGACAGTTGCTCCAATATTTGTTTTAGTACTATGTCTGACCCAGCTGCTGCCATATCTTCCTCAGTGGACTTCTCGGTTGTTTCAGCTTCCTCCTTTTGTGTCACCAGTACAGCTGGGACCGATGATCGGCGTCCTTGGGTCAGGGTTGTTTGTACGAATTGTGCTGGTTTTCTTTCCTTTTCTTTTCCCTTAGCCTCTTTAGATTCCTTAGCTTTAGACGCTCTTGTTCTCCCTGCACCACTCATTACACATCTGTCAGTGTTCAAGGTCAGATTGTCTATTGTTCCATGGGAAAGACAGATCCAGTTATAAACAGCCAGTAAGGAGAAAGTCAAAACAAAAGTCAGTTCCCAGGATTTTATAATCCGAAAGCCCTGTAGGGGGAGTGCCACCAAGTTTCAAAGACAAAGAAGGAAGTATTCCGCCATTAAAGTTCCAAATTAATTCAGCTCAGAAAATCCAATAGTCCAACAGTCCCTTCACAGACCAAAAGTTCCCCAAAGCACTTTTTAAAGTTCAACAAAGTTTCATAAGAGGTGCTTGTAACAATATCACATCCAGTCTTTTCTGCTCAAATGTATCAGTTACACTCCAGAAAGTTTTTGTAACTGTTTCCGCAGTTTAGCACAGTCTCTCTCCCCGGCAGCCCGACGATCTGGCTCTTTAGGAATACAGCCCAAAGGTGAAAAGAAATAGGAGGAAAGTCCCCCTTTACAGCCTCTTTTAATCAATATCCGTTTCTACCTTCCGTTTAAAAAAGAGCAGGTCTGGTAGCGCAAGAAAGTTAAAATTTCCCACAGTCCCGTTTAAAGCGCTTTCCGCTTCTTAGAACTTTGCTTTGATCTTGCCAGCAATGTCGGGAGACGGACTTCCCTTTTCTCGTCTCCCGATTTCAGCCAGATTTTACAGATTCTTTGCCAATTTTAAGCCCCTTACTCACGGGTATGTTGCTTGCAGTTTAGTGTTGATTTTTAGGAAGAAAGGTCAGCGCTCATCTGCAACAGCCGCGCGGCTTCACTTCCGCGGAAAGAGCGATGAACTCACAGCACCGCTCCCCCTCCTTCACTCCGGATCTCCTTACGGGGTCCCTTCTGTGATTTCGGGGTAGCTTCTGGTGCCCGCCGAGTCCCACGGCCACGGGCTCACTCTACCCGTGCTTTATCTTGATGGGTCGTCGCTATGCCGCAGCGAACAACCCTTTTCCGCGGAGCCCCTCTTCAGAGAACGAAGAGGACCGCCATTACAGTTTCGCGCCGCCTCCGGAAGTCGCCCCCCCTTTTCCATTTTTTGTACACATCCTTTTTTAATCTTAACTCAGTTAAAAGTTATTTAGATAGCCACCCTGGCTTCTTTAGGTCACCTTCCATGTTTCCATCTCATTGGTATTGCCTGACGTTGTGCTTTTACTATCTCCCTCTTAACAAACTCCCAGCCATCATGAACTCCCTTTCCTTTTAGTATTACTGTCCATGGGATCTCACCCAGCACTTCCCTAAGTTTTATGAAGTCGGCTTTCTTAAAGTCAAGAAATTGAGTCCTAGTATGCTTGGCTGCTCCTTTCCGCTGTATAGTAAACTTCAGAAGAGCATGATCACTCGCGCCTAATGATCCTTCCACTTCTACCCCACTAACCAGGTCATCAACATTGGTTAGGACCAGATCTAAAATGGCTGTTCCTCTTGTTGCTTCTCCCACTTTCTGGACAATGAAGTTGTCTGCAAGGCCAGTGAGGAATCTGTTTGACCTTATGCTCTTGGCCGGGTTTGAAATCCAACAAATATCTGGGTAACTGAAGTCCCCCATTACTACTATCTCCCTTCCTTTTGCATGCTTGGCCATCTGTTCCAGGAAGGCATCATCTATGTCCTCCGTTTGGCTTGGGGATCTATACTAAACTCCCACAATGAGGTCTCTGTTATGTTTCTCTCCCTTAATTTTGACCCAAATGCTCTCACTTTGGCTTTGAGGTTCTAAATCTTGGATCTCTTCACAGGTATACACATCCCTGACATATAACGCTTCCAGTGAAATCAGCGGAGAGAGCACAGGACCTCCGCTTGGCACGCCCACGCTGCGCAGAAGGCTTCCACGCAGAGAATCTAGGAGGAGACTTGGAGTCAAGCAACTTTTATGTTGGAAGAAATTTAGGTCACACCCACTGACGGATTCTGCCAGTGACTAAGACAGTCGCGTTTCAAGGGCTGTCAAACCAGGGAAAGTTTTAGCTATACGACTAGCTTGCAGCAGTTTGCAGTTTACGCACAAGCAACCCCAATTCCCATTACAGCAATCCGTCAGTCCCTTGTTGCTTGTGCGGAGAGCAGCAGAGGCAGTGTCATGAGTCAAGCTGGAGGAGCAGGCGCCGGAGAGGGGGCCAGGAAGGAACCAACGCTCGAAGAGAGAAACAGAGAGTTGGAGCAGCAACTGGCTATAGTAGCGGCGCGGCTGGATGAAAGGCGGACTCAGGATGCCCAGGGGAAGCCCAACCCCATCGCAAGGAAGGTACCGGGACTAGTGCAGAAGTTTTCAGGCAACCCCAGAGACTATAATGCTTTTAAGACAGATGTGCAATATGCGCTGGACCTGCAGTATGAGGACTTTGCAGACAATGGGGGGAGGGTCGCTTTTGTGATAGGGCACCTGGAAGGCGGGGCCAGAGAATGGATTAGGCCCTTAATGGCATCGGAGAATGCCGCCTTAAAGAACTTGAGGAAATTTTTTAGCGCCATGGACCATATGTTCTCAAGTGATGTGGAGCAAAGCGTGACACGCCAGCAGCTGATGGGGTGCAAACAAGGGAACCAATCAGTGAGAGAGTACTGGTCACGATTTGCAATGCTAATCCACAAACTCGGGTGGGAACTGGGTTCAGAACCAGTGCAAATGCTATTTGAGGAAGGCTTAGCCTCTTGGGTAAAAGATGAACTTTCCCGCTCGCCCCGCCCGCAATCGATGGACCAGCTGACTAAAATGGCGCTTGCTGTGGGAGTACGCCAAGAGGCGCGCACTCTGGAAAGGCGGGAAGGGAGAGTGGAGCGTTGGCATGACAATCGCATTCCAGACGTGCCTGGGCCACCTGCACCGCCCGTGCTGCCCGCGGAACCAATGGAAATTGGAGGAGCACGCGGGGTTTCAAACTCCGGCGAGGTTCGCAAGAAAGAGGGGAAAACGACCAGGAAGTGTTTTCTCTGCCTACAGCCGGGACATTTTGCCAGAGTCTGCCCTCAGAGAAAAGCGTGGTAAGGAATGGTGGGGGCCGCGGGGGGAGAGCAGGAGCAGGGAAACGGCAAGGCTTGGCTGCAGGAGAGCGGGCACAGCAGCCAGGCGAGCAACCAGTGAAGGTGCCCAAACCAGACCCCCCCCCCCGGGCAGCAATAGCCATAGAGGTGGTGTTAGAACTCCCCAACGGACACCCTATTAAGGTGAAGGCATTGCTGGATTCTGGCAGCTCTTGCAACTTCTTTAGCAGGGATTTTGCACTAGAACACCAACTCCAGGTGGTGCCTCTCGAACACCCCCTGCAAGTAACAACCATTGATGGGAGAGAACTCTTGGGGGGGAGTGACCCACTAGACCCCTCCCATGAAAACGAGGGTCTCCAGACACACTGAGACAATTGCCTTTCACGTTGCCACATTAGCAGGGCCACCAATCATACTGGGAATGAGCTGGCTGGCACTGCACGATCCAGTAGTGGGGTGGCACCAGCGGACAGTCACCTTTGGGTCAGCTCACTGCGTAGAGCACTGCCACGAAGGGGAAGCCCCGAGGATGGCAGTAGCCAGGGTGGCAGGGATAGCGGTGGGAGAAAAGGTGAGAGTACTGTTATTGGTTTCAGAACTCACAGGGTTAAGGAGTTCTGTGTGACATCTCTTACCTGAGGCGTGGTTAGAAACTCTTATGGGAGTGGATTGACTCTGAGAGTTTCAGTCTGGTTTCGCTTTTGCGGAGAGAGGACGCAAGATGGGTGAGCTTTCACCAGGTTTGAAGTTATGCTGTTAAACTTCATGATTAAAGGCTAAGAAGATAAGGAACGCCTTTGTGTCTGAATTTATTACTGCAATTGCTTCACCGCTGTGTTTATCTCTGCTACCGGCAAGAGGGAGAGGCAGGAAGGATTTTTGGATCAGCACGGACAGACAGCAGAGCTGCGCAAAGGGAAGCGTGCTGGACTCCATGTTTGTTTTTCTTGGAACTCATGGCAACTTTGGCCTCTCCGTTGCCATAGGTTATGGGTGCTTGCCAAAGCTTTGAAGCATTGCAGGAACGTCCCACGTGTGTGTGGGGAAGCCAGCAGGAGAGTTGCTGGGTCCAGCTGGAGCTCTGGAGCTGTTTCTCTGAGGCTGGAAGGAGCTCGCTGGGAGGAGAAGCCGATCTGCCAGAGGCCGGAGGAAGCTGATACCAGTCGTGAGTAAGCTTACCCCGGGGGAGAAGGAGATGGCTCAGTCCCAGGAACATGGCTTTGAGCTTAAGCTGCCATGTGAGAAGTTAACCACTAAAACGTGGTTGGAGTGGAGTTATTTAGCAGAGTTGTCCTTAGTTGGAGCCAAGCTCTGGGAATTGGTGAAGCCGATGTCTTCGTCAGCTGGGGCTGTTGCAAGCCAACGTGAAGCTGAGGAGCGTGTTCTGGCTTTTCTGGCTGAGAATGTAAGTGCTGATTTAAGGCCTATAGTTCTGGATGCAAGGAAACCTGCGGTCGCTTGGCTAGCTCTACAGGAAGTGTGCAAAGCTGGGGGCGGAAGCAAGGGCCGGGAGATGGCTGCATCAGAACAGGAGAGGCAAGAGGGCACTGACCACCTTCGTGGAAGCCGGTGCACAGCTGGGAAAGGCTGTGGGACCCCTGAGGGGGACAAAGGGACTATTGCCACTGCTGCTGTTGCTGCCAGTTTCGCAGGGTCTCAAAGCTGCGCAGGTGATGCAACATGTCTGCGTGAGGAGCTTGGAGAGAGGCAAGCTGCTGGGGGCCCTTTACCCACCACTGGGGGTGCAGGAAAGCGTCCTGGGAGCCCTGTGAGCAGTGGGGGGCGGTGAGCAGTAAAAGCACAGAAAAGCCTCTTTTTCCAAAGGCTGCCAAGAGTTGTTTGCGTCGTAAGTCGAAGCCTGGGAAACAGGACAGAGCTAGATGCGTCAAGGTCAGCCATCTGCTGCAGAGGGAGATAATGGCTGCAGAGTTGTCTGGGAACTCTGAGATAAGTCCAGTCTTCGGAGCAACGAGAGAAGTTGCGGTTTCGGACGCTGCCAAGGACAGGGGGTGCAGCGGGACGTTTGTTGGCATGGCAACACTACAGAACAATTCCAGCAGGGACACAGCTGTGAAGTTTATAATCGACAGTGGAGCGAGTCATCTCCTGATTGGAGAGACACCTGCTGGGGGGCTGCGGGACTGCAGGGCTGTTTTGGATGGGAAAATTGTGCAGTTTGCAAACGGTTCCCAAAAGCAAGTTTCTGACATTGTTGACGTGTATGTTCCTTTTTTGCAGGCGCAGCTGGAGATCTACGTTGTGCCGGGAATGTATTGTTGTCTGTTATCTGTACCAGCTCTTGTAAAAGAAGGGTACAAAATTTGTTTTGAAAATAACACCTGTTTTTTTCCAGAGGGGGGAAGCTGCTTGTCAACGTGGAAGGCAAGGACAATCTCTTTGTTCTGGAGACACCTCTGGAGGGTGGGGGGAATGCAGGAAAAGCACAGGCGCAGTGTGCTAGTGTTCCCAGTCATGATTCATGTGTTCATGTATGGCACAAGAGAATGTCTCATGCTTGTTCGGAAGATGTTAAAAGGTTGCCCGGCTGCACCAAAGGTTGTAAAATCACACCATGTGAGGGATCCCTAGTGTGCAGGGCATGCAGCAAGGTTCAAAGGTGCAGGTTTCCCGGGGTAAAGAGGGTAACCACAAAACCTTTTGAGTTGGTTCACACAGACCTTACAGGACCCATGAAGTGTGAGAGTCTGGGTGGGGCCAGGTTTCTGCTAACAATGGCAGATGATTTTTCTCAGAATTTATGGTGTTTCTCTCTCAGGTCACAGAGGGAGGCAGCGCAACTGATCCAGGATTGGGTTGCGGAGGTGGAACTAAGGTTCTCCACCAAGGTGCAAGAGTTCAGGAGCGACCGTGGGTCACAGTTCACTGGGTCTGCTCTGAAGGAATTCTTCAAGGAAAAGGGAATTCGTCACCAGGTGACGGGTGCAAAGTCTCCTCAAGAGAGAGGCGTGGCAGAGCACAGGAGTGAAACACTGGCTGAAGCTGTCAGGGTTTTGCTGTGTGACTCTGGGCTGCCTCAGAGCTTTTGGAGTGAGGCTTGGAAGTTTGCCAGCTTTGTTTTTAACAGGTCCTACAATCACGATGTAGGTGACACACCGTATTTTCTGTTGCACAAGAGGAAGCCACAGGTGCATTTCTTCCGTTCGTTTGGTTCTAGGGCTTCAGTGCCGATACCAACAGCGCAACGGAAGGAGGGTGGTCCTAGGTGCCAGGACATGATCTTCTGTGGGTATGATCCTGTGACAAATGGGTGGAAGTTTGCATACCCAGAGGGTGATCAGACCAAGCTGCTGGTCAGCAAGCATGCTGAGTTCTTTGAGCAGGGTGGTTGGTCACGGCCTAAGGTTGGTTCTGATTTTCTCTCAGAATGTCTGTCCGATTCTGAGGGGGAGGAAGAAAGGGAGGAAGGAGAGGCAAAGGCGGAGCCTGTTGCTGAAGACCAGGTTGCTGATGATGGTCAAGCACAGGGGTGGGTTTCTCCACAGGTTAAGATGGAACCCAAGAGCGAGCCTTCATCTCCTGTTAGCCATGTGCAGGAGGCCCGAAGACGCAGCAAGTCAGAGGGGGAATCTTCTGAGCTTGCTGGAGACACACTTGCTGACCCCAGTGGGTCAGGAGGAGCGCCCGAGGTTGTACTCCGGCGGTCAACTCGGACCACAAAGGGGATTCCACCTGAGAGGTTTCAGGTCACCAGTGCGTGGGTTGGTTTCGCACAGTGTGATTCTGGGAGTGTGGAAGGGATTCAACAATTGCCTGGGATAGATGCCAGTGGGAGGCAAAAGGCAATGGGAGGTGAGTTGAACTCAAAGAGGTCTGTAAATAGGGGTTCACAGTTTCCCTCAGGGTTCGAGACGAGAGGGGGTGTTATTGGTTTCAGAACTCACAGGGTTAAGGAGTTCTGTGTGACGTCTCTTACCTGAGGCGTGGTTAGAAACTCTTATGGGAGTGGATTGACTCTGAGAGTTTCAGTCTGGTTTCGCTTTTGCGGAGAGAGGACGCAAGATGGGTGAGCTTTCACCAGGTTTGAAGTTATGCTGTTAAACTTCATGATTAAAGGCTAAGAAGATAAGGAACGCCTTTGTGTCTGAATTTATTACTGCAATTGCTTCACCGCTGTGTTTATCTCTGCTACCGGCAAGAGGGAGAGGCAGGAAGGATTTTTGGATCAGCACGGACAGACAGCAGAGCTGCGCAAAGGGAAGCGTGCTGGACTCCATGTTTGTTTTTCTTGGAACTCATGGCAACTTTGGCCTCTCCGTTGCCATAAGTACCACCTCAGTATGCAGACCTGGAAGAAGTTTTCAGTGAGAAAGAGGCGGATAGACTACCCCCTCACAGGCCCTTTGACTGTCAGATCAACCTACTCCCAGGGGCTCAGTTACCAGTGGGTAAGCTGTACGCCATGTCAGACAGGGAGATGCAGGAGTTGAGGAAGTTCATTGACAAGAACCTGAAGAGGGGCTTTATACGAGAATCAAGGGCGGTGGGGGGCAGTCCAGTGTTCTTTGTGGACAAAAGAGACTCCAAGGAGCCCCGCTTGGTCGTAGATTATAGGTCGGTCAACCGGGTATCGGAACCAGTGACCTTTCCTATGCCCAGAATTGATGACATTTTGGCCAGGGTAAGGAAAGGGAAGGTTTTTACCAAGTTGGACCTTCAAAGGCCGTACAATTTGATAAGGATGAGGGAGGGGGATGAATGGAAAACCACGATGTTCACCCCTCTGGGGGCCTTTGAGTACCTCGTGATGCCCTTCGGATTACAATCGGGTTCCAGCACATTTCAAGCTTTCATGAACCACGTGTTGGGGTCCCTGCTGTACAAGAATTGTGTGGCCTTTGTGGGAGCTGGAACTTAACGAGTTAAGCTTTTCCCATGATGCTACACCATTCTGACGTCATTTTTAGAAGCTCGGGCGGAGCTTAGGAAAAGTTTGCCAGTCCCACTTTGAACTTTGTGGGGAAAAGACGTGGTCTTGGTATGGCTGCTAATAGCCCTGGAAATACCTGAGAAATGTTGGAAATAAATGCTGTATAGAGACAAACGGGACTCTGTGTGTTTGTCTGGGAGCTGATCCAGCAGGTGACAGTTTACAACGCTGTGCGAAGCTCTGCTGACCGTGACGAAGAAGAGCTGGGGTGGAAGCGTGCCGGGCAGCAATAAACCGCTAATCGAGGTTTGTAAATCAATTAGCGGGGGTCACGGCTAATAAAACAGCACAGGTTATGGACCCATAAATTACCGCTTGTAAAACTGTCGCGGGAGCTGTAAAAACTCTGCGGTGTCGAGCAGAGGCTTTGATCTGCGGTGTCGAGCAGAAACGGCAGGAAGTGCAGGCAGAAGCAAACAAGCAAGCGGCAGCTGCAAGACGCAGAGAAGTGCCTGCGTTGCTGTGGAGCCAAGTTGCTGAGAACTGCCAAGAGCTGAGAGCAGCTGAGGTGTCGTTTCTCCACGGAGCTGAGGAGCCGGAGGAGCTGGTGCGTTTGTAAGTACAGCTTGGGGCCCCTTGGGAGAACGGAAAGAGATGGCGGACGGCCATGAATCATTCTCCGTACCCTTCGAAAAATTAAACGGCCAAAATTGGGGAGAATGGAGCAGAAAGCTGAAGGCCTGGCTGGTAGCCAAGGGTCTGTGGGACGCGGTCCTAAGGCCTCCACTGCCTCAGCCAGCCGCCGGTGCTGCAGCAGCAGTAATTGCAGATGCGCATGCTTCGCAGAGGAAAAATCAGAAAGCCCTGGGAGCTATAGTGCTCAGTTTGGAGGGTTCACAGTTGCCCCATGTGGAGGGTTTGGAAACTGCGCATGAAGCTTATGCTGCTCTTGAAAGAGTGCACCACAGGACCACGGCTGGTGCTAAAATCCATACCACCAGGCGGTTGTTTGAAATGAAGCTACGTCCAGGTGGGGACATAAGACAACATGTTACAGAGATGCTCTCTGTGTTTAATGAACTGCGGCTGTTGCAGGTGAACTTTACTGATGAATTGAAGGTTTATATTTTGCTAAGCTCTCTGGACAAAAGTTATGACAATTTATGTCTAACTTTGGAATCTATGAGTCCGCAGGATCTGACTTTGGCCTACGTCACAGGACGCTTGGCTGACGAACAGGAGAGACGGCTCAGGGAGAGCAAGTCTGGCGCAGCAAGCTCCACCGGGAGAAAGGGGGGGGCGAAGCAAGATGAGAGCTTTGTTCAGGCTTTTGCAGCTCGTCGGTGTTACGTGTGTGGATCTCACAGTCATTTGAAAAGAGACTGCCCACAGAAAGCGAGAGCAGCTGGGCAGGAAGCCTTCAAGGACACCTATCATGGAAATCAGTCGGGTTTCCATGGGAACCAGTCTGGGAGAGGAGGCCAGCCTGGGAACGCAAGAGGAGGACGTGGAAAACAACACGAGACGTATCAGATAGCAGCGAGCATGGCTTTGTTCGAAGACGGCTGTGTGGAAAATTCCAAGTTTCGCTTTGTTATTGACTCTGCAGCTAATCGCAATTTGATTCCAGAGACACCTGCTGTCGAGAGGTGGAAGTGCACGGCAATACCTGCCGGGAAATCTGTACTGTTTGCAAATGGACAGAAAGGAAATCTGACTAACGTTGTAAATCTGCATTTTCGTGTTTTGCAGGAAACGCTGGAGTGTTGTACCGTTCCTGGGTTGCACCACTGTCTGTTATCTGTGCCTTATTTACTGAAAAAGGGATTTACGTTTTCTTTTCAGGATGATGTGTGCACAATCTCCAAAGGAGGGAGGATGCTTGCCAAGGTTAAAAAGGGGCAGAATGATCTTTTCATTCTTAAAACGTCTCTGGAGGGTGAGGGGAAGGTTGAGAAAGCACAAGCCCTGTGTACTGAGATTCCCGCTCAAGTGCAATGTGCACATATTTGGCATGCTAGGACGGCTCATAGTTCAGTAGAAGAACTACAGGTGCTGCCGGAAGTTTCTAAAGGGTGTAAGATTTCAGAATGTGGACATGATGTAAGTTGTGAAACTTGCAAGCTGGCAAAGATAAAAGGATGCAGTTATCCAAAGATTGAGAGGATAACCACTAGGCCTTTTGAACAAATTCACATAGATTTGTGGGGTCCTGTAAAGGAACCAAGTCTGGGAGGGTCAAGATATCTGCTCTCAATGCAGGATAATTTTACCCAGAATTCCTGGACACATGGTCTCAAATCCAAGAATGATGCAGCACAGCTGATCAAACGTTGGATTGAGGAGGTGGAACAAAAGTTTTCCACCAAAGTGCAAGCTGTCACAAGTGACAGGGGAGCTGAGTTTACAGGTTCTGTTTTGCAGAAGTACTTTCGCAAGAAAGGAATACGTCACACAGTGACTGCACCCAATCAGGGGGGGAAGGCAGAGCAGATGAGTCAGGCTCTGGTTAAAACTGCTCAGGTGTTGCTGAAAGATTCTGGGTTACCTCCAAGGTTTTGGTTGGAGGCAATCAAGTATGTGAGCTTCACCTGGAACCGCACCTACAATTCCATGGTAGGGGACACACCGTTTGGGCTGTTGCATGGCAGGAAACCCCAGATTCATTTTTTGCGCAGGTTTGGATCGCTTGCTTCTGTGTCAGTACCTGCTGCGTTGCAGGGGCCAGATGGATCCAAGTTCCGGAAAATGATCTTCTGTGGGTATGAGCCAACAGCGAATGCGTGGAGATTTGCATTTCCATCAGGTGATCAGAGTAAGTTACTGATCAGCAAACACGCTGAGTTCTATGAGCAGGATGAAAAGTCAAAACCTGCTGCCAAGCGTGATGTTCTCTCAGAGTGTCTCTCTGATTCAGAACAGGAAGATCCTGAGGGGGAAGAAGGGGAGGAAGAAGAAACTGAGTCTGATGATGACGATCAGGTAACTGACCAAAGTCAGGAACAGGAGGAGGTATCTGTAGTTTCTCCACAGGTTAAGAGAACACCCAAAAGCGAGCCCAGTTCTCCGGTAAGTGTAATGGAGAAGGTCCGAAAACGGTTTAAGTCAGAGGGGGAATCCCGTGAGGATGAGGACACAGGTTCTGGTGGCAGTGAGTCAGAGGTAACATCTGAGTTTGTGCCCAGAAGATCTAGTCGCTCAACGAAGGGAATTCCGCCGGACAGGTACCAGGCGACAAGTGCATGGGCCTGGTTCGCACAGTGTGCTTCTGGGAGTATTGAAGGGGTTCAATGGGTGCCTGGGAAAGATGCTGGGAAAGAGCACAAGGCAAAGGGGAAGGTGTTGAACTCAAAAGGGTCTTGTCAGAAGGTGCAGCAAGGGGGGGTGTGGGAGCTGGAACTTAACGAGTTAAGCTTTTCCCATGATGCTACACCATTCTGACGTCATTTTTAGAAGCTCGGGCGGAGCTTAGGAAAAGTTTGCCAGTCCCACTTTGAACTTTGTGGGGAAAAGACGTGGTCTTGGTATGGCTGCTAATAGCCCTGGAAATACCTGAGAAATGTTGGAAATAAATGCTGTATAGAGACAAACGGGACTCTGTGTGTTTGTCTGGGAGCTGATCCAGCAGGTGACAGTTTACAACGCTGTGCGAAGCTCTGCTGACCGTGACGAAGAAGAGCTGGGGTGGAAGCGTGCCGGGCAGCAATAAACCGCTAATCGAGGTTTGTAAATCAATTAGCGGGGGTCACGGCTAATAAAACGTACTTATCTACTCAGAGAACGAGGAGCAGCATCTGAAAGATGTCAAGAAAGTGCTGAAAAGGCTGCAGGAGCATCAGCTGTGGGTCAAACTGGAGAAATGCCAATTCCACGCCCGAGAGGTGGGGGGAGAGCTTCCAAGATGTCGCCGGCAAGGGCAGCCCTGCTCTAAGCTCCATGCTAGTCGTGCAGTTTTTTATTAGTTTTTAACAGTTTTATTAATTTCTTTTTACCTGTTTTAATTGCTAGCTAAGGCATTTAAACCTACAAGTGACACAGCAATTTGTCTCCCTTGTTGGAAGGACACTGAATCACCGGCTACACAAGGAACTAGAAGGCAAGCGTTGGTTAAAATTACTCCCGGGCACTGGATCACCGCTGCTGTAGCTGTAGCCTGGAGACAGGGTCTGAGCGGAGTCTCAATACTTGGGGAAGGGAAAGAAGCCAAGCCGAAGTTTTGAAGCCAGGCCAGGGGAGGACCAGAGGAGACCATAGGAGTCCTCAGGTGCCTGGACAAGCAGCTGAACCCGACGGGCTTGAGGACCCAGCCTCCCTCCCGAGCCGCTTTCTCCAGCTGCACTTCGTCATCCTACCAGCTAGTGTGGAAAGCTGTGAGGCTGTGAGGCTTCGGGTTGCTGAAATTACACTTTGAGAGGCGAAGAAGAAGTCTACGGCAGAGAGAGGTGAGAAGAAAGGAGACAGAAGTTCCAATTAAACAAAACAAAAGCCTGGAAGTTCGCAAAGCGGTGAGACCCTTCTGTTTTAAGTAAAGCCTGCCTTCACTTACCCCAGAGACCGAATAGGGGAGGGACGGGGGACCGGATAAAGATTTAAATTGAGAGCCCTTGACTTGTATAATTAACCGTGAAGAGGGCTGAGCTGGAGAAGATTTACTAGAGCCCTCAACAGGAGTAAATCTCTATCGGAATTTTACTCTTATTATAGCTCTTCAACGAACTGTGGAGAAATCCCTGGAGTTAAATACTCAGCTGCACAGCTAAATCACTGACTGTGGTAGGAAGTTCCCTTCTTCTCTCCTGTATTATTTATATTATTTAGTTCATATCTACTGTGGCTATGGGCAAGAGGAAACGCCTCAGAGAAGCAGAGGAATTACTGCTTCTCCCTAGCCCCAAGCTACAAGCTAAGGGAAGAAGAGTCCAGTCAAATCCTCAAGCAGCAGTTACTACACACAATAGATTTCTTCCACTAAGTGACTTGGATGTAGCCATTCCCAAGCCCCAAAATACCATCTTACACACTTGTAATCTAACGAGCACTCCCATTAAAGGTGGGTCCGACGTGGATGGAAAAAAGATCCAGGATAAAGAGAACCAGCTGGGAAATGAGTCCTCCCATTTACAATTAGTCATTAGGACACTGGACTGTATATTTAAAAAGATAGACTTTCTGACGTGCTCAATTTCCAAGCTAACTGAAAAAGTGATGGATATGGATGCCAAAATTGCCCTCAAAAATAACTACCAGAGGGGACCTCCACGGATAGCCCCACCAAAATCTGGGGCAAAGGGGATGAGAAAATACAAACTAAACAATCTCATGTGTAAGCAAAATCTAACACTGCAACCAAAGAAGGTGTGCCTAACGATAAGGTCAGAGATATGGGACTGGTCAAGCTTAGAAGGAGCTAAAATTGCCCTAAGTAAAATCCTGAGAATAAGCACAGTTCATATCGATCTTCGTGCTTTACTTCCGCTAACTCAATCAAATGGCCCTTACAAAGTTATTTTAGCCTTCCATTCGCTGAGATTACCCTTATTAATAATAAGAGAAAAATGGAAATTCATAAAAACAAAAATCATACCCACAAGGGTTTTTGCGGACAGCATAGTAAATCCACTACTTGTGGAAAAAGGGAAAGAGACATTAGATTCAGAAACAAGCTCTATAAAATCGCCAGACAAAGAGATCTTGCTCTCCCCACAGAGAACGGAGGAGATCGTCTGCAGCCCACAACTAGGAATGAATTTGGGTAGTTCCAGAATATCCAGTGGTGAAAGCGCCCTTATGAATTCATTTGATGAATTACAATCACAAGAAAAAGAAAAAATAATAAATAAATTAGACAAATTAAGAGAGAAGATGTTTCAGGCCAAAAGTAAAATAGGAAACAAAGAAATTCAAACAAACAGGGCCATTGAAGGCTCGGTGGACCTTCTCCAATTTAGCCCACAGCCCCAAAATAGGTCTATAAAATCCAAGGCAATGATACAGACAATCGTCCCGCCACCTTCATTAGTTAATTTGGAACCAGCTCATCCTGTACCAACCGGAATGGATATATCTACTAAAGAACAGCAAAATGTAAACAAAATTTCGACACATTCCTCAATGCCTGACCTGGAGTCATCATTATCGGACGGAGAATCCCTAGCTGATGATCTAGAAGTTCAATCTGTTATCGATACGGACTGGACAGAAGACCCCTTGGGCCATATAAATAAGATGATATACCCATGGAAGGAAAATCTAATAATAGCTAAAACTTGTACCGACCTAATCTCTGCCCCCCTAGGTGATAAGCTCTCTGATAAAACAAGGGATTTCAGAGAGGAGATCAGACCAAACCAGGACACTACCCCTATAGGACCGAGCGAGCAGAGCATAATTATAAACAGCTCAAGTGGCACACCTGCGTCAAAAGGAGAGAAGTCATCTACTATTAGTCAAAGGAAAATTACTGACTTCTTTAAATCTGACAACCCAAGATCAGCGTTCCCCCCTTCTCCATTGTGACTACCCAAACCCCAGTCAAATCTCTCCCCCCCCCCCCCCCGTTCTCCTTTTTAAGCTGGAACACAGCAGGTTGGAAGGGGAAAAAATCTGACCCGGACCTTGTAAAACTAATAAACTTACACCAAGTAATTCTTTTACAAGAAACATGGGAAGAGGGGAGAGTAGATATTAATGGTTTTGATGTTACATCATTACCGGCATGCCCGTCTACTAAAGGAGGCCAGCCTAGTGGAGGATTAGTTATAGCAATTTCCTTGAAAATACAGGCAAAACTCACGCTTGTAAATGCTTCCACCTTTGCAATTACAGCCCTGATTACGGGGAAAAATTTTGAACTTGTTATAACAAATGTCTATCTTCCTCCTGGAGGCAACACTGCAGACTTATACAATAAATGGGGAATTTTGGAGGAACATCTTACTCTTTGTCTCTCCAAATACCCCAATATACCCAATGTTATAGCAGGGGACTTCAATGCTCGCATTGCAACAAACTGGGAGTCTTTAATCAAAGCCAAATGGTGGATAACTCCAGAATTCATTAATGACCTCGCCCTCCATACTCAAAGACTTTCCAAAGACAAAAGGGTAAATGAAGCAGGAACCCTTCTTTACCAATTGGTACTACATCTAAACTTAGTGATTCTAAACGGGAACTGCCCGCCAGACGTACCGGGTGATTTTACACACATAAGCTCCTCTGCAAACAGTGTCCTGGATTATATGTTAGTATCTCATGACATTTCCCCCAAATTTTCCCATTTTAAAGTTGAAAATATTCAACTGAGCGACCACCTACCGTTGGTCGCCACAATGACTATAGACTGGACCCCAGATGGAGACAGGCACCCAACACATCTGATTACGAACTCAGTATTGCAAATCAAAAGTGTTAAATGGTCCGAATTACAGGCCCAAAAATACTCAGCATATTTCCAACAAGGGCTAAAACAAGCATATTCAGGCTTAATTGAGGACTACTATGATTATGACCAAACTCTAAGACTATTCTCGAATCTGTCAGAAGATCTATCGTCCTTTTTCTCTGTTCCGACGCATAAAATAAATCGAACACAAAGGAAGATAGGTGCATTGTGGTTCAATAGTGCTTGTAAACAGGCTAGACAACTTCTTGGTAACATCTACAAAGAATATAAAGCAACGGTCCTGCCAAAAGAATATTTCCAAGCAAAATCGGCCTACAAGCAAATTCAAAAGGGAGCTAGACAGGAATGGCAAGTGAATCAATGGCGGGCAATCATAGAAGCCTCATCATTACGGAACTCCAGACAATTTTGGCTCCTGGTAAATCAAAGAACTAAAAGATACCCTTTAACTATTATTCCTGCCCCGGTTTGGGAATCATACTTAAAAAATTATTTTGCCACAACTGACTGTACTGCTAACACAAGAGATGAATTTGAAGAACAGCTTCCCCTCTGGCCCCCCACTGATCCGGAGGACATCCATGATTTGATCGTTAAACTCAAAACAGGGAAAGCGCCTGGGCCAGACCTGATCCCGGCAGAAGCTATAAAATACCATGCGGACTGGTGGGCTTAAGTCCTGGCGACCATTTTTGATGCCGTTAACAACTCTGGAATGATCCCGGAAGTATGGAAGGACGCTATTATCGTTCCAATCCACAAAAAGGGCTCACCAGACGACCCAGGAAATTATAGACATATCAGTCTGCTCTCAATAGTGGGGAAACTGTATGCCCGCTTCCTGTTGAACAGACTTACCCAATGGGCCGAAGAGAAAAAATTAATTGGGCCCGAACAAGCTGGATTTCGCCCAAAACAGTCAACAATTAATCATATTCTAATTTTACAGCATCTTGCCTGGAAATATTCCACCCCAAAGGGTGGCCAACTCTGTGTGGCATTCATTGATCTAAAGGCAGCATTCGATAGTATCCCCAGGAACATCCTCTGGGAAAAACTCACCCGCTGGGGCATCGACAGAAGGCTTCTCTGGCTAATAATTAAACTCCATGAGAACTCAGTGGCCAGAGTGAGACTCACTCCGGAGGGCGATCTCACCAATTCAATTCCCATTAACAGAGGTGTCCGACAGGGCTGTATATTGGCTCCATTCCTGTTTAATTTATTCATAAGCGACATGAGGACTCCCCTAACAGAGGCTCAAGAAAGGATTCACGCACCCCGCCTAGCACTTTATCGTTGCCCTCTGTTACTATATGCGGATGACGCAGTCATCCTCTCCTTTTCTAGAGTAGGTCTCAGGAGGGCCTTAAAATTTTTTGGATCATATTGTAACACAAATTCCCTTACAATTAATTATGGAAAATCTAAGATCCTAGTTTTCTCAAAGAGCCAGAAACTCCATAATTGGAGAATTGATGGGAGAGTCATCGAACCAGTTTATAGATTCCAATACTTGGGAGTTTGGTTACAACATAACCTTAGATGGAAGGCCCATGTAGCTTATGTTACAAACAGAGCCAAAGCTATCTCCTTGGCGATCTTGCGATTCTTCTTCACCGATGGAGCCCTCCACATCCCATCGGCGTTGAAAGTGTTCAAGGCCAAGGTGATCCCGACAATTGCTTATGCCATCTCAACTTGGGGGACTTTTGTCAACCTATCTCACCTACAGGTTATTCAAAATCAGTTTTTAAGAGGGATATTGAAACTGCCCAACTGTGTAAGTAATACAGCGTTACACATGGAACTTAATATTGTATCCCTGGAAAACGCCCTGTGGAAGCACATACTCTGTCACTGGTTATCTCTATGGCACAATCTCCCAAACTTGTATTTGATACAATGTATGTGGAGAGATGATTTCCAGAGCCCATGGGTAAAAAATTTACAACTGAAAATTACGGCAATGGGAATCTCCCCATCTAAATTACTAGAGCAGGACATAGTTCCAGCTAAAAGAACAGTAACCTGTAAACTAGAGGAGATGGATTTGCAGCAGAAAATGGTGTTGGGCAATGGTACCTGCTCACCTCAAAACCTTGGTTTATTACCCCTCTTAAGGCTCCCAAACTATTTGAATTCCTTAACTTCTTCGACTCATAGATATGCCTTTATAAAGGCAAGATTCAACGCCTTCCCATCGAACGTGCTGAGAAATAGATTTTCCAATGGACAGATATCGCTCTTATGTGATTGTAATTGTGGGGCACCGGAATCGTTGCATCACATAATCTTTGATTGTGCTTCTCACTCATCGGCCAGGAGCAAGTTTCTTGATCCATATCTAAAGGGAATCGCCGATGATTGGAATGAAGCCAAACTGAGATATCTACTAAATGATGAAGATCCCCTAAGATCACTCACGGTTGCCAGATTCTTGATCAGCGTCCTATCCCTAAAGAAGAAAAACGGACTCCTGTGTGGCTCGGATGACCCTTTTAAACCATGATATATGTTTTAGGATGTAACTAGGTGATATCACCACTGATGTCTTTTATTAATTTATGAGCAGAAGATGATGTCTATGTTGCAAATTTATTGTAATGTATGTTGTTGGGTCTTTTGCTTATTTTGCTTTGGTTCTTGTCTGTTCTTGTAAGTTTTTAGCTGTTTTAAATTTGGAGGTTTAAGTATATATATGTTGGTGGGAAACTGTCGTGTGACGGGCCAATGGCCGTAATAAATATCAATCAAGAATGGAAATAAAAAGTCCATTGTATAAAATACATTTGAGGGTCACTTGAGCAGGAAGCACGTGAGGCGCAGCAAAACACAGGCCGATAAACAGTAGACAAAGCCCATCTTTCCCAAACATCGCAGGAAAAGGCCAGAATTTACGAAGCGCATGAACCATCACAGCTTTCCTCAATGATGAAGCAATTGCTAATATATAATCATAGAACTAGGGAGTTTGAAAGGGCCACGAGGCTCATCTAGGCTTACCCCCTGCAATGTGGGAATCTTTGCCAAAGAGCTTCCCTCTTGTGGCTTATCCCCACAACAGATACTGACTTTGGGTTTCAGTCAAGCAAACAGTCTAATCCAGGCATTCCCAACCTGCGGCCCTCCAGATGTTTTTGTCCTACAACTCCCATGATCCCTACCTCACAGGACCAGTGGTCAGGGATCATGGGAATTGTAGTCCAAAACATCTGAAGGGCCGACGGCTGGGGATGCCTGGTCTAATCTGTCAGTGCCTAAATGATCTCAAGTGTCAGAACAACTTGACTGCCATCAGGAAATTTCCCACTGTCCCATTTCGACTCTCCAGCACCTGATCTGCATCACCAAGCAATCCCAAAATGCCGACAGCTTTGAACCTTGCAAGATCAAATGTCTCGCCCTGGACTGGACTCGAGGGACGATTCCGACATATTCCACATGGGAAACGCTCATGTCCCATGTAGCACCAAATCAGTAGTGCATGTGCTTTATAAAAAGCCTTGAGGAGATGATTGTGTTGTTGTTTAGTCGTGTCCAACTCTTCGTGACCCCCTGGACCAGAGCATGCCAGGCACTTCTGTCTTCCACTGCCTCCCGCAGTTTGGTCCAACTCATGCTGGTAGCTTCGAGAACACTGTCCCACCATCTCGTCCTCCGTTGTCCCCTTCTCCTTGTGCCCTCCATCTTTCCCAACAACAGGGTCTTTTCCAGGAAATCCAGGAAATGCTGGACAGTAATACTAAAAGGAAAGGGAGTTCATGATGGCTGGGAGTTTGTTAAGAGGGAGATAGTAAAAGCACAACGTCAGGCAATACCAATGAGACGGAAACATGGAAGGTGCCTAAAGAAGCCAGGGTGGCTATCTAAAGAACTTTTAACTGAGTTAAGATTAAAAAAGGATGTGTACAAAAACTGGAAAAGGGGGGAAACCACCAAAGAGGAATTCAAACAAGTAGCCAGCACGTGTAGACACAAAGTCAGAAAAGCTAAAGCACAGAATGAACTCAGGCTGGCTAGAGAGGTTAAAAGCAACAAAAAAGGCTTTTATGGGTATGTTCGTAGCAAAAGGAAGAACAAAGAAACAGTGGGGTCACTCAGAGGAGAAGATGGTGAAATGCAAACAGGGGACACAGAAAGGGCTGAACTCCTCAATGCCTTCTTTGCCTCAGTCTTCTCCGATAAAGAAAACAATGCCCGACCTGAAGAATTTGGAGCAAATGATTCAGCAGAGGAAACACAGCCCAGAATAACTAAGGAGATAGTACAAGAATACTTGGCTAGTTTAGATGTATTCAAGTCTCCAGGGCCAGATGAACTTCATCCAAGAGTATTAAAAGAACTGGCAGATGTGATCTCAGAACCACTGGCAGTCATCTTTGAGAATTCCTGGAGAACAGGCAAAGTCCCGGCAGACTGGAGGAGGGCAAATGTTGTCCTCATTTTCAAAAAGGGGAAAAGAGAGGACCCAAATAATTATCGCCCAGTCAGTCTGACATCAATACCAGGGAAGATTCTGGAGCAGATCATTAAGCAAACAGTCTGTGAGCACCTAGAAAGGAATGCTGTGATACCAATAGTCAGCATGGATTTCTGAAAAATAAGTCATGTCAGACTAACCTGATCTCCTTTTTTGACAGAATTACAAGCCTGGTAGATGAAGGGAACACAGTGGATGTAGCCTACCTTGATTTCAGCAAGGCATTTGACAAGGTGCCCCATGATATTCTTGTAAAGAAGCTGGTAAAATGCGGTCTTGACTATGCTACCACTCAGTGGATTTGTAACTGGCTGACTGACCGAACCCAAAGGGTTCTCATCAATGGTTCCTCTTCATCCTGGAGAAGAGCGACTAGTGGGGTGCCACAGGGTTCTGTCTTGGGCCCGGTCTTATTCAACATCTTTATCAACGACTTGGATGATGGATTCAAGGGCATCCTGATCAAATTTGCAGATGACACCAAACTGGGAGGGGTGGCTAACACCCCAGAGGACAGCATCACACTTCAAAACGACCTTGAAAGATTAGAGAACTGGGCAAAAACAAACAAGATGAATTTTAACAGGGAGAAATGTAAAGTATTACACTTGGGCAAAAAAAATGAGAGGCACAAAAACAAGATGGGGGACACCTGGCTTGAGAGCAGTACATGTGAAAAGGATCTAGGAGTCTTGGTTGACCATAAACTTGACATGAGCCAACAGTGTGACGCAGCAGCTAAAAAAGCCAATGCAATTCTGGGCTGCATCAATAGGAGTATAGCATCTAGATCAAGGGAAGTAATAGTGCCACTGTATTCTGCTCTGGTCAGACCTCACCTAGAGTATTGTGTCCAGTTCTGGGCACCACAATTCAAGAAGGACACTGACAAACTGGAACGTGTCCAGAGGAGGGCAACCAAAATGGTCAAAGGCCTGGAAACGATGCCTTATGAGGAACGGCTAAGGGAGCTGGGCATGTTTAGCCTGGAGAAGAGGAGGTTAAGGGGTGATATGATAGCCATGTTCAAATATATAAAAGGATGTCACATAGAGGAGGGAGAAAGGTTGTTTTCTGCTGCTCCAGAGAAGCGGACACGGAGCAATGGATCCAAACTACAAGAAAGAAGATTCCACCTAAACATTAGGAAGAACTTCCTGACAGTAAGAGCTGTTTGACAGTGGAATTTGCTGCCAAGGAGTGTGGTGGAGTCTCCTACTTTGGAGGTCTTTAAGCAGAGGCTTGACAACCATATGTCAGGAGTGCTCTGATGGTGTTTCCTGCTTGGCAGGGTGTTGGACTCGATGGCCCTTGTGGTCTATTCCAACTCTATGATTCTATGATTCTCTTCTCATGAGGTGGCCAAAGTCTTGGAGCCTCAGCTTCAGGATGTGTCCTTCCAGTGAGCACTCTGGGCTGATTTCCTTCAGAATGGATAGGTTTGATCTTCTTGCAGTCGATGGGACTCTCAAGAGTCTCCTCCAGCATCATAATTCAAAAGCATCAATTCTTCGGCGATCAGCCTTCTTTATGGTCCAGCTCTCACTTCCATACATCACTACTGGGAAAACATAGCTTTTACTATACTGACCTTGTTGGCAAGGTGGTGTCTCTGCTTTTTAAGATGCTGTCTAGGTTTGTCGTGAGATGATTACCCCTCCTTTATTGCCTGTTCCGGGTTGCCCAACCACTACCCCAGAGTCCTCTCTTGGCAGATCAAGAGGAGCAGGTGACGGCAAAGGCGGCCGGGTTTTGAGCTGGGGCAGTCAGAATAAGGTCCACTCTCGATTCAAAACCCTCAAATGTATTTGATATCATTGATTTTTCATTTCTATTCCTTGCAGATCATCTCGTTGTTTTATTGCTACAACCAAGGGCTGATGCAAATTAAGAGGATAATGATGATGATGATGATGATGATAATAATAATAATAATAATAATAATAATAATAATAATAATAATAATAATAATAATAAACTTTTATTTGTATCCTGCCCTCCCCGTCCGAAACCGGGCTCAGGGAGGCTAACACCAAATATGTAACACTGGTATAAAATCAAGCAATAACGAAATTACCTCCTGAAAACAAGCCAGGATCAAATTCAAATCCAATTAGATGGCTTTCCGCAGGATTAGGGTTGGGAACAGTAAACGCTCATCAGGCCCAACTCTTATATGGGCCTGTGAGAACACTGGGAGGCCTCTTTCATACTAGTCCTTACACAAAAAGAGAAGGGGAGTCAGGTTGAACCAAAGGCCCGGCGGAACAACTCCATCTTACAGGCCCTGCAGAAAGATGTCAGATCCCACAGGGTCCTGATCTCTTGTGGCAGAGAGTTCCACCAGGCCGGGGCCAAGGCTGAAAAGGCCCTGGCCCTGGTCGAGGCCAGCCTAATCTCCCTGAAGCCCAGGACCTCTAACATTTTTTTATTTGCAGACTGTTAGATCCTCCGTGGAGAGGCGGTCCTAGGCTGTATTCATTCGTTTGGCCCAACGTGGGGCTCGTACCCATGACCCCAAGATTCAGAGTCTCAGCGCTCTGCCGCCTGAGCTACTCACACAGCTGCCCTCTTGTGCACCTCACCTCAAATTTGTCCGAATTGTGCATGCCTGGGATTGACTGCATGAGATGGGAGGTGGGGTGGTTCCCAAAGTCAGAGCTCATGTAGCCAACGCGGAGCCGGCCCTCACTGCCTTTCAGGTCCTTGGGGTGCTCGTAAGGCGGCTTGTGGAGCACGTTGATCTAGCAAGGGGATTCAAGAAAGCCGGGTTACGGAAATGACATGGGGGTGGGGGACATGAGGCCACATCTTTGAAGTTGTTCCAATGTTACAAATATACATACCTTTGACTTGACAGCCCAAGAAAGACACACAGAAAATCTATGCTTTAACCGACTCTCCTCATTCCGCCATTTGAACGAATTTGGGCTCCACCTCCCTCCATGAGCCAAGAAGCAGGAAGTCATGTAGGCAGCAGGAACAGGGCATCCCGCCAGAATTCCCCAAGCCTGAGAGCACATACACGGCACCCCACCGAGGGAGGGACCAAGGGGGCAACCATAGACATCTGCCAAGGCAGTTTAGCAAGGCAGGTGTTCTGAATGCCCATCTCCAGACAAGTCCAGTGGGAAAGGACGTGTCAAGAGTTTTATTGTTCTTTCAGTGATGGAGATTTAAGGGGTCTGATAAAGGGACCTCATAGTGAATGCATAACCCTTGTATACCCCTCCTCATTTGTGATGTGCTAGTGATGTAGTGATGATGTATCAACGATGCTGCTTGAAGTGTATTCTGGGGGGAAGAAGGAAGTTTTAAAAGTTGACATTGCCCCATGCTCGGGGTTCTTACTCCTGGGCAGACCTGTGGTGCAACAGTAAGAATCATGGTCTACTGACCACTGTTTTGCTCCAAATTACCGGGCTGGGACTTCCTCCTTTTACTGACAGCATGGACCCATGGGGGACAAGTGCCCCGGTGAGCTAGGCTGTCAAGGAGTCACTCACCCTGGAATTTTTTCGCTTAACAGCCATTGGCGCCAATACAGAGCAGGCTTCCTAAACCTTGGCCCTCCAGCTGTTTTCAAACTACAGTGCCCATCATCCCTGACCACTAGACCTGCTAGCTAGGGACCATGGAGCTGTAGGCCAAAAGCATCAGGAGGGCCAAGGTTGAGGAAGCCTGATAGAGAGCTCTACCTCTCTTTCAAATCAGAGCCGGCAAAGGCGGTGGAGTTCCTGTGCGGGTGCCTCGAGGCGGTTGGAGGGTGGATGGCAGCTAACTGGTTGAGGTTGAATCCTGACAAGACTGAAGTTTTGTGGTGTGTGGGCGGGTGGGGGGGACTCCCTGGTCCTGAACGGGGCAACTGTGCCCCTGAAGGACCAGCTGCACAGTCTGGGGGTCATTTTGGACCCATGGAGGCACAGGTCTGTTCTGTGTCCAGGGCAGCTCTATCTGGGATGCAGGATAAGACCCTCCCTGCCCACGGACTCTCTTGCCAGAGTGGCGCATGCTCTTGTTATCTCCAGCTTGGACGACTGCAATGCGCTCTATGTGGGGCTACCTTACTGCAATTAATCCAGAATGTGGTAGCCAGACTGGGGGCCGTGAACAGCCGCAGAGACCACATAACACCAGTCTTGAAAGACCTGCATTGACTCCCAGTACGTTTCCGGGCACAATTCAAAGTGTTGGTGCTGACCTTGAAAGCCCTAAACAGCCCAGCAGATGAAACTTTCCTCTGGTTGTCAATATTAAGAGGATGCCAGCAAGATCAAACCTTTCTGTAAAATAAAGGATTTAAATCCAGTCTGACTGAGACCACATACCACCGGTCCCAAGAGATCTGCTTTGGCTCCCAGTACGTTTCCAAGCACAATTCATAGTGTCGGTGCTGACCTTGAAAGCCCTCAATGGCCTCGGCCCAGTAGACCTGAAGGAGCATCTCCACCCCGGACACCGGGGTCCCTCTCCCGAGGGCCTTCTGGCGCTTCCCTCCCTGCAAGAAGCCAAGTTACAGGGAAGCAGGCAGAGGGCCTTCTCGTGGTGACGGCCGCCCTGTGGAACGCCCTTCCATCAGATGTCAAAGAAATAAGCAATTATCTCACTTTTAAAAGACATCTGAAGGCAGCCCTGTTTAGGGAAGTTTTTAAATATTTAATGCTGTCTTGTGTTTTTAATATTTGGTTGGCAGCCACCCAGAGTGGCTGAGGATACCCAGACAGATGGGCAGGGTAGAAATAATAAATTATTATATATTATTATATATCCAAAGCCAACATGAAAGCATTCAAACTCTGACGGAACGGAGCGGCGCACACCTCTTCACAGCATAGACCCACCTTGTCCAGGCAAAGGTTCCCATGTCTCTCGGCAATAGCCTTTCGGAAGCCGTGAGACAGTGGATACAGCATGCTGTGATGCGGGTGCACCGAAGGGAGCCGGTTCTTCTCCAGCTGGTCAGCCACAATACTGACAAGCTTCTTCATTCTCTCGTCATAATCGGTCCAATCACAGACGATCTGAAAGGGGGCAAAGAAAACCAGGGTTCTAGATTCAGGTAGGTAGCCGTATTGGTCTGATGAAGTCAAAATATATTAAAATTGTCCAGTAGTGCCTTAGAGACCAACAAAGTTTGTTCTTGGTATAAGCCAGGCACCCCAAGCCTTCGGCCCTCCAGATGTTTTAGACTACAATTCCCATCATCCCCGACCACTGGTCCTGTTAGCTAGGGATCATGGGAGTTGTAGGCCAAAACATCGGGGGGGGGGCACAGGTTGGGGATGCCTGATATAAGCTTTTGTGTGCATGCACACTTCTTCAGATACACTGAAGCGGAAGTCCCCAGACCCTGATATACAGAGGGAGAAGTCCCCAGACCCTGCTATATAAGAGTAAGGAGAAGCCCCCAGACCCTGATATATAGTGGGAGGGTGAGTTGGGGTTTTTCTCCGAAGGGTAGTAGGAGTCAATGGGTATGGTCCACCTGCTGGCAACTGTGAATGACTGAAAAAACAAGGGATGGTACACAGATGACCTGAAATAGTTTTAGGATATGTAATGAGACACAGTCGTCCACAGGTTGACCATACCGATTGAGTCCTACTACCGTTCAGAGAAATACCCCGCCCCACCCTCCCTCTAAATATCAGGGTGTGGGGACTTCCGCTTCAGTGTATCTGAATAAGTCTGCCTGCACATGAAAGCTTAGACACAGAACAAACTGAGTTGGTCTCTAAAGTGACATTGGACAATTCCTGAATTAGGTGACGCTTTTACCATTACCGTGTGTCAGGGAACTGCCATCAGAGCATCAGGTGGTGGAGGGACTCAGGCAGGATGAAAGAGACTCAACTGCTGAAGCAGGGACCAGCAGGGGGAGGAGTGGGTCTCTGAGGGAATGCGAGCAGGAGGGAGGGCTCAGGGAGGCTTCCAGCGAGAACAGTGGGGAGGTATCGGAGTCTCCCATAGGGAGACCCATACCTCGCAGGAAACTGTCACGCCGTGAGTCCAGGAGACGCGTTTCCGTTAAGGAACTTCTTTGCTGGAAACGCTTCCGCAGACAGCCACTGTCGGACTCTACTAGTGACTAGAGCAGACATGTCTGAGGAGCTCCGTCACACACGGAGGTTTGTGGGGGCGCACAAACTCTGAGGGAGCACGTTTTCACGCACAAGCAGCTAATCAAACCCTCACAGCAGTCCGACAGTCTTTGTACGCTGCCTGTGCAAGAGAAGGCATCATGAGCGAACCAACCGGAACCGGAGGAGCAGGGGCTGGAGCTGGTCCAAGCTTGGAAGATAGATACCGAGCGTTGGAGGTTCAACTGGCCCTGCAGACGGCGAGGCTGGAGGAGAGAAGGGCTCAGGATGCAGACAAGAAGGGGAGAGCCACTCAATTCCCCAGAAAGGTACCAGGATTGGTGCAGAAATTTGGGGGGGACCCCAAGGACTACCATGCTTTTAGGACAGAGATGCAATATGCCCTTAATGTGCAGTTCGATGAGTTCCCTGATGAGGAATCGCGAGTTGCTTTTGTAATTGGGCATCTTGAGAAAGGGGCTAGAGACTGGGTGCGACCCCTAATGGCAACGCACAATGACATACTAAAGGACACAATGAAGTTCTTTCGTGCAATGGATATCATGTTTTCCAGCGATATTGAGGAAGGGGTGGTGCGCAGACAGCTAATGGCTTGTAAGCAGGGGAGTCGATCTGTCCGTGAATATTGGACTGAGTTTACCATGCTGATTCACAGACTGAGTTGGGATTTATCGGCGGCACCCGTTCAAATGCTATTTGAAGAAGGTCTTTCTTCGGGGGTGAAAGACGAGCTGGCACGGAGCCCCAGGGCGGAGTCTATGGATCAGCTGACCAAATCTGCGCTGACCATAGGAGCGCGGCAGGAGGCAAGAGCCTTGGAGAGGCGGGAAGGGAGAGGGGAACGTTGGAAGGAGTTCCGCATTCCAGACATTCCTGAGCCAGCTTTCCCGCCGGCAGAGCCGATGGAAATCGGAACAGCGCGCGCGCGCGCATTTTCAAAAACCAGCGAGGGAGCTAAGAAGGAGGGAAAGGGCCCCCGGAAATGCTATCTCTGCCAACAGCCAGGCCACTTTGCCAGAGTCTGCCCCCAGAGGAAGGAATGGCAAGGGATGGTGGGAGCTGTTGAGGGGGGAGAAGAAGGGGGAGCGGAGCAGGTAAAAGCCAACGCCTGGTTGCCACAATTGGGGCACTGCAGCCAGGCCAAAGAGCAGTGAAAGTGCCCGTGCCAGAAGCTCCTCGACCTGCTCTAGTGATTGAAGTGTCGCTAGAGCTGCAGAATGGGCACCCCCTAAAAATAAAGGCGCTATTGGACTCAGGCAGCTCCTGCAATTTTATGAGCAAGGAGTTTGCTGCTGAACACCAGATACAGACCATCCCTTTAAGCAACCCCCTGCAGGTGACCACGATTGATGGCAGGGAGTTGTTGGGAGGAGGAGTCCGCTTGCAGACTGTCCCAATGATAATGAGGGTGGCAAGGCACACAGAACTGATAGCGTTTAATGTGGCCACCCTGGGAGGCGCTCCCATTATTTTGGGAATGAGCTGGCTAGCTCTACATGATCCGCTGGTTGGCTGGCATCAAAGAGTGGTGTCCTTTGGTTCAGCACATTGCCTAGAACACTGCAAAGGGGAGAAGGGTTCAGTAGGGGCCCAAGCCACCCTAGCAGGGACTGAAGTAATGGGGAAGGTGAAGGTACCACCACAGTATGCAGATCTCAGCGACGTGTTCAGCGAGAAGGAAGCTGACCAACTACCACCTCATAGACCCTTTGATTGTCAGATCAATTTACTCCCTGGAGCACAGCTTCCCGTGGGCAAGTTGTATGCCATGTCAGACAGGGAGATGCAGGAGTTGCGAGGGTTCATTGACAAGAACCTGAAGAGAGGCTTCATCAGAGAGTCCAAAGCAGCAGGGGGGAGCCCAGTGTTCTTTGTGGACAAAAAAAATGCAGACAAGCCGAGACTTGTATGTGATTTTAGGCGGCTGAATGCAGTGACTGAACCGGTGGCGTTCCCTATGCCCAGAATTGATGATATTTTGACCATGGTGAGGAAGGGAAAGATTTTCACAAAGCTGGATCTAAGGGGGGCGTACAACCTGATACGCATAAGGAAAGGGGATGAATGGAAAACCACCATGTTTACCCCTTTGGGGGCGTTTGAATACCTCGTTATGCCATTTGGATTACAAGCAGGCTCCGCGTGTTTTCAATCTTTTATGAACCACGTGCTGGGCCCTTTGCTCTACAAGAATTGCGTTGCCTTTCTAGATGATGTGTTGGTGTATTCTGAGAATGAGGAGCAACATGTGAGAGACGTCAGAGAAGTGTTGAGCAGACTGCAAGCCAACAGGCTGTGGGTCAAACTGGAGAAGTGTCGGTTCCATACCAAGGAGGTGGAATTCCTGGGGTACCGCCTGTCAGACAAGGGATTGGCCATGGATCCCGGCAAGGTACAGGCAGTGCTGGAATGGAAAACACCCAAAACCAAGAAGGATGTGCAGAGGTTCCTAGGGTTTGGAAACTTTTATCGTAAGTTCATCCGCAACTTCGCCCATCTGACGGCGCCCATCACTGACTGTCTCAGCAGTAAGAAGAAGTTTGTATGGACGGCGGAGGCGGGGCGAGCGTTTGAGGAACTGAAAAGGGCCTTCGCCTCTGAAGAACAACTTCTGCATGTGGATTTACGAAAGAAGCTAAGGGTTGAAACAGACGCATCTGACAGAGCCATAGGGGCGGTGCTTCTTCTGCAGCCGGGGAAGGAGGAGTCGGAGTGGCGTCCGTGTGCCTTCTTCTCGCGGAAGCTGAACAAATCCGAGAGGAACTACACGGTGTACGACCGAGAACTGCTTGCTATTCATGAGGCGTTCCGGAGATGGAGGCATCTGCTAGTTGGTGCACAACATAAAGTGCAAGTGTGCACGGACCATAAAAATCTAGAGTACTGGAGAACGGCGCGAGTGCTCAACCAAAGGCAGTTGAGATGGGCCCAAGAGTTCTCCAAATTTAACTTTGAGATTTGTTATGTGCCAGGCCCAGAGAATGTTAGGGCGGACGCTCTCTCACGCAAGCCTGAATATTTGGAGGGGGAGGGAGCACCCGAAGAAACCCATATCATTCCAGAGGACCGCTGGGTGTGTGGGGCGACTTTGGTGGGGCAAAGGGAATTGGTAGAGGGTACGGTGCAGGATGCATACGCCCAGGGGAAACTCAGGGATCTCAGAGGGGAGGAAGACAAACCCGGTGGTTTTGAGGAGAGAAATGGGGCATTGTATTATAAGGGAGCGTTATATATACCTGAAGGGGAATTGAGGGAGAAAGTACTCAAGCAGCTGCACGATAGCCCCACAGCAGGGCACTTTGGGCAACACAAAACCATGTGGCTGGTTACCAGGGAATTTTGGTGGCCCAAGGTCAGGGAAGATGTGCGGGAGTATGTGAGAGGGTGTGAACAATGCCAAAGAGCCAAGGGGGAGAGGCAGGCGCCGGCTGGTTTATTAGAACCACTGCCCACACCTGAGAGACCGTGGGAAGCAGTGGCAATAGATTTCATGACTGATCTGCCAAGGTCTAGAGGGAAAACAGCCATCATGGTTGTAGTAGACCTGTTAACTAAAATGGCCCACTTCATAGCCTGCTCACATGCGGTTACAGCAGAAGAAACCGCCAAATTGTTTGTAGAGAATGTGTTTAGGTTGCATGGCGCCCCCTTGAGGGTGGTTTCAGACCGAGGGAAACAATTTACTTCCAGGTTCTGGAGGAAGCTCATGAGCTTACTGCATGTAGAGGTTAATTTCTCGACGGCCCGTCATCCTGAAACCAACGGGCAGGCGGAAAGAGCAAATGGGGTTCTCCAACAATATTTGAGGTGTTATGTTAATGACAGAGAGAATGATTGGGTGGAGAAGCTGGCGTTGGCAGAATTTGCCTACAACAATGCAGAGAACGTGTCCACGGGGATGAGCCCCTTTTTGGCTAATCACGGGTGCCATCCCAGAGCCTTCCCAGGGGGGGAGGGGGAGAACTGGAGCGTTCCAGCTGCAGAACAGTTCGTGGAAGAAATGGAAGCGATCCATCGCCAGCTCCAACTCAACTTAAACAGGGCTAAGGAGGAATATAAGAGGCAAGCAGACAAAAACAGAAGGGAAGGTGAAAGCATCAGGGTGGGGGACCAGGTGTGGCTGTCAACCCAAGGGTTGCCATTCAAAGGAGGTTGTAAGAAATTAAGACCCAAAAGGCTGGGTCCGTTTGAAGTCATACAGCAGGTCAATCCAGTGGCTTTCAGGCTCCGGTTACCGAACCACATGAAGCTGCACCCAGTTTTTCACAGGTCGTTGCTGTCACCGTATAGAGGAGACAGTGAGGGGAGGGTCACTAGGGGACCAGCAATGGAGGAGAAGGAACACAGCTACCATGTAGCGGAGATCCTCGATTCCAGGTGGAAGGGAGATCAAGTAGAGTATTTGGTAATGTGGGAAGGGGAACCGGAGTCGGAAAACACCTGGGTTAGGGCAGAGGATGTCAATGACGAGGTTTTAATAGAGACTTTTCATCAGAGGTTCCCACGTAAACCTCAGCCTGTAGCGAGGTTCCGAAGGGAATACTTTGCCACCACCGACGAGGAAGAGGAGTTGGAGGGGTTCCCAGATTCTGAAGAGGAGGAGGATTCAGCTGGCCAGGACGACGATCGATGGAGAGAATTGTTCGAGACGTCAGAAGATGAGGAAGATTCGTTTCGGGGTTTTAGCCCTTCACCTCCCAGGGGGGAGGAATTGGGAGGGGGTGAGGGGGGCCCTGGAGGGGAGGTGGATGTCAGGGAACTGCCATCAGAGCATCAGGTGGTGGAGGGACTCAGGCAGGATGAAAGAGACTCAACTGCTGAAGCAGGGACCAGCAGGGGGAGGAGTGGGTCTCTGAGGGAATGCGAGCAGGAGGGAGGGCTCAGGGAGGCTTCCAGCGAGAACAGTGGGGAGGTATCGGAGTCTCCCATAGGGAGACCCATACCTCGCAGGAAACTGTCACGCCGTGAGTCCAGGAGACGCGTTTCCGTTAAGGAACTTCTTTGCTGGAAACGCTTCCGCAGACAGCCACTGTCGGACTCTACTAGTGACTAGAGCAGACATGTCTGAGGAGCTCCGTCACACACGGAGGTTTGTGGGGGCGCACAAACTCTGAGGGAGCACGTTTTCACGCACAAGCAGCTAATCAAACCCTCACACCGTGGTACCTTGGGACTCAAACGCCTCGGTTCCCAAATGCCGGAAACCCTGGGAGTGTTGGCCCTTAAAACTCTGCCTCACCTGCAAACAGTGCGCCAGGTTGCAGTAAGCGTCAGGAAAATCCGGCTTCAGTTTCAAGGCGGTGCGATACGAAGCAATTGCCTCTGGGATGTTTCCGGAATCCTAGAAAGGGAGGGATATTTCAGCAATTGCCACTAGCTTTTTTTCTCAACCATCAAAACCAAAGATGAAGAACAGACAGAAGGCACGATGATCCACACCTGGTAGACTTATAAAGTAACATTCAACAATCATTGGAATAGAACAGGGGTCGGCAAACTTTTTCAGCAGGGGGCCGTCCACTGTCCCTTAGACCTTGTGGGGGCCAGACTAGATTTTGGGGAGGGGGAAAAAGGAACGCATTCCTATGTCCCACAAATAACCCAGAGGTGCATTTTAAATAAAAGGACACATTATACTCGTGTCAAAACATGCCGACTCCCGGCTAGATTGAGAAGGCCATGGGGCCGTAGTTTGCCTCCCCATGCTATAGAATAATATTGAGTATCAGCATGTAAAAATTCAATAGAAACCTACTCTTAACAATTACAATAAATTGTAATTAATCGTACAATAAATGAATATTACAATGAATGATTATTGTAATTGATCATAGAATAAATGTTACAATAAATGGTTATAAAACAATGGCAAGTCACAGTGTCTACAATAGCCGCAGCGAGAATCTTAACAGACAAAGGATGGAAAGGAGAATCCCATCCCTACTAAGTTGGCGTAGCTAGCAAAAAGGCTAAAATACGCAGAATTAGCAAGATTATAATACAGGCAGAATTACGAGAGGTTTTGGAAGAAACATTTCATAGAGAACAGGACACTTGCAGAGTACAGTGGTACCTCTGGATGTGAATGGGATCCGTTCCGGAGCCCCGTTCGCATCCTGAAGCGAATGCAACCCGCATCTGCACGTCGCAATTCGCCGCTTCTGCGCATGACATCATTTTGAGGGTCTGTGCATGCGGCGAAACCCGCAAGTAACGTGCTCCGTTACTTCTGGGTCACTGCGGAGCGCAACCCAAAAATATTCATCCTGAAGCATATTTAACCCGAGATAGGACTGTATTGTCTAAATTTACAGGGGTGCCCAAATTTTCCCAAAGAGGGCCAGATTTGACATGAGGGCGGGGCAAATTTGTTGAGCTGTTTTAGGATTTAACCCCAAGGTTGTTGAGCTCTTTTTAGGATTGAAGTTGTTGAGCATTTGGGGGGGGGGGGTTGCCCCAGTAAGTAAACCAGGTTACGCTCCCCGGCCACACGCTGGACATGTGTGGTCTAAAAAAAAATGTTGGGAAAATTTAAATTCTTTGGCAGGTGTGGATTGACAAAGGACAGCAGGAAATATGACAAAACCAATGCATTTTGAGATCTAGGAGAGACGAGCAAAAGGGCGCCATCGGAAATGTGACGTAGGGGTGATTGGAAGTCACAATGAGATTTTTGGGTGTGGAACTCCACCATACTTTCCGTCTATATAAGCCACCCTCTATTTGGGGGGGGGCTCAAATTTAAGAAAATGAGCCATTCACCCACCCAATCACCCGTATAAGACCTCCCCCCCATTTTTATTTCAAAGTAAAAATAGCAATTTTTTCATTTTCCTTTTAAAAAAATTATTTACAAACAAACACATAGACACAAAACAAAATTCGTATTACCCTACCACCCAAAATTTCAGACATTAAAACCACCCTCGTGGCTTCCCTCCACCGCCCCTCACCCTCCTATATAATATTTCACATTGCCATTTTTATTTCCCCCCTATTTATTTATTTATTTTTGATTTCATTTTACATGCTAGTTGCCGTACATTTTCAACACTATACATTACATATATGGATTCCCCACATCTAACCCTATACACAACTCAGCATTTACCCAAATACCCACGTGACTTCCTTCACTCACATTCACATTGCAATTTTTATCTAAATTTATATTTCTTAACTCTTTTAACTTACTATTTATTATTATTATAAACCAGATTTACAAACATTAAACCAAACATATCAACATGTTAGTTTTTGAGCAGTACTTGAACACATAATCTTCAAACCATTTCCATTATATTTTTATTTTCCAGTTTGATTGGTACTGAAAGGGACTTCAGAAATACAGACCAGGAATGTAAAAATCAGGCAGCAAAGTTTCTTAAAGAAAAAGTTTTTTATTTGGTTTTGTCAGACAAAAGCAAATGTGGGTGCATTTAGGAAAATGAGAAAATGCCCACCTCTCCTTGGGGGCAGCTTACCTATATACCTTTCTGCAAAGCATAGTTCATAAAATTTTTATTGGTTTTACAGAATTTTTTAAAGAACAAACAAACACTTAAAAAGACAAACATACACGTATAATTTCATAACATATTTTCATAAACCTCTTTTCTTGGACTTCCCCATACCCCCCCTTTCTGCATCCCAATGTCCGTAATTTCATAGCAACTCCCAATTGTTACTTTCCACCCTCTGTCATCTTAGTCCTCTTTATATTCTAACCTTATATCACTGTACCCCTTTGTTTCTGAAAACCATAACATTTTAACATTCATTAAGTTTATAGTAGTCCTTAAGATAACTTTTAAATTTCCTCCATTCTTCTTCCACCGTCTCTTTTCGTTGGTCACGGATTCTGCCTGTCATCTCGGCTAATGTCATATAGTCCATCACTTTCATCTGCCATTCTTCCAGAGTGGGTAGATCTTGTGTCTTCCAATACTTTGCGATGAGTATTCTTGCTGCTGTTGTGGCGTACATAAAGAAAATTCTATCCTTCTTTGACACCAATTGGCCGACCATGCCCAAGAGGAAGGCCTCTGGTTTTTTAGGAAAAGTACATTTAAGTACCTTTTTCATTTCATTATAGATCGTTTCCCAGAAGGCCTTAATCTTCGGGCATGTCCACCAAAGGTGGTAGAAGGTACCTTCAGTCTCTTTACATTTCCAACATTTGTTATCGGGCAAATGATAGATTTTTGCCAGCTTGACTGGGGTCATGTACCACCTATAAACCATTTTCATAATGTTTTCCTTTAAGGCATTACATGCCGTAAATTTAATACCGGTGTTCCATAACCATTCCCAGTCAGCTGACATAATGTTATGTCCAACATCCTGTGCCCACTTAATCATAGCCGATTTAACTGTTTCATCCTGTGTACTCCATTTCAGCAACAAGTTATACATTCTAGATAAATTCTTAGTATTGGGCTCTAACAATTCAGTTTCTAGTTTTGATTTTTCCACCTGGAAACCAATTTTCCTGTCCTGTTTGTAAAACTCCATTATTTGACGATATTGAAACCAATTCTGTACTTTATGTTTCAGTTTCTCATGACTTTGTAGTTTAAACTTATCTCCATCCTGTTCTAAAATTTCACAGTACTTCGGCCATCCGACCTCCATATTGAGTTTCTTCACTGCTTTAGCCTCCACTGGTGACACCCATCTAGGGGTTTTGTTTTCCAACAGATCTTTGTATCTTATCCAAACATTGAATAATGCTTTTCTAACAATGTGATTTTTAAAGGCACTATTAACTTTGTCATACCATAGATATGCATGCCAACCAAAAGCATTGTTAAAACCTTCCAGATCCAGAATGTCCGTGTTCTCGAGGAGCATCCATTCTTTCAGCCAGCAAAAAGCTGCTGCCTCATAGTACAATTTTAAGTCCGGCAGGGCAAAACCCCCTCTTTCTTTAGCATCTGTCAATATTTTAAATTTAATTCTGGGCTTTTTGCCCTGCCAGACAAATTTCGAAATGTCTTTCTGCCACCTCTTGAAACATTCCATCCTGTCAAGAATCTGCAAGGTCTGAAACAGAAATAGCATTCTAGGCAATACATTCATTTTAATCACTGCAATTCGGCCTAACATTGACAATTTCAAATTTGACCATATTTCTAGATCTTTTTTAATTTCTGACCAACATTTTTCATAATTGTCCTTATACAAATTCACATTTTTAGATGTCAAATGAACCCCTAGGTATTTCACCTTCTTAACCACTGTCAGCCCTGTCTCCTCTTGGAATTTCTCCTTTTCCATATCTGTTAAGTTTTTTCCTAAAACTTTGGTTTTTTGTTTATTCAGCTTAAATCCAGCTACCTGGCCAAACTGTTGTATTATTTCTAAAACCTTTTTCGTACTAGTGTTTGGCTCTTGCAAAGTCAATACTAGATCATCTGCAAACGCTCTTAACTTGTAATGTTTAGCTCCGACCTGCACTCCTTTATCTGCAAAGCATAGTTCAGCCCCTTGGCATCCCTTTAGCCAATGATTGACAATTTCCTATGGTCATTGATGCATATTCATTAAAGCCCAACCAATTAATAAATTGGTGTGTCCTTTCGGTTCCAAGTTGCCTATTCCACTAGGTGGCGCTACTGGCTTATAATCTACTTAACCTCTTTACTAATTCCAGGAAGTACCCCTGAACCCCTTGCTTCCAAGAAATGTACTTGTGGTTTAGCCACTTCACACCTAAGAGTTATATCTGGACCCTGGCGGTCAGCAAACATCCTGCTACTTGCCTTTGTCAGGGGTCGTTTCTCGAAAATGGCTTAACCTCAACTGGCAAACTTCCTGCAGGGGCAAGCTAGCTGCACCTGCAGAATCTACTTGCTGTTTGCAAAGCTTGCTGTTTGCAAGGCAAGAGAGAGAAAAATAGTTTTAGCTGCTTGCGTTTATGAAATGGCTTTTAGAGGTTAAACCTGGCTCTGGCCTGGCTCTCAACTGGTCATTCTGACCTTCACCCCTCCATTCCCCCCTTTCCATCACGAAAATGCTGACCGGTCACGGTTCTCCATTTTCGCTTGATGGACCTATAGGTACAATATCATAGAGAGCCAGGATATAGGTACGTGTTGCTGCATTAACTGAGCGGCTTACCATTTGGCGTACAATCTGAATAAGGCAAGGCAAAAAGCATGATAAGAGTAATACGGTAACGAAGAGAAGTAAAATCACAAGCAAAATCTCTTTTAACCATGACCAACCTGGGAGCTAAGAACTAATTCAACTACATACACTGGGGAGACCTGCACCATCTAGACTAATTTTGTGGTACAAATCAGCCTGTAACACTCAGACCTGTTCAGGCTCTTAGCTACAGCTGTTGTCATATTCAGGAAGGTGTTTTCCTTCCACCCTGTGGCCATTTGAGAGGTGAGAACCATCAGGAGGCAGGGTATGATCCACATCCTGATGCGAGGGATGTTCGGTGCCCCAGAACAAAGAACTGTACCACCAACACAGAAATACCACAAAAAGGGTAATACCACAAGCCAAAGGGATGGGGGCCCACGAAGGCCAGGTCATGTGGGCCTCTAACTCCTGGCCCTACTGAGGCGTGAACAGCGTCTACACACAAAACGTTCCCACTCTACACATGGAAAAGTGGCCGTCTGGGACTGATACACTGTTAGGCCTCGGGAGCTATAGGGATGGCAATAGACTCTGTAAAGTTCAAAGGCTGGTCCTACTGGGTGGAGGTCACCTACGTGGTCTCTGACCAGGGCAAATGGAGGCTGAAGCCTGGGGTGGCAACCCTTATGTAGCCACAAGAATACCCTACCACATTCAAGGGTATTATGTGTGGAGTTACCAGGCCAGGTATTCTTCTGGGATTATGGGAGGCTCGAGCCACCACGACAACCACAGGTGGGGCTGCAGGATTTACTGGCACTTGTTCAGCAATTTCAATGCACACCTGGTTCAGGCTCCCTCCCCTGCAATATTTGCATTAAGATAGGCTCTGTCCCATGCAACACCTGGATTAAGATTAGGACCTGGTCTACCAGATGGGGTTGGTACAGTGCTCTACCCCCCCAAGTGACAGTTGGTTACCCCCCCCCCACAACAGCAAGAGCTGTCCAGAACTCGATAGATTTCGACCGTCTCTGCAACTTCCCGTAGGAGCAGTACCCATGTGCGCTGGACAGTGGTGTGGAAGAGAAGCCACAGTGGGGTAGTGGGATGTTTCAATACGGCAACCTCATCAAAGCCCTGTTCCCAATAGCCAATGAGCACGCCATTTCTTACCACTGGCAAGACGATCCAGTCATAGCAGAGGTCCGCAGGCCAATAGGGTCGGTATGGCTCAGTGGGGTCAGGACAATAGGACATAGAGCAAAAAGGGCAGTAGGACATAGAGCAAATCAATACAGAACATAATAGAGAAAAGGGGAAAGTCCTTGTGAAAGTCCTTGTGATGATCAGTCGCAGGATCTTGTTGCCCGTGGCCCAACGCGTTCCCGGTAGCGTCAGACACAAGGTGATGATCAGACGCGTGTGATGCACCCAGGGAATCACGTCGGCTACTCTCACCGCAGTTGGGATGGAGAGGAGGACGGTATACGGGCCTCGCCACTTAGGGATGAGGGGGTTGCGCTTCCACGCTGTCACCCGGCTGAAACTGGTGGACCGGCTCAGCGAGACTGCACGGTGTAGCCTCGAGGTAGTACCTGGAAAGGGAAGCAAACACACACGGGGACAGGAATTGCACTTGTTCCTGAGTGATGTGATCTCCCACCCGCCCCAAACTGGCGGGGATGTCTCGGACGAAAGGGGTTGGTCTGCCATACAAAAGTTCAAAGGGTGATAGTCTCAGTCTCTTGGTTAGAGCGCTCCGAATCTGAAACAAGGCAATGGGCAGAACATCTATCCAGTGTAGTCCCGACTCCTGGGTCAGCTTGGCCAAGTGGGTCTTCAAGGTGCGATTCATACGCTCAGGTTTTCCCGAACTCTGGGGTCTGTAGGCTGCGTGTAGCCTCCAGTTGGGTATGACTTCATTCAGCAGTTTCTTGGTCACCTCACAAGCCTTCTCTATCCTAGTGGGGTACGCCTCTGTCCAGCCCGTCAGCATGAAGACAAACACAAGCAGGTATTTGATACCCCTAGCTGGAGGCAATTCAGTGAAGTCCAGGCAATCAGGCTCTCCATAGGGGTGAAGCCCACGTGTTGTACGCCCGGCGGAGGGAGGTGGCCTTGTCTGGGGGTGTTCTTGGCGCACAGGACACACCTCTGGGATATAGCAGCAACTAGTTGAGAAAGGTTAGTGATATAGAAAAGTCTCCCAAGGTGTGCTCTGGCAGCTGGACCCCCTACATGAGTGGACTCGTGGTAATTCTTCACAATCACGGTAGCCAGATGTTGGGGCACAAAAACACAGTTTTCTGGTAGACGGAACCATCCCTCCTGGAGTGTTGCTCCTTCCTGGCGTGCCCACTGTTGCTCCTCCGGTGTGTAGCGTGGTTCCACATCGTCTGGAGTGAGTTGTGGGATGAGGGCTGCGTTGAGTGCTGGTGGAGGTTTCAAAGCTGCTTCACGAGCTGCGTTGTCTGCCTTCCGGTTGCTCCTAGTGACCATGTCCCGGCCTCTCCCATGGCCTTTGCAGTGCATCACGGCAATCTCTTCGGGGCCCCATACTGCTTCCAGTAACATCTCAACTTCTGGACGTTAGCCTTGCATCTAGCTGCCAATTGCAGGGCAATGCCTTTTGCTGTTGGACTTCGCCTCAGAGCACAAACAACTCTTGGAGACTTTGGCTTTCTTAGAACTCTTGGAACGGCTTGCCTGGCTTGCCTGGCTTGCACCCCCACTTCTGGGTGCTCTGCTGCCTGAGGAACAACTTGTAACTGCCTTCCTCTTCCCAGGTCTCAGCCTCTCTCTAGCCCACAGTCCATCATACAGATTTATTGAAGCGTAGAAACAGCTTCCCAAAACAGCCTCAGCCCCCTCTGGGCTTGGTACTTTTTCTGGGCATCCTCTAGTCCCCTCTGGGCTTTCTGGGCGTCCTACAGCCCAGCCCCCTCTGGGCTGGCTGCCACTGTGGCCTGACATGCTGTCTTCAGTTCCTGCCACGCGACCCAGGGCTTCCTCCCTTGGAGTATTGGCAACAGCCAAGAATCAAGGCTGGCCCTTAAAATGGCTAGGACCCTTTGGTCTCTCTAGACCATCAGGCACGTCTGTTTCACAAACTTCCACTGCGCCTGCAGACTTCTCAATGGGTTGGGCAAAGCCTGTTTCAGCCTCCTTATATTCCATAAGGGTGAGAACCGAATGGGGAACATTCACATGCATCTCCTGGCCAGACATGAACTTGTCTGCTTCTTCCACTAGTGTGGCGGTGGCAGTGACAGCCCACAGACAGGGTGGCCAGCCTTTCACTGTGGAATCTAATTGCTTGATAGTCTAAAAGGCTTCTTGTTGGGCCGGTCCCCACTCAAAGGGGTCTCTTTCCCTTCCTCTGGTAACTTCATTTAGAGGTTTTGCTCTTTTAGGGATATCACAATCTCTGCCTTTTCTTGCAGTGACCTTTTGACAATTTCTAGATGGTCAGTATGTTCAGCAAGTTGTCTGGATAAATTAGCTAAATCTTCATCCCCTTTTTTTGCATTTTGTAAAGTGAACTGGTTGTGTGAATCTTTCACTGATTTCAGTTCATTCACAAAACTTTGTTCTTTGTTTTTCTTTTAATTTTAGTAACTTGTTCAATTTCTCCTTTACAGAGATATGTTCATCGACCTGGGATTTAAGATGGTCTGTTCCTCCTTACATTCTATTTCTGTTTCTTGCAATTTTTAGCTGATTTACTTATTTGTTCTTTAAGCAATTTAATTTGTGAGTCACACTCCATGAGTTTGTTGTTGTAAGTAACATCACAAGTCTTAATTGCAGAATGAAGATCTTTAACTGTTTGGCTAGTCTCTTTGATTTGCCTAACAAATTCTTCATTCTCTTTTGTTTTACTAGCGTTTTCAATTTTTTTTTTCCTCAGCCAGTTCTGATTTTATTGCACTTAACTGTTCAGAAAGTTCTGAAAGCTTTCTGCCTCCACTGTTCACACCTTTGGTTTGTAGATCTTTCAGTAACTGGACTTCCCTTTCAGCCTTAGACAACACTATTTCCCTGTCTTGCATTTCATCCTCTTTGCACTTGATCTGACATTTCAGAATATTAATCTGCTCAGAATACACATTTGTATTTGAAATAATAGCAGAAATTTCTTTGTCTTTCTCAGCTAAAACCTCTCTGAGGTTGTCAAATTCTCTTCCATGCCTCTGGAGGTCTTGAATTAGTTGAGACCTCTCTTCTAAATGACTTGTGTTTAATCTATTAAGTCCTTCATTTGTCTGTTCAAGATCCTGTTACATTAATTCTATAGCAGCATCCTGTTTCATGCTCTTTTCTTTTATTTTCCTCTGTTAATGCAGTAATAACTGCTTACTGTTCTGTACACTCTTCTCCATAAACACTGCACTTCTTCTGGACGTCTTCCCTCTCCAAAAGTTGACATGAGGGAGCTGTCCCTGTCCTCCCAAGGGGGGGGGGCCACCACGGCCTCTGGAACATATGGGGCTGGGGCCAGGACTTCTGCCTCGGGTCCCTGATAAATGGGCTTCTTGAGACATCTTCCTGCCTGCCCTCCTCTAATTTCAGCCCTAAGGGCCATGACTTTGCAATGTTCAGTCCTGCATTTCTTCAACCGGGGGGGGTGTCATCTACCACCTTCAGTCAGTTGTCTATATAGGGGATCTGGTCAGAATGTCCCCCCTGGTCTATGCCATAGTCTCCGCTGAATCCTTTCTTAAAGTTGTTTAACATGCATTGAAGGGGAATTACTGGACCTTTCAAGGCTTTCGAGCCTCCCCCTCCCATTTTCAGTATGGCCCTGTACAGCGTCCCCACACCAAACACTCACACATTCACTTCGCAAGGAGTACTTATTGCTACGACCCCAGGGGAATGCCCTGGGGTAACACACATACATGCACAAAATGCCTCTTTCGCTGGACGGTTGTACCATACGCTAACCACCCTGTGCCCCCCCCTTTCTCTCCTTCTAATACTAAAGCGTGGGTGGTTGTCAGGGGTCAACCCTTCTCCTTAATGCCACTATCCACGCTGGAGATTTGATCAGGATCTCCCTTCTCCTTAATTAAAAGGAGGATTTCCTATCCCCTCAGGGCTTGTTGCCATGTACTCACCCCAGCCGGCTGTTCTCTGCCCTGTCCTCCCAACCTCGGCTCTTCAAATCCGTTGTCCTCTGTCCCAGGATACAGCAAGAGGGTCAAGTTGCCTTCTGTCCCCCTCCGAAGAAAAAGTTCGGTGTGCACTTGGAAGCCAGGAGGTCCGTTGGCCCTCCGCCGTCTCTGCCCAGAGGGCAAGGGAGCTGCCTCCTGGTCTCTAAGGACACTTAAAGTCCTTCTGATCCGAGTCACGGCACCAGAAATGAAAGGGACTTCAGAAATACAGACCAGGAATGTAAAAATCAGGTAGCAAAGTTTCTTAAAGAAAAAGTTTTTTATTTGGTTTTGTCAGACAAAAGCAAATGTGGGTGCATTTAGGAAAATGAGAAAATGCCCACCTCTCCTTGGGGGCAGCTTACCTATATACTTTTCTGCAAAGCATAGTTCAGCCCCTTGGCATCCCTTTAGCCAATGATTGACAATTTCCTATGGTCATTGATGCATATTCATTAAAGCCCAACCAATTAATAAATTGGTGTGTCCTTTCGGTTCCAAGTTGCCTATTCCACTAGGTGGCGCTACTGGCTTATAATCTACTTAACCTCTTTACTAATTCCAGGAAGTACCCCTGAACCCCTTGCTTCCAAGAAATGTACTTGTGGTTTAGCCACTTCACACCTAAGAGTTATATCTGGACCCTGGCGGTCAGCAAACATCCTGCTACTTGCCTTTGTCAGGGGTCGTTTCTCAGAAATGGCTTAACCTCAACTGGCAAACTTCCTGCAGGGGCAAGCTAGCTGCACCGGCAGAATCTACTTGCTGTTTGCAAAGCTTGCTGTTTGCAAGGCAAGAGAGAGAAAAATAGTTTTAGCTGCTTGCGTTTATGAAATGGCTTTTAGAGGTTAAACCTGGCTCTGGCCTGGCTCTCAACTGGTCATTCTGACCTTCACCCCTCCAGTACCTTATTACTGCACTTGACCTTGCCAGTTCTATAAATTCAATTAGTTTCTTTATCCAGTCATCCTTTGTGGGTATATATTTCCTGTTCCAGTTTTGTGCAAGGAGTAGCCTTGCTGCAGCTGTCGCGTATAAGAATAATATCTTCCCATCTTGTGGTATTTCTTTACCTCTTATACTCAGTAAATATGCCTCTGGTTTTCCCCTCTAAATTAATTCTGATCATCTTTTTTATTTCCTCATGAATTTTTTAACGTTTCTGTAGCCCCACCATAAACGTATCGGCGTGCCCTTTGCCTCCTCACACTTCCAGCATAAATTCCAATTCTCCCCTTTTTCTTTTTGTGCCCCATCTCGGTTTGGGACGGCTTTTGCCAGTTGTTTTCTGCACCCGCTGGAGTTTCTGGGTCAGTCTCAAGGGCAGCCCCACGTAGAGCGAGTTACAATAATCCAGTCTGGAGGTGACCGTCGCGTGGATCACAGTGGCTAGGTCAGGGTGAGAGAGATAAGGAGCCAACTGCTTAGCTTGGCGGAGATGAAAAAATGCCGCCTTTGTTATAGCTGTAATCTGCGCCTCCATGGAAAGGGAGGTGTCGAAGATTACACCCAAACTCTTAACGGACGATGCTGGCACTAATTGCACCCATGCAAGAGATGGGAGTTCCCCCTCAATCCCATATCGCTCCGTCCCAGCCAGAGGACCTCTGTCTTCGAAGGATTTAACTTCAACCGGCTCCCACGTAACCATCCAGCCACAGCTTCCAGACATCTGGTCAGTGTATCTGGGGCCGAGTAAGGATGGCCATCCATCAACAGATAGAGTTGGGTGTCATCGGCATACTGATGGCAACCCAGCCCAAAACTCCGGACAAGCTGGGCGAGGGGGCGCATAAAGATGTTAAAAAGCATCGGGGAGAGTATCGCACTCTGAGGCACTCCACACACCAAGGAGTGGCGCGATGACAATTCCCCCCCAAGCGCCACCCTCTGTCCCCGACCGGAGAGAAACGAGCGCAGCCATTGAAGGACTGTGCCCTGGATCCCCACGTCGGCAAGGCGGTGGTCCAGAAGTTCGTGATCGACCATGTCGAAGGCTGCTGACAGGTCTAGAAGAATCAGCAGCCCCGACCCGCCTCGATCCAGCTGCCTGCGGAGATCATCTGTTAGGGCGACCAGAGCCGTCTCGGTCCCATGACCAGCGCGGAAGCCGGACTGGAATGGATCGAGAGCAGATGTTTCATCCAGAAACCTACCAAGCTGTTCAGCAACCGCTCTCTCAATCACCTTACCCAGGAATGGAAGATTCGAAACCGGGCGGTAATTGGATAGATCTAAAGGATCTAATGATGTTTTCTTTAAGAGCAGACACACCACTGCCTCCTTCAGTTCCCCTGGGAATATCCCAGTGCCAAGGGACAAATTGATGATATCCCCCAGGGGGGCCCGCACCTCGTCTGGACACGCTCTAATCAGCCAGGACAGGCACGGGTCAAGAGGACAGGTGGTGGGCTTTCCAGCTCGGAGGAGTCTGTCCACATCGGCTGGGGATATCCGGTCAAAGTGGTCCAATACTGGACCCGAGGACAGTCGAGGGGCCTCCAGTTCCTTTATTGTATCCAAATTGGCAGGGAGGTCATGGCGGAGCAACAGGACCTTCTCCGCAAAAAAGCTCGCAAATGCCTCGCAGCTGTGTGTCGAATTGTTATTTAAATTTGGCTGTCCTTCAAGGGACAAAAAATAAAATAAAAATAAAAATAAAAAATAAAAAATAAAAAACCTAAAAGAAAAAGAGAAAGTGCTTTATCCACAAGAGGAGAGCTTTCCCACAGGCACCAGACCAGCGCATGAGGAGTAATAATAATTATTATTAACAACAACAATAATTTATTATTTATACCCAGCCACTCTGGGCGGCTTCCAGCAAAAGATTAAAATACAGTAAGGAGGAGCTCTTTCAATCTATTTTCCCCATGGCTTTGGAAGCTCACCTGATGGCCTCCTTGTAGTGCATGAGGGCCTCCTGGAGCTTCCCCTGCTGTTGCAAAACACTGGCTAAATTTGAATGCGCAGCTGCAAACTCCGGGAAGACCTGCGGGGAAGAAGCTCACTCTTAGTTTCCCTGAGAAGCATTCTAAAGAGACGGAGGCCGCTCTTTGAGGCTCAAAGGTTGTGGGCGTGAAATAAATCCTCATTTGGATTGACTTGCAAAAATTAAGGAGGAGGAGGAACCTATGGACTGCCTTTTTAGCATGCATAGGAAATACTGTTGGGAGATCAGACTGTCAAATGACCAATGCCGTATTTTAAAGAGCCCCTCTTTGATGCTCAAATGTGGCAGGGGCTGGCTGCAAAATAAATCACCGTTTGGAATGATTTGTGGTAATGATAATAATAATAATAATAATAATAATAATAATAATAATAATAATAATAATAATAATAATGGGCCTATGAACTGCCTTTTTCGTACGCATAGGAAATACTGTTAGAAAATAAGACTGTCAGGGGTCAAGCTCAGCCGACACAGAGAACAGCATGTGCCCAGCTTTTATTTCAATTTCTGTACCGTTCCTTAACACCTTGCATTGTTCTTCTGATGAAAAAGCAGATTTTTGGTCATTCCAGGAGGCCTAGGAATATAAAAAGGGGGACAGACCCTCTTCCTTCCAAAAGGGACTTATCGGACCATGCTTTGTCGAGCCTCAAAATGCTACTTCACTTTCACTTCTTCACCATTATTTCCGTTATTGATCAAGAAAAATTTGATCGGCGATTTTTAAAAAGACCCAGACTAGGAGTCCAGGGTACGCATGCCTAACCCTTATATGTCAATTTAATTGTTGTAATTCTCCACGCACGTACCTCAAGAGCTTTCCGGTAGAGGCGGACAGCCTCCTCGATATTCCCTTGTTCTCGCTTGATGTTCGCCAGGTTATTAAGAGAATCCGCGTGAGTCAGACATAAACGGAGAGCTGTATTGTAGCATTCCTCGGCTTCGGCAACCTTCGAAACACAAAACAGAGTTTTTACACGAATATTAGTATGTCTTTCACAGGAGCCCAAAAGGCTGCTCTGTGATGTGATGGCTGGATTGAGGTTTGATACGGCCCCTCAGCTCCTGACGGTAACTTGGTATTAGAGCGGTTCATAAAAAACTCTTTTTTTGAAAATGCCTGCTCCAAAGTTCTTCTCTTACCAACAGTAGAGATTATATAGCTATATCTGGAATGGCATGCATATCAGTTAATATCTTTTATATATATATGCCAGCTGTCCTTTGTCAACAACCAATTGTTGCTGTTTTTTATATTGAATATATGCTATATGGTAACTGTTGCACCTCATAGGTAACTCAAGCCTTCTGCACGTCACAAAAGATGTATTTTATCAAAGTCATTGTTGAACTGAAATACAATTAAGAAGTATATTAATAGTGAAATGCAATTAAGAAGAAGCATATTAACAGTAAAACCCCACAATTGTTGAGCCTTTTTTAAGGATTTGACCCCAGAGGTGCTGACCTTTTTTTAGGATTAAAGTTCTTGAGCTTTTTGGGGGGAAGTTTTGCCCTAGTAAATAAACCGCCACGAGGGCCGGATTAAATCGACCAGAGGGCCAGATTAGGCCCCTGAACTGGACTTTGGACATGCCTGGTCTAAAAGAACATTGGGAAAATTTAAATTCTTTGGCAGGATAGCAGGAAATATGACAAAACCAATGCATTTTGAGATCTAGGAGAGATGGGTGGAAGGCCCCCAAAGTGGACTTTGGACATGCTTGGTTTAGGGGAACATAAATACAAGAGCAGACTAATCCGATTCAAACTCTCTTTCCCGCACACTTACCGTCTTTTGCAAGATGTATTTAAGGAAGACAGTAAGGGAAATGGTTTTGGTCATACTAAATCAAAATTAAGAGACAGAGTTGCTAGATAGTAAAAGAAAATCATTGCCAAAAACGTATAAGAATGGCATACAAAGGATGAAGAAGTTAAGTCGGTTATGATTAAATGGGCTCAAGATTTTGGTCATAACATTGAATTAGATAAGTGGGAAAGATTATGGGCAAAAACAATTTATTGAATGTACAGCACTAATTAAAAATTTAATGAAGGTGACGTATAGGTGGTATTTGACGCCAACTAAACTTGCTAAAATATATATAACTCAAGATAAGGCACGCTAGAAATGCAAGGAGAAGGAAGGGAATTTCGTCCATAGGTGGTGGATGTGCACTAAAGTCAAAGTCTACTGGGATATGATTTACAAAGAATTGAAAAAGATCTTTAAATATACTGTTATTAAAAAAACCAGAGGCTATTCTATTGGGTATTGTGGGAGAAGAAATTCCAAAAGTAGACTTATGTATGCTACCATAGCTGTAAGGACATTTTTAGCCCAGAAATGCAAGCGGCAGGAACTTCCAATTTTGGAAGAATGGCAGACAAAAACAATTGAATATGCAGAACTGGCAAAGCTGGCAGTGAAAATCCGAAATCGGCGCGACAAACTGTTTGAAAAGGACTGGAGTAAATTTATAAAAGATGTGAAAGAACATCTGAGAATGTTTGCTGGTTTGATTTAAAATATTTTGTCATGATAATTTTTGAAAGTGATTTACAAATGCTAAAGTAAATTGTTTTAAGTAGAGTAAGAAGGTAAATAGGGCGATATATGTTCAGGTAGGCAGCTGTGGTGGTCTAACGCAGTTGAAATATATAAAAAATATATAAATTGTCCAGTAGCACATTGCAGACCAACTCAGTTTGGTCTTGGTAGAAGCTTTTGTATCTGAAGAAGTGGACCTGCATACAAAAAATTATACCAAGAAGAAGCCAAGTTTAGCAAGCCCTGTTTAGGGAAGCTTTTAATGTTTGACGGACTATTGTATTTTAATATTTTGTCGCCAAGAGTGGCTGGGGAAACCCAGCCAGATAGGCGGGGTATAAATTTTTTATTATTATTATTATTATTATTATTATTATTATTATTATTATTATTATTATTATCATCAGGTGCTACTGGACAATTTTTAAAGGGTGATATAGAAATGCTAAGAGGATCGTGACTGCTTAAGAAAGCCAGGGAGTGGGAGCGGGGGAGGGGGGAGGGGAGTCGACGCTTGGTATGAGCAAAGTTGTATGTGACGATATGACAAAGGAAAAAATAAAAGAGGACTTCTTCTAGGTTCTGTACCCCAAATCCCCCCCCCCAAAGAGCCCAATTTCGAGGTCACCATCATCCGGAAGGCTTTTTTCAGCAAACCCTCTGACATACAGAAAGCAAAAGGGACCGGTTTCATTTTCTTTTTTTAATTTTTATTTTATTTATAACATAGTCCACAACAACTCATACATACAAACAGACCCACCACCATTGACTAATTATCAAAATTAAACTCCTATCCCCTTTGTTGTAAATAAAATTATGCCCTTTTCCCTTATGGGGTATCCAAGAGCCCATATAGAGTCCTTACATAGGTTCCCTATTGGTAGGAGAAAATAACAGAGGCCAACCAGAGAATATTGAGAAGCAAAGCAGCTAGTAAGCTTGATCTTTATTGATCTGTTGCAACAGGGTACCCCCCTCACACGCAGGAGAGGAAGAGGACCCAGAACAATGGCCTGCAAGGCCTTATAAAGACTTTTGAAATTCCCCTTCTCTAGATCAGGACCACCCCCAGAAACATTATGCATACATCACAGAAGGGGTGTAACCTAAGACCACCCCTCAGATACATCCCACCTACATCACAGAAATTTAAATGTTGTTTTTCTCTTGTCCTTGTTTATCTCCTGTCTAGCAGGTTACTTGATTGGATTTTCTGGGGAGCCTGGCCATTCTTTTGTAGTGCTAAAATACTTATTTCCTGGGCCAGGTCACAGGCTCACACCTTATTCAAACACAGATTAAAGGAAGAGACAATGGGGAGGCTTTTCCATTTTTAACCTTGCAGAGAAAGGATTTGGTCAGTTTAGGAATCAAAATGGTTCCTGTGCTGATCTATGTATGTGCAGTTATGAACATTACTATATATCTAAAACCATAAAATTCCTATCACAATATTCCCCCCTTTGGGGCTAGAATTTTTCTTAAAAATTTTTGCCCCACAAATAATAACATCGTATGTTGTAAATGGATGTCTTTGTATGAATATATAACACATGTTGCGTTTTGCTACTAAATTACTTGTGGCATTCTAACACTTTGGGAGAGACCATTTACTCAATAGTGTTCTATGCTTTACACCTAGCAGGAAGGTAAGGTCCACTAGTGACTGAAAAGTGCAGTTTGCTTCCCCCCCGCCATTTTAGTGTTCTCAGGTGTCAAGGTAGCTCTTCTGTGGTCTCACACTGACATAGTGCTACAGCAACACATCTTGTCTGTTGAATCCCCTCAGGGCTTTCATTTAACCATGTCGCCTGGCATTCACCATAGCTGGCACAGGTTTTGGGCATCTCGTGAGGGAGAGGTCTTCGCCTTGGCCTTTAGCTATGGGATTTTATTATAGGCTGTGGTCTTGTACTCATGGAAGTTGCTCACTTGCACTTAAAGGACCAAAAGCTAATTGCAGCCTGGATACACTTGCGCAATTCAAACTGAGTCCAATTTGAATTTATCTTGCCCCATGGTTCTCAAGTCTTCAAACCAATCTGTTAAAAGAAAACCATTCTTAACAAGGGCAGTTGTCCAAATAAGTCAATTTAAGTCTATAAGGAATCATTCCTGCTAAACCAAAGCATATCCACCTTCATGTACCTGGTGTTTTATGGATCCAGAAGTTTGTCATTGGCAAAAAGAGGTTTAACACATATTAAAATGGATAGGGAAAGTTGGCAGAGTGCCAGGTGGAACAATGTGGTTATAAATTGATCTAAACATTGGACTACACAATAGTGTGAGCTATTAGAAAGTATAAAATGCATGAGAATTCTCCATTGGTGTGTAAGCAATAAGACATTAAACATAAAAACAGTTACACACAATAAATTGCCCCCCTTTGTGGAAATCACACTGTCAGACACATTTCAACATTCTTACATAATAACACATAATACAAAACAAAATAATTAAATATCTGTTGCATATCTTGACACAATTGTGATCTTTTACGTATGTATCTTTTGAATCCTGGAGCACAGTCTTAAGGTTCAAAAGTGGGAAAATGTCCTTGCAATTCAACTCCTCCCCCCTTTGTCAGGTCCACTCCCCCCTTTGGCAGTCTATATCCTTTGAAAGAGATAGCTGTGGGCACTTTGAAAACTCTGGTGTTGCAGGTCTTGTGAGTTGAGGGGTTGTTGCTGCTTTTCATCATTGCACATCTGTAGAAGTGATATCCTGTAAGGGGCAGGGTTTTGGGGGAGACTTAAACACAGTTAGACAAGAAAGGGGCAAAAGGCAAAAAGGATGTCTTCCAGTTTCCATGGGAAGCTGCAAATAATAACAATCTTAGTGGATTAAACATTTTATTCATTATCACATTTCCATGTAATTACTGTTATTATCTGCTAAGTTTGTTTGCTTTCCTTCACTTAATTTTTGTTGTTGTTGTTCTTTTCATATTATAAAATAAAAAATTACTCCACATGTATAGAAAGAGAACTGTAAAAATACAAAGGTTAAAAAATAAAAAGAAAGCAAAAAATTAGATTACCAGTTAGATGAAAACAAACTTGACACAAAAACATCAGATTCAGAAAAGACCTATTATTAAATATATCATCAAAACCACGCAGATTACTACTAGACTGAAAAAAAAATACAAAGGTTAAAAAATACAAAAGAAAGCAAAAAATTAGATTACCAGTTAGATGAAAACAGACTTGACACAAAGACATCAGATTCAGAAAATAACTATTATTAAATAGTTCAAAGATATTATCAAAACCACACATATTACTACTGGACTGGAAAAAAAATGGGAAAACAATGGGGAAAACTTAAAATTCACCATGTGCTATCCAATAAAAGAACTTCATGAGACTGACTTTCAACATGTGATGAACATGTCCCCAAAGTAAAACACAAACACACAAAATGAGCTATGAGGAACCAAAAATAAATAAATGCTAAGACACACAATTAATAAGTAACCTGAAGTAATCTGTTTTGGCATTCTAACATCCCAAATGAAAATAAAAGTGTTTCTTGATGTGACATCAGCTGTAATGTTAATAGCGGAATACTGGGAAATGAGTTAATACCAATAAAAATGAATGGCAATTTTAAAGTTGTGCAGGTACCTTGCACTAGCCAAAATGACAGAATTAGTAAGAAATGCTCAGGCCAAAGGTAAACAAGTACCATTCCACAAACAATGTTTGGTTGTGCTTCGATTAACTTCATAGACATCATGGAGAAACTGATTAAATAAATGAAAACAGATTATTTGTAACTTTAAAAAAAAAATGTCAAAGGCACAAAGAGATAGAGGTCACTAATACAGCAGGGATTCAGACTTGTTTCACAGAACAGAAAGAAAGTTGCTGTTTGGCTTTTAGGGAAGAAAGACAAAAGAGAAACAAATACAATTACTTTTTATAGAGTATTTAAATCACTGTTTGCATCCCCTCATTATCATTTGTGCTGTGGGAGAAAAGAAAGGACACTCTGTTAAAAGGGAAAATTATTTCATGTGAGAGGTCTGTCAGGAAGTGCTGTTCCTAAAATGCATAGGCATATACACACACACACACCAAAAAAAAAACAAAAACAAAAACAAAAACTTATAAAATTTAAATTCCATTGGGAGGCGAACCTTTTGTTAGCCCCTGGGGCAAGACATTAAGGGTGATTTCCCTCAATGGTTCCAAATTTTACATAAGGAAATTTGTATAGGTTTCAGGCTCTCCAAACCTTCTCTCTCCCCCCTCCTTTCTCTCTCTCTCTCTCTTTTGTAAGCTGATCTAGCCTCTGTGCATGTGCAGAGTTCATGCCTCAGCAAACCTTTTATACAATTGAAAATGTTGCATCTTTTGGCTCAATTAGAATAAGGAAGGGAAAGGTAAGGAGTAGATTTTAAAAATAGGGTTAGATTTTAAAACAAAAAAGAGAAACTCAGCAATTCAAGTATTCACCATTCAGCCCAAGCAAACTGAGACTGCTTCCTTTATGTACAGGAAAGGGCTATCATTATTGGTCATTTTATCTGGTCATTCGCGGAACAATCAACCGCTCTCTTATTTATGAGTAAAAATGGCCAGGTAAGGAGTGGTTTTTTAAAATAGGGTTAGATTTTAAAACAAAAAAGAGAAACTCAGCAATTCAAGTATTCACCATTCAGCCCAAGCTTCCTTTATGTACAGGAAAGGGCTAATATCCCTCTGGCCATTCGCGGAACAATCAACCGCTCTCTTATTTATGAGTAAAAATGGCCAGAGCGTTAGAATTCATAGGATTTTTTAACATTCTCAGTCATTTCAGCCTTACCATTTGCAGACAAAAAATTATTATTATTATTATTAATATTATTATTTTCTGCGCCTTAATTTACAGGAATGGCCAAGGCTAATTGTACTTGATTATTCATTTGTATGTGCTTAAACTTTGAATTGACTTTTAAGTTTGATTAAAAAAAAATAGTAGACAAAATGATAAATACTGTAATCACTCAAATGCTTGATATTACCAGTTGTGCTTCAAAACATCATGGCTTTTACCTCTCACCTTTTAAAACTAAAAAGCAAAGCTAGGCTGAATTTCAACTCCATTACCACACCAGAATTTAAGAATTACCCTCCAATGCTTGCAGACACATGGTCTTCCACACAGCCACAAATTGGGAGAGTTGAAAGGGACCCTGGGGTCATCTAGTCCAACCCTCCAAAATATAGGGTTCACAGCAAGATTTCGCAGCAAGATTTGTACTACCAGAAACACACACATTCACCTCTCACCTTTAAAAACAAAGAGCAATCTGGGCTGGATTTCAACTCATCAGCCACAAATTGGGAAAGTTGAAAGGGACCTGGGGTCATCTAGTCCAACCCTAAAATACAGGGTTCATAGCAAGATTTGTACTACCAGAAACACACACATACTTATGTACACAGACACAACTGGGGAAGAGATCACAAGCCATGCGCCTATCACAAACCATGCGCCTATCATGTACTAAGGAAAAGGAAAATAAAAGTACCCAATTCTATACAGATCTTGAAGCTAGTTTGAGTGAGTGTTTACTTCCTTAGACTAAAGAGTGAAAATTCCTATAGAAATTATCTTTAAAAGAAGATTGAAGTTAACATTTTTCCTAAGATAGGGAGAGGATCTTTTATAAAGCAAAGTTTAAACAGCCATAGATTTGATTTAAAAGGAATACAAGAGTGAACAATTTTTCCTGAACTTGCAGAGGAATAGTAAGCCTAATTTATGCCCCCCCCCCTTTGCAGTTTCCTTTAAAGGAAGCTTACTCGGGAGTAAATTTACCTGGCACAGAATAAGAAGGAGAAGGGGAAAAAACCCTGAAAGAGACAGAATGAAACAAGGGGGGGGCATTTTCTAAGAAAAGAGGCCAGGACGTCTTATAGAGACTGATATCAGGAGCCTTACAATAACTCTTCTGTCCAACCAGATCAAAGTTAAAACTGGACTCAGATATTTTTCTTAGAAGGAACACCATACTTTCATAGGCATATGCTTAATGAAATACATACACTGCATTTTAGCTTGAGAGAGCAGTTGGCTCAACTAGGCTTTTGCAGCAGAAACATTAGGTTACCCTCCCCACTGAAACTAGAGGAAGGAGGTGGGGTAATCCTCCTTTCAGAACACAAGTAGCACGTATACAGGATTTTACCACTTGGGAGAAAAACTCTCTTTTAGAGCCTCTCTCAAATAACAAACATTTGCACACTTCATTCTCCATTTTGTCTTGTTTTTAAGACTGATAAGGTTCAACATGGCTTCCTTAGATTTAGAATTTGGAGCAAGCTTGCATTTTTATTTTAGATGGCACATTTAAGATAAGCAGCTGCTGGATGTTACCTAAGTACAATTTAAACACAGGAAAAACGTTTCTTAAACACAAATTGAAGGGGACTGTCAGAGTCCAGGCGGGAAGTAAGCACCAACTGGGCTTCTTTCACGCCAGGGGTCTGGGGACTATTTTTCTTTTGACTGAGGTGCACCCATTTTCAATTAAAAGGGTTTTGGACCTGGGCAAAACTCCGAAGGGTCCGGAAAAGGGGAAACCTGGACAAAAAAAACTTGGGGATACCTGGACAAATCTCCGATGGGAAAAACCTGGGGATCAGAGGGGAAAACTTGGGGAAACCTGGACAAATCTCCGAGGGGAAAACTTGGGGATCCAAGGGAAAAAAACCTGGGGATACCTGGACAAATCTCCGAGGGGAAAAACCTGGGGATCCAAGGGGAAAACTTGGGGATACCTGGACAAATCTCCGAGGGGAAAACTTGGGGATCCAAGGGAAAAAACTTGGGGATACCTGGACAAATCTCTATTCTACAACTCACAGCAACCTCCCTCCCTTTTACAATCTAACTCAGAGTCCCTACTGAACGCTTGCACACTTGCAATGCCAGATTGAGACTCTGGAATATGAAAGATGGAAAGGAATTCAGCGCCCTTGCGTTCTCTGTTCACAGGTCATTTCTAACAAAGATCGCCATGGCAGAGGTGCGGCTGCGCTGGAAATTATAGTCTTGGGAATTATAGTTTTCAGTGCAGAAGAAATTGCACGACCTTTCTGGGCAAAACTCCGAAGGAATAGGTCGGCATAAAGAATTAAGTGAAAGAAGTCACACACAACCCTTGCCTGGGCATACTCCGAAGGGCTAGGGCTGGTGTTGAGATTGAGGGGACAGAAAGGAGTAGAAGGCAATTTTTTCAAGAGTTAAAGTGAGGAAAGAAGTAAGGATTTGAGAAGTATAGGTTTGCTGTGGTTTGCAGAATCCCACCCCACTACCCATTTTCCTACTCATACTCACTTCGCAAGCGCTGTCCTGGTGATTCCGTGATCTCTTGACTGGTTGTTTAAGGCCGGCCTGATCAAGCTTTGCTTCCCCTGGTTAGCCTCGCTGAACTCCAAGTTATTGCCAGACCCTGGGACCGATGGAAGACTGGTTATTCCTCCTGGCAAACTGCCTGGTGCGCGCTGGATAACCAGTCCTTCCTCGCTTCCAGAATCCGGGTAACCAAAAGTCCCTTCGTGCGTGGTCGCCATCTGTTGTAAATAAAATTATGCCCTTTTCCCTTATGGGGTATCCAAGAGCCCATATAGAGTCCTTACATAGGTTCCCTATTGGTAGGAGAAAATAACAGAGGCCAACCAGAGAATATTGAGAAGCAAAGCAGCTAGTAAGCTTGATCTTTATTGATCTGTTGCAACAGGGTACCCCCCTCACACGCAGGAGAGGAAGAGGACCCAGAACAATGGCCTGCAAGGCCTTATAAAGACTTTTGAAATTCCCCTTCTCTAGATCAGGACCACCCCCAGAAACATTATGCATACATCACAGAAGGGGTGTAACCTAAGACCACCCCTCAGATACATCCCACCTACATCACAGAAATTTAAATGTTGTTTTTCTCTTGTCCTTGTTTATCTCCTGTCTAGCAGGTTACTTGATTGGATTTTCTGGGGAGCCTGGCCATTCTTTTGTAGTGCTAAAATACTTATTTCCTGGGCCAGGTCACAGGCTCACACCTTATTCAAACACAGATTAAAGGAAGAGACAATGGGGAGGCTTTTCCATTTTTAACCTTGCAGAGAAAGGATTTGGTCAGTTTAGGAATCAAAATGGTTCCTGTGCTGATCTATGTATGTGCAGTTATGAACATTACTATATATCTAAAACCATAAAATTCCTATCACACCTTACACAAAGAAAACATAACATAAAAATAAAAGACTTTATTCTGTTAAATGGCCGCCTTATTTACCTCTTGTATACTATTTCTTTTGTATGGGATTATTACAATTTTTCCTAATTATGACTTAAACCACAAAGTCTCCTGTAGAAATTAATTGAAACAAGTCCAAGTGTATATTTTGGGGCACTGTTTGGTAAAGTATTCTCTGCATTTTCCCCATTCCTTTTGGAATTCTTGTCTGGGTTGTGCCCTAATTGTCTCTGTTAATCTGGCCAATTCAGCATGGGGTAAAAGCCTAAGAAAAAGCTAAACAACTTCAATCCTAAAAAAAGTTCAACAATTTAAACCCTAAGAAAAGAGCTCAACAACTTCAATCCTTAAAAAAAGTAAACAACTTTGGTCGGCCCTTATGGCCCTTCACTTCATCAAATCTGGCCCTCTTTGAAAAAAGTTTGGACACCACTGCCTAATAGGAAAGTTTCTGTATTTTTTTTTTCACAGGCCCACCAGAAATGTATAAGTGTCCCTTCTTCTTTACTGCACCTCCAGCACAGTTTTTTTGTTTTATACATTTTAGCTATTTTGGCAGGTGTTAAGTACCATCTATAAAACATCTTTTATATAGATGTTCCCCCCCACCCCAAGGCAAAAGGGACCAGTTTCTTACGCTGCCTTTCTCTTTCAGCGCGTTGGCCAGGTTGCAGTAGGCGTCAGGGAAGTGGGGCTGGAGCTCAATGGCCCTCTTGTAGGTATCGATTGCCAGATCGATCAGCCCCTGTTCGTAATACACACATGCCAGGTTGCCGTGGACAACAGCGTGGTTGGGACTCAGGCTCAGGGCCCGTAGGTAGGCTGCAACGGCTCTGAAATGAGATCAAGGACTGGTTCAGTTTCATTGTCACCAGGGTGGATAAAAATCTGTTTTTTAAAAAATAAAATGCTTTGGGAGGACGATTAAGAGGATCGAGGCGGGCCGGGACTGCTGATTCTTTTAGATTTGTTAGCGGCCTTCGACATGGTCGATCACAAACTTTTGGACCACCGCCTTGCCAACGTGGGGATTCAGGGCACAGTCAGACAATGGCTGTGCTCCTTTATCTCAGGTCGGGGACAGAGGGTGGCGCTAGGGAGGGAGTTGTCGCTGCGGCACTCCTTGTTGTGTGGAGTGCCGCAGGGCACAATCCTTTCCCAGATGCTTTTCAATATCTTTATGCGCCCCCTTGCCCAGATTGTCCGGAGTTTAGGGCTGAGTTGTCGTCAATATGCTGATGACACCCAACTTTATCTGTCAATGGACTCGGCCCCAGACACACTGACCAGATGCTTGGAAGCCGTGGCTGGGTGGCTGCGTGGGAGCCAGTTGAAGTTAAATCCTTCGAAGACAGAGGTCCTCTGGCTGGGTCAGGACAACATGGGGTTGGGGGGCCAACTCCCATCTCTTGTGGGGGCGCAATTAGTGCCAGAGCCTTCTGTCAAGAGCTTGGGTGTAACCTTCGATGCCTCTCTTTCCATGGAGGCACAGGTTGCAGCCACAGCAAAGGTGGCATTTTTCCACCTCCGCCGTATTAAGGAATTGGTTCCTTACCTTTCTCGCCCTGATCTGGCCAGTGATCCATGCGATGGTCACCTCCAGGCTTGATTATTTTAACTCGCTCTATGCTTAGACTCACTCTGACACCCTATATGGGATTTGGTATATAAATTTTCCCGTGGCTTTTTTGCTGGCCCATGTAGCACCAGCATGGATAGCTGGCTTGGGTGAATAGCTGATGTTTCCTCCCTTTGTAGTCTTGATGAGGCTGCATTTTAAGCTGTATTTTAATTAACTGGGGTTTTTTTCTATTCTATTTTATTGTAATTTATATTTGGTGTTAGCCGCCCTGAGCCCGGCCCTGGCCAGTGAGAGCGGGGTAGAAATAAATAAATAAATAAATAATTCGGGGAAGAATTATTTGTTTTAAGTTTTTCATGTGTGCGAAAACTCAGTCCAAGTTTTTCTTGGGGAAAAAATGTTTCAGCACATCAGTTAAGCAACATGGATACATATGCTACCATGTTACTGTTTTAGTGAAATAAATTGCTTAAATTGTTATGAAGGAAATGTTTCTTTTCTCCTTCCAATCAAGTACAGCAGAAAAGTTGTTCAAATAAAAAGTGTTCACTTATTAAAACTCACCATCATTTCGTCACAATCGGGCTGTATATAGCAGAACCAAATCATTTTGATATAACTGTAGAAAAGACTCTGAAGTTAGGATTCCCAAAAGGAAACCTGCCTCCGATTGTCAATATTAAGAGGATGCCAGCAAGGCTGAACCTTCCGGTAAAAGGGGGATTTAAATCAAGTCTTATGGATTTGGGATTTAAATCAATTTGCTTTAAATAAAATCAACCCTCTAGGCAACAATGGGAGTTAGTTTGGGTATGGGTGCAACCACTAAACTGAGAATATAAGACGTAATGTGATTATACGCAAAACCAATAAAAAACATTTATATAAAAAAGAGAATATAAGCTCTATGCCTATTTGCTTACCTGTCAAATATACGCGCCTCCTTCAAGACGTTCCCCAGATTAATGTAAGCATCCAGGAAGTTGGGGTCCAGGGTCACCGCCTGAAAATATTTAAGATAATAGATTTTTGTTACTAATACAGTCATACCTCAGGTTGAAGTAGCTGCGGGTTAAGCATTTTCGGGTTGTGCTCCGTGGCGACCTAGAAGTAACAGAGCCCGTTACTTCCGGGTTCTGCAGCTTGCGCACGTGCAGACACTCAAAATGATGCCACACGCATCTACGGAAGCAGCAAATTGTGACCCGAGCATGTTCGCTTCAGGATGCGAACGGGGCCCCGGAACGGATCCCGTTCGCATCCAGAGGTACCACTGTATAACAGCATGGTTACTTTTAAATAAGTGGGTCAACTTTGACCTAGGCTGCCTCCTACCTACCTTCCTACCTTATCGATCTACCGACTTTATCTTATTATCTATCTACTTGCCTACCTATCTTATCTATCTATCTACCTACCCTATCTATCAAATCTATCTACCTACCTACCATCTAATCCAGGTGTGGCCCAACTTGGCCCTCCAACCCCCATCATCCCTACCTAACAGGACCAGTGGTCAGGGACAATGTGAGTTGTAGTCCCAAAACAGCTGGAGGGCCAGGTTTGGCCATGCCTGAATCTATCTACCTACTCAATCAATCAATCTAACTAATCTATCTATCCATCTACCAACCTTTCTTATATATGTATCTATCTAATCTACCTACCTAATCTATCTATCTAATCTAATCTAATCTAACTATCTATCATCTATCTAATCTATCTATGCAAGGAATATCAACTGTACGAGAAATGGTACCAACTAATGGTACTAACAGGATACCGGAGGCCCATTGCAGCTGAAAAAATGCCTCCAGTTTTAATATAAAAAAGAATGGGAAACGTTTATTGCATATTGACAAAAGCAGTGCACACAGGTTAATACATTAGCAGGATTAATTTTTTTTAAAAAAACCCCACCTGTAATGGTTAAATTTAAAGTAGAATCATAGAATCATACAGCTGGAATAGACCACAAGGGCCATCGAGTCCAACCCCCTGCCAAGCAGGAAACACCATCAGAGCACTCCTGACATATGGTTGTCAAGCCTCTGCTTAAAGACCTCCAAAGTAGGAGACTCCACCACACTCCTTGGCAGCAAATTCCACTGTCAAACAGCTCTTACTGTCAGGAAGTTCTTCCTAATGTTTAGGTGGAATCTTCTTTCTTGTAGTTTGGATCCATTGCTCCGTGTCCGCTTCTCTGGAGCAGCAGAAAACAACCTTTCTCCCTCCTCTATGTGACATACTTTTCTATATTTGAACATGGCTATCATATCACCCCTTAACCTCCTCTTCTCCAGGCTAAACATGCCCAGCTCCCTTAGCTGTTCCTCATAAGGCATCGTTTCCAGGCCTTTGACCATTTTGGTTGCCCTCCTCTGGAGTAAGGACAGTCCCCGGATTTACAAATCAGTCCCCATACAAAATCCATTTAAGTTGAAAAGTATCCCCGGACTCATTGAAAAAAAATCTGATAACCTTAAATTAGTGATGATGATTTTATTGAAGAAGAAGAAGAGTTTGGATTTGATATCCCGCCTTTCACTCCCTTTAAGGAATCTCAAAGCGGCTAACATTCTCTTTTTTTTATATAATTTTTATTGGGTTTTCTGCTTTTATAAAAACAAAACACACACACACAAAAAAAATAACACATAACAAGACATGTATAAATTCAGCCAATCCTCGTTTCATAACCTTGTTCCCTGACTTCCCCCCACCCCCCCTCGTGCATCCCAATTCCCAAAGTTATATCAGCAAGTTGGTATTTCTCCTCTTAACCATCTTATTCTTCTTATTACCTCTTTTGTAATTAAAATTGATATTCCTAAGTTGGACTTAGGTTCTCTTCCATCGATTTTTCATTTTGTCTTAATTAGAAGTCATATTAACCAAACCTAAAAGTCTTGAGAGTTTCTGAAAATCTCCTCTTCCCTCCCTCCCATCCCCGGTTTTTGTCCCTTCCCAATGAAAGTCCAAAGTCGAGATTCTCAGCCTGGGTTCCTCACGTCCGAGGCTTTCAAATCTCTTTCAGTCCCTCTCCGCCGGTCATGTTGGTAGTCCTTTATGTCAGTCGTCGAGTCTGGGAAAAGCTCTTTCAGCATCCAAGTATATTCTCTTCCCACAAGGAGATTTGTAATCAACTGCTGGAAAATTTCCACAAAGCCTGTATCCTCAAAACCAAAGTCCAAACGGAGGCCCCAATCATGTCTCTTTGTTTTAAGTTCCTGTATTCCATATTGTCCCAGGGCCTCCTCCTTCTTCTTCTGCATCTTTCGCAGACTTGTGGTATATGTGTTCCCAAAGTCTCCTTGCTTGTATTCCACAGATGTCAGCTTTTGGATGTTACTTCCCAAAGTTACTTTCTCTTTTTCTTGTTTAGTCTCTTCCACCTCTGAAAATATTGTTTCCCCTTCGGCTGTGGATTCTTTCTCATTCAGGTCCTCAACACAAACAGCAGAGTTGCCTGTTCCCAAGGTCATAGTCACAAGTTGTTTATTCATGGCCAAGCTCTGCTCTTGTAAGGTTCCCACCAGCTGAAACATCCTTTCGATTTCGACTAGTAACTTTCCATCCACAGCCATTGTATCCATTGTAATTTCACAGAGTTCCCCCTAGGGGGAATCTGGTTACTTATTAATTTTTTGCTCAACAACCCTTTAGCTTCTTATTATCACTTTGTTTCCAACAATTTTGATTCAATTGTAGCTTGTCTTAGTCCAGAGGGATCTTAAACAACGATTTTTCCGCTTTAAATTGCCCGTTTGACAGCTTTGACAGCTGTCAAACTCCGCGGCTCTTACACAGGCACAAAGGCAGGACGTTCCCGAGCCCGGGAGGGGGGGTAGTTTAAAACAAAAAGAAGGCTTCTGAAACTCCACTCTCCAGCATAAAATTTCCCTTAGCAAAATCTTGAAAGTTAATGTCCTTTTTAACTCACCCCACCAAGGGTAGGCTCTCCAGCTTAGCTCTTATGTCGTTGCTTAGATCTTCTGCAAGGGGGGGGGGTGCGGACTTCCTTTTAGCACACCCCCCGGTCGTCTCTAATTCAAGGTAAAAATTTTTAAAGTCCCAATCCGTCTTACTCACGGGTAGTTCTTTCAGTCCAGATTTTCAAGGAAGGAAGTCGGCGCTCTCTGGTTATGGCTCGCGGCTTCGCTCCACCGAGGTAGCGATCGACTCTCAGTATCCCCTCCGCAGCCTTTAAAAAGGCTCTTCGCGAATCAGGGGGGGCGCTTAAGGCACCCGCCGAGTCTTCAGTCCGCAGGCATCCGCGCCTGCGGTTTTTAAGGGTCCCCGCGTCGCCGGCGCGGCAAAGACCCGTCCTCGGTAGAGCCGATTCCCTCCGCAACTCGGAGGGAATCCGCCATTTCCAGATCGCGTCAACCCGGAAGTCCAAAGCGGCTAACATTCTCCTTTCCCTTCCTTCCCCACAACAAACACTCTGTGAGGTGAGTGGGGCTGAGAGACGTCAGAGAAGTGTGACTGGCCCAAGGTCACCCAGCAGCTGCATGTGGAGGAGTGGAGACGCGAACCCGGTTCCCCAGATTATGAGTCTACTGCTCTTAACCACTACACCACACTGGCTCTCCAGTGATGATAATGAATGATGATAACACAAAGGAACCAGGGGAGGCAAGTCAAATAATCCCATAATGTGGGATTAACATTGATTGTGTATACAGTTGTTTTTTAAAAAAATATTATTTAATTTAATGATTTGGTTTTTTGTGAAAACTAAAAAAATATTATACAGTGGTAGCTTGGGTTAAGTACTTAATTCGTTCCGGAGGTCTGTTCTTAACCTGAAATTGTTCTTTTTTAAAATAATAATAATAATTTTTATTAAATTTTCCTATTTACAAATTCGCCATCCCAAACAGTATTCACAAATTTCAACTTTTTGGACTTCCACGAGCTTTTCCACCAATCCATATTTTCTATTTTTATGCATTCTCTAAATTTATATTGCCATTTAATATTATCCTTTCAGTTCTATTTCTTTTTTACAATACATCTTTAACTTTCACAAAGCCTCTTTAAATCCCACTAGCGTTGTCTGTTCGTCTGTTCGTCACATATGCTTTTCCGATAATCTGTAAACTTTCCCGAGTCCTCGATGAACTTGTGATCCCATTGATATCTAATCTTCCCAGTCAGTTTATCCAGTTCTGCATAGTCCATAAGTTTCATTCTCCACTCTTCAAGGGTCGGTAGCTCCTCTTGTTTCCATTTTTGGGCCATTAATATTCTTGCCGCTGTTACTGCGTATTGGAAAAGTTTGTAATCCTTTCTATTTATCTCTCTTCCAGTTATTCCTAACAAAAAGGCTTCTGGTTTCCTTACAAATGTGTATTTAAGCATCTTCTTCAACTCATTATATATCATTTCCCAGAAACCCTTTACCTTCTTACATTCCCACCACATATGGAAAAAAGATCCTTCTTTTTCTTTACATTTCCAACACTTATTACATGTTTTGAACATTTTTGCTAACTTAACCGGTGTTATGTACCATCTATATACCATTTTCATAATATTTTCCTTTTTCCATTTTCATAATATTTTTCCCAGTCAGCCAATTGTATATTATAACCAAAGTCTCTGGCCCAATGTATCATAACCGACTTTACCTCCTCGTCCATCGTTTGCCAATCCAACAACATTTTATACATTTTTGACAATATCTTATAATCATTGTTTATCATCTCTATTTGAAATTTCGATTCTTTTTCCGTATATCCACTCTTTTAAATCCTTTTTAAACATTTCATTTACCTGAAAATAATGCAACCAATCAAACACATGTTCTTTTACTTGTTCATATGGCTTCATTTTCCATTTCCCCCCTTCTTTAATTATTAGCTCTCCGTAAGTGATCCAATTCCCTCTCATATTGATTTTCTTTACACTCATAACCTCTAATGGAGACAACCAGTGTGGAACTTTGGGTTCTAATATATTTTTATACCTATCCCATATTTCTATTATGGAGCTCCTGAAAATGTGATTCTCAAAACCCTTGTGACTTTTCTTCTTCTCCAACCACAAATACACGTGCCACCCAAATCTATTATCAAATCCTTCTAACTCTAACAGTTTATTGTTTTTTAATTTTATCCATTCCCTTAACCAGCAGAGACAAGACGCTTCATAATATAATTTCAAATCTGGCAGCGCAAAGCCTCCTCTTTCCTTTGCATCTGTCAATAACTTACATTGTATTCTTGGCTTTTTGCCCTGCCAGATATATCTTGAATTTGCCACTCTTTGAAAGTCGTTGTCCCCCTAATTATAGGAATCATTTGGAACAAAAATAACATCTTTGGAAGCACACTCATTTTGATTGTTGAGATTCTACCCCCAAAAGAAAGTTTCATCCTTCCCCAAACTTACAAAACTTTTTTGATTCTGTTCCACACCGGTATATAGTTGTTTTGAAATAAATCAATATTTCTTGGAGTTAACCATATTCCCAGATATTTTACCTTCTTCGCCACTTCAATCCCTGATTCTCGTTGCATTACTTCTATTGCACTTTGGTCCATATTCTTAATCATTACTTTGGTTTTTTTCTTATTTAATTGTGGGAGCCAGGAAGTCATGGAAAAGGCTTGTAGTGCCACCTGGTGCCTTGCTGACCTCGGTGACCAGCACTCTGAGCTTACAATGTATTAGAATGTATTGACCCTATAAGGAGTTAGGTTCCCCCCTCTGGGCACTGTAACCCTATATGGTTTGTGGGTGGGTTAAAGCTTGACCGGATGAGGTAACGTGAGACATTGGAATGCAGCCATGCGGCTGGAGAGAACAAAGGATAATAAAATCGGAGGAGAGAGAGGAAGGAGCTTTTTTGCCCTCCGTCCATGGAGACATTTGCCTTTGTGTGTGTTTTTTCTTTGCCTTGCACCCCAAAATGACGGCTGGTTTCCGTCAACTGGTTCCCACAAGTGGTGCCCTCTCTGAGGCAGAATAAAAGGATACGGCTGAGGTTTTTAAAAGGGAAAAAAGAAGCAACTGGAAGCAAACAGTCTGAGGCAGACTAAGAGGATTTTAAAAGAAACTGTGAGAGGATTTTTGATCCAAGCAGTGGTTATCATCGACTCACTACGTCCGGCAAGGATTGCAAAGCGCTCTACAACTTTAAAAAAGATCCCGGTGAGTTCGATCCCTTCTATTATATTGATTTTTGAAAAATGGGCAGCTCTTTGACTACTCCCCAACAGAAATTTTTAAAAGACTGAACAGCTTATCTCTGAACAATTGACTTTCGGCCACATTGAACCATCTTCATCCCACTGGCTCCAGCAGACAAGGAACAGTTTGCTTTTACATTGCCAGTATATCACGATTCGCAACGTTATCAGTGGATTGTCCTCAAGGCATGCGGAACTCCCCTACACTTTGTCAACATTTTGTGGTGAAGCATTGAAACCTTTCCACATGCGCCACCTAGAGGTGCTGCACACGAGCTGCACCTGGCCGTATTTGCTACATCGTTGCCAACAGGAATTTTATATGCTCAGGCGGAACAAGAAGAAGACTATCTGCATTATAGAATGGTTACATCTACCACATACCCCACCGAAGAACATTTATTCAGTAATTGAATCCACATCAGACATTGTTATCAAAGGACGTTCACGTGCAAATTGCTTTAGCTGATTTTATAGGTGTCATCATTTTTAACCCTCCAAAGGATGACCGTTTGACATTTCTGACACAGGTCACCTATGTTTGGCTACCCCCTTGTCTCTCACACCTCTCCCCTCTGCACTAACCCTCTTCACGGATAGAACAAGAAGTAGGGGGGTGGTGACATGGGAGGAGGGAGGAAAATGGAAATGTTTATATACCCCTCCACAGTCTTCTGCCCAGTGAGCTGAGCTAGCAGCTGTGATTCTTGCCTTTCAATCCTTTCCTACTCAACCTTTCAATCTTATTGTGGATACTCAGTATGTATATCGCCTTTTTGCTAGTTTACCAATATCTTATATAACTCCTTCCTTGGATTCTGACTTGTTTTCCTTGTTTCTTGGCCTGCAGGCCTTACTTCAGCACAGAGAGTTATCTTATTATGTTGCACATCTTCGCTCCCACACATCACACCCAGGGTATTTAGCAGAGGGCAATGCAAGAGCAGATGTGGCTCTGAGGGACATTTCTACCTTTTCTCTCTTTTCTGACCCTATACTAGGTCATAACACCTTTCACCTTCCTGCGAAAGCATTGGCAAAGCATTTTTCTATTCCTTTGGCCCAAGCAAGGGATATAGTTTCCCAATGTGCTTCTTGTTCTAAATCTCAGCTGGCCATTCCTTTTGATGCTGTCAATCCTAGGGGCACGTCTGCATTGGCGTGTTGGCAGATGGATGTCACACACACACACCTGTGTTGGCTCCACTCTCCAAGGTTCACCTCACGGTGGACACCCACTCTGGATTCATATGGGCTACGCCCATGAGGGGGGAAACAGCTCGGCATGTCATTCAGCACACTATCCGCTGTTTCTCAGTCATGGGTAAACCTGCGCGTATCAAAACTGATAATGGTCCAGCATATATTTCTAAAACATTTTCGGAATTTTGTATGTTGTGGGATGTGAAATTAACTCATGGCATACCCTTTAACTCCACAGGTCAAGCTATAGTGGAAAGAGCACACCTGACGTTCAAAACACTATTGCTTAAACAGCTTGGCGGCCGAAGCATACCAACGGCAGATATCCCTTCGGCTGTTCACCAAGTTCTTTTTGTACTCAACCATCTTTTATATCCACATAATAGGACCCATACTCCCGCGGAATTGCATTTTAGGAAGGAGGAGGCACTCCCCCGCCCCTTGGTGGTGTACCGACGCTTGCCTGATCCCGCGTGGCATGGACCTGTTCCGCTGATCACGTGGGGACGAGGGTATGCGGCAGTGGACGTCGAGGACAAGCCTTTGTGGGTTCCAGCTCGATGCGTGCGGCCATGGCGAGTCCCTTCAACTACAGAAGTGCCTTCCTAACCATTTGCCTTGCCATCTTTTGCTGCATCATTATACAAGGATGAGAAGCAGACGACACAATCCAGTTGCAGCCACCATATTTCACCTTATCGGCTGGCAAGCAGCTGTCGCCTGAATCCTACTCTGGCTGGCAGTATCCACGGCTCAGCCACTCTCGAACTATAAGAACAGCATTGTTGAATAAGACTTTTAGGGGAGAAAATTATCATAAGATATGGAGGAATAATATTTTTGTACAAGATATGATTAAGTTTACCAGTTTATTGCATGCTTCTAAATGTTGGTTATGTATGCACATGCCGCCCTTTGCCAGTCATTCAGGCATAATGCTTCATGGCGTGCCTGTCAATGGATCTTTTCAATTTACTGATATTATATCTCCTAAGCAAACTTTTTGGCCTCCAGTACAATTGACCCTCCATGAGCCTGCCCCCATTTGTTTTCAAATTAAAGAGGGGAAAGAATCATGGGGCATATATCCAAACTGTCAATATACATTGAAATTCATGTTTAATAGCTCTTGTTCTCTTACAGGAACATACAGTGACCAATCTCAGTGCTTTAGAAGCGATACCAGTGCATGGCTAAAAACTAGGAAAGAAACCTACCATGCAAATTGGAGTCTGAATTCTTCTATCCCTGGCTTAGCAAATGCCACAGATGAGCAATTTCATATCAGTTCCTGTCAGGGAACTGCCATCGGAGGAACAGGTGGGGAGAGGGCTCACGGAGGCTGGGAGGGACTCAGCAGCGGAAGCAGGGACCAGCAGGGGGAGAGATGGGTCTCTGGAGGAAGGTCTCACGAATGCTGAGAGAGACGCAGCAGCTAAAGCAGGAACTAGCAGGGAAAGGGGAGGATCTCTGAGGGAAAGCGAGCAAGAGGGAGGGCTCAGGGACACGTCCAGCGAGAACAGTGGGGAGGTGTCAGAAGCTCCCATAGGGAGACCCATTCCTCGCCGGAAGCTGTCACGTCGTGAGTCCAGAAGACGTGTTTCCGTTAAGGAGCTTCTATGCTGGAAGCGCTTCCGAAAACAACCACTGTCGGAATCTGCAAGTGACTAGGGCAGACATGTCTGAGGAGCTCTGTCACACACAGAGGTTTGTGGAGTTGCACAAACTCTGAGGGACCACGATTTTACGCACAAGCAGCTAATCATCCCATCACAGCATTCCGACAGTCTTTGTAAGCTGCCTGTGCAGGAGAAGGCATCATGAGCGACCCAGCCGGAACCGGAGAGGCAGGAGTTGGAGCGGGTCCAAGCTTGGAAGAAAGGTACCGAGCGTTGGAAATCCAACTGGCGCTGCAGATGGCGAGGCTTGAGGAGAGAAGGGCTCAGGATGCAGACAAGAAGGGGAGAGCCACCCAGTTCACCAGAAAGGTACCAGGATTGGTGCAGAAGTTTGGGGGGGACCCCAAGGACTACCATGCCTTTAGAACAGAGATGCAATATGCCCTCAATGTGCAGTTTGATGAATTCCCTGACGAGGAATCGCGAGTGGCTTTTGTGATTGGGCATCTTGAAAAAGGGGCGAGGGACTGGGTTAGACCCCTGATGGCAATGCACAATGACGTCCTAAAGGACACCATGAAGTTCTTTCGTGCAATGGATCTCATGTTTTCCAGCGATATTGAGGAGGGAGTGGTGCGCAGACAGCTAATGTCTTGCAAGCAGGGAAGCCGATCTGTCCGTGACTACTGGACTGAGTTCACCATGCTGGTTCACAGATTGGGGTGGGACTTATCGGCGGCACCCATTCAAATGCTATTTGAAGAAGGCCTTGCTTCGGCTGTGAAAGACGAACTTTCCCGGGGTCCTAGGGCGGATTCTATGGATCAGCTGACTAAATCTGCGCTGACCATAGGAGCGCGCCAGGAGGCGAGAGCTTTGGAGAGGCGGGAAGGGAAGGGGGAACGCTGGAAGGAGTTCCACATTCCTGACATTCCAGAGACAACTTTCCCGCCGGCAGAGCCGATGGAAATCGGAACAGCGCGCGCGCGCGCAGTTTCAAAGCCCAGTGAGGGGGGAAAGAAGGAGGGAAAAGGCGCCCGGAAATGCTATCTCTGCCAACAGCCAGGTCACTTTGCCAGAGTCTGCCCCCAGAGGAAGGAATGGCAAGGGATGGTGGGAGCTGTTGAGGGAAGAGAGGAGGGAAAACCGGAGCAGGTAAAAGCCAATGCCTGGTTGCCACAGTCGGGGCACAGCAGCCAGGCCAAAGAGCAGTGAAAGTGCCCATGCCAGAAGCTCCTCAACCTGCCCTAGTGATTGAAGTGTCGCTAGAGCTGCAAAATGGACACCCCCTAAAGATAAAGGCGCTGTTGGACTCAGGCAGCTCCTGCAATTTTATGAGCAAAGAGTTTGCAGCTGAACACCAGATACAGACTATCCCTTTAAGCAACCCCCTGCAGGTGACCACGATCGATGGCAGGGAGTTGTTGGGAGGAGAAGTCAGCTTGCAGACCGTCCCAATGATAATGAAGGTGGCAAGGCACACAGAACTGATAGCGTTTAATGTGGCCACCTTGGGAGGAGCTCCTATTATTTTGGGGATGAGCTGGCTAGCGTTACATGATCCGCTGGTGGGCTGGCATCAGAGAGTGGTTTCCTTTGGTTCAGCACATTGCTTAGAACACTGCAAAGGGGGAAAGGGTTCAGCAGGGGCCCAAGCCACCCTAGCAGGGACGGAAGTAATGGAGAAGGTGAAGGTACCACCACAATACGCAGATCTCAGCGACGTGTTCAGCGAGAAGGAAGCTGACCAACTACCCCCGCATAGGCCCTTTGACTGTCAAATCAATTTACTCCCTGGGGCACAGCTTCCTGTAGGCAAGTTGTATGCCATGTCAGACAGAGAAATGCAGGAGCTAAGAGAGTTCATTGACAAGAACCTGAAGAGAGGCTTCATCAGAGAGTCCAAAGCAGTGGGGGGTAGCCCAGTGTTTTTTGTGGATAAAAAAAAAACGGACAAGCCGAGACTTGTGTGTGACTTCAGGGCGTTAAACGCAGTGTCAGAACCCTTGGCTTTCCCTATGCCCAGGATTGACGACATTTTGACCAGGGTGCGGAAGGGAAAGATTTTTACAAAGCTGGACCTAAGGGGGGCGTACAACCTGATACGTATAAGGAAAGGGGATGAATGGAAAACCACCATGTTCACCCCTTTGGGGGCATTTGAATATTTAGTTATGCCCTTCGGTCTACAAGCAGGCTCGGCGTGCTTCCAATCGTTTATGAACCACGTACTGGGGCCTTTGCTTTACAAGAATTGTGTGGCCTTCCTAGATGACGTGTTGGTGTATTCTGAGAATGAGGAGCAGCATGTGAGAGACGTCAGAGAAGTGTTGAGCAGGCTGCAAGCCAACCGGCTGTGGGTGAAACTGGAGAAGTGTCAGTTTCATACCAAGGAGGTGGAATTCCTGGGGTACCGCCTGTCAGACAAGGGATTGGCCATGGATCCCGGCAAGGTCCAGGCAGTGCTGGAATGGAAAACACCCAAAACCAAGAAGGATGTGCAGAGGTTCCTAGGGTTTGGGAACTTTTATCGTAAGTTCATCCGAAACTTTGCACACCTGACGGCGCCCATTACGGACTGTCTCAGCAGTAAGAAGAAATTTGTTTGGACTGAGGAGGCGGAGCGAGCGTTTGAGGAACTGAAAAGGGCCTTCGCCTCTGAAGGACAACTTCTGCATGTGGATTTACAAAAAAAGCTGAGAGTCGAAACAGACGCATCAGACAGAGCCATAGGGGCGGTGCTTCTTCTGCAGCCAGGGAAGGAGGAGTCAGAGTGGAGACCGTGTGCCTTTTTTTCGCGAAAGCTGAACAAATCTGAGAGGAACTACACGGTGTACGACCGAGAACTTCTTGCTATTCATGAGGCTTTCCGGAGATGGAGGCACCTGCTAATTGGTGCACAACATAAGGTGCAAGTGTGCACTGACCATAAGAACCTAGAGTATTGGAGAACGGCGCGAGTGCTCAACCAACGGCAGTTGAGATGGGCCCAGGAGTTCTCCAAATTTAACTTTGAGATTTGTTACGTGCCAGGCCCAGAGAACGTTAGGGCGGACGCTCTCTCACACAAACCTGAATATTTGGAGGGGGAGGGAGCACCCGAAGAAAGACATGTCATTCCAGAGGACCGCTGGGTGTGTGGGGCGGCATTGGTGGGGCAAAGGGAACTGGTAGAGGGAACGGTGCATGATGAATACGCCCAGGACAAACTCAGGGGTCTCAGGAGGGAGGGAGACAAACCCGGGGGTTTTGAGGAGAGAAACGGGGCGTTGTATTACAAGGGAGTGTTATATATACCTGAAGGTGATTTGAGGGAGAAGGTACTCAAGCAACTGCACGATAGCCCCACAGCAGGGCATTTTGGGCAACACAAAACCATGTGGCTGGTTACCAGGGAATTTTGGTGGCCCAAGGTCAGGGAAGATGTGCGGGAGTATGTGAGAGGGTGTGACCAATGCCAGCGAGCCAAGGGGGAGAGGCGGGCACCGGCAGGGTTATTAGAACCACTACCCACACCTGAAGGACCATGGGAAGCAGTGGTAATAGATTTCATGACTGATCGGCCAAAGTCCAGAGGGAAAACAGCCATCATGGTTGTGGTAGACCTGTTAACCAAAATGGCCCACTTTATAGCCTGCTCACATGCTGTCACAGCAGAAGAAACCGCTAAATTGTTTGTAGAAAATGTGTTTAGGTTGCATGGCGCCCCCTTGAGGGTGGTTTCAGACCGAGGGAAACAATTTACTTCCAGGTTCTGGAGGAAGCTCATGAGCTTACTGCATGTAGAGGTCAATTTTTCGCCTGCCCGGCATCCTGAAACCAACGGGCAGGCGGAAAGAGCCAATGGCATCCTCCAGCAATATTTGAGGTGTTATGTGAATGACAGAGAGAATGATTGGGTGGAGAAGCTGGCGTTGGCAGAATTTGCCTACAACAATGCGGAGAACGTGTCCACGGGGATGAGCCCCTTTTTGGCTAATTACGGGTGCCATCCCCGGGCTTTCCCAGGGGGGGAAGGGGAGAACTGGAGCGTTCCAGCTGCTGAACAGTTCGTAGAAGAAATGGAAGCGATCCATCGCCAGCTCCAACTTAACTTAGACAGGGCCAAGGAGGAATATAAGAGGCAGGCAGACAAAAACAGAAGAGAAGGTGAAACCATTAGGGTGTGGGACCAGGTGTGGCTGTCAACCCAAGGGTTACCATTCAAAGGGGGTTGTAAGAAGTTAAGACCCAAAAGACTGGGCCCATTTGAAGTCACGCAACAGGTCAACCCAGTGGCTTTCAGACTCCGGTTACCGAACCACATGAAGCTGCACCCAGTTTTCCACAGGTCGTTGCTGTCACTGTATAAAGGGGACAGAGAAGGGAGGGTCACTCGGGGACCAGCAATGGAGGAAAGGGAACACAGCTACCATGTAGCGGAGATTCTCGATTCCAGGTGGAAGGGAGATCAAGTAGAGTATTTGGTAACGTGGGAAGGGGAACCGGAGTCGGAAAACACCTGGGTCATGGCAGAGGATATCAATGACGAGGTTTTAATAGAAACTTTTCATCAGAGGTTCCCACGTAAACCTCAGCCAGTGGCGAGGTTCCGGAGGGAATACTTTGCCACCACCGACGAAGAAGAAGAGTTGGAGGGGTTCACAGATTCCGAGGAGGAGGAGGATTCAGCGAGCCGGAACGGCGACCGATGGAGGGAAATGTTCGAGACGTCTGAAGATGAAGAGGATTCTTTTCGGGGTTTTACCTCCTCACCGCCCAGAGGAGAGGGAATGGGCGGGGGTGAAGGGGGTCCTGGAGAGGAGGTGGATGTCAGGGAACTGCCATCGGAGGAACAGGTGGGGAGAGGGCTCACGGAGGCTGGGAGGGACTCAGCAGCGGAAGCAGGGACCAGCAGGGGGAGAGATGGGTCTCTGGAGGAAGGTCTCACGAATGCTGAGAGAGACGCAGCAGCTAAAGCAGGAACTAGCAGGGAAAGGGGAGGATCTCTGAGGGAAAGCGAGCAAGAGGGAGGGCTCAGGGACACGTCCAGCGAGAACAGTGGGGAGGTGTCAGAAGCTCCCATAGGGAGACCCATTCCTCGCCGGAAGCTGTCACGTCGTGAGTCCAGAAGACGTGTTTCCGTTAAGGAGCTTCTATGCTGGAAGCGCTTCCGAAAACAACCACTGTCGGAATCTGCAAGTGACTAGGGCAGACATGTCTGAGGAGCTCTGTCACACACAGAGGTTTGTGGAGTTGCACAAACTCTGAGGGACCACGATTTTACGCACAAGCAGCTAATCATCCCATCACAGTTCCTTATTTACTGAAGCCTTTAATTGGTCCCAACAGAGTAGTAATATCAGCTATTTACTCCAAAGAGAGTTATGGTTGCTTTGTGGCGAAAAAGCATACAAAGCCATTCCTCGAAACCTCACAGGCACATGTACATTGGGTCTCGTGGTTCCGTTGTTGTATAAGGTTGATAAGTTACCATCTTCTCTTAGACTACGAAATCGTCGGGAGGTAAATTCACCCATAAATCAATATATCGGTACCCAGGTCTCTCGGGCCTTGCTGCCCTCGGTGGGTGCAGCAATGAACTATAGGGACCTCCATCGGCTAGCAAATTGGACTGAAGGATTATTCAATGATACCATAAAAGCTTTGAAGGAACTCAACCAGGAGGTGTCTGCAATGAGAGAAGTGGTTTTACAGAATCGTTATACTTTGAATGTGATTTTAGCTTCAAAAGGAGGAGTTTGTGCGCTTGTTCATTCTCACTGTTGCATGTTTATTCCTGATAATAATGTCAGCATATCTGCGACAATCGACCATATGGAAACCATGGTAGCCCACAATCCGTTTGCCCCCCCTCCTTCCGTTGATCCATGGGCATGGTTATATTCTTGGCTTCCGGATGGAAGTTGGCTTCGACATTTATTGATTTTAGTGATCATTATAGTAGTTATTTGCATTATTTTGTGTTGCTGTATACAATGTATTCCTTCTTTAATTTCTGTATGTACTGCATGGTTCTCCAGTCCGCGGCCCGCTTCCGGTCTCACAAGAGTCGCCTATCGCGCTCGATATAACCGTATTGGTACTGACATATATGACTCTGATTAAATAAATAAAGAAAGAGGGCATGTGGGAGCCAGGAAGTCATGGAAAAGGCTTGTAGTGCCACCTGGTGCCTTGCTGACCTCGGTGACCAGCACTCTGAGCTTACAATGTATTAGAATGTATTGACCCTATAAGGAGTTAGGTTCCCCCCTCTGGGCACTGTAACCCTATATGGTTTGTGGGTGGGTTAAAGCTTGACCGGATGAGGTAACGTGAGACATTGGAATGCTGCCATGCGGCTGGAGAGAACAAAGGATAATAAAATCGGAGGAGAGAGAGGAAGGAGCTTTTTTGCCCTCCGTCCATGGAGACATTTGCCTTTGTGTGTGTTTTTTCTTTGCCTTGCACCCCAAAATGACGGCTGGTTTCCGTCAACTGGTTCCCACATTTAATATAAACCCGGCCACCTTGCCAAATTCCATCTCCACATTTAAACTCTTTAAAGGATCTTCTATCGTTATTACCAGGTCATCAGCAAAGGCTTTAACTTTATATTCGTTTTGACCTACTGTCACCCCTTTTATTAATTCATTTCGTCTAATTGCACTCAAGAGGACTTCCAGAACCATTATGAACAACAGTGGCGAGAGAGGACAACCCTGTCTTATACCCTTCCATATCTTCACTTCTTCTGTTATTACATTATTCACAATCAATTTAGCTCTTTGCTCTGTATAAATCGCCCTTATTCCATTATAGAAATCGTTCCCCACCTCCATAAATTCTAAATTTTTTAACACAAATTCCCATGATATACAGTGGTGCCTCGCAAGACGAATGCCTCGCAAGACGGAAAACCCGCTAGACGAAACTTGCGGAATGAATTAATTTCGTCTTGCGAGGCACCACTGTATTATCAAATGCCTTCTCCGCATCTACAAACATTAGTATAGCTTGTTTCTCATTCCTAGCAGACAGATATTCCAAAACATTTATTATATTTCTCACATTATGTTTCATCTGCCTGCCTGGAAGAAACCCTGCTTGATCATCGTGAATAAATTCTCTCAGTACCTTTTTTAATCTTTTTGCTAATATTCCAGCAAAAATCTTATAGTCTGTGTTTAACAATGAGATCGTGTGTTAAATCAGAATCTTGCTTGGGAATAAGTATGATGAAGGCTTCTTTCCAAGTTTCCAGAATATCTTTTTCCTTCAAAATATTATTCATAACTTCTTTCAGTGGTACCGTCAGGGTGTGCCTCAATTCTTTGTAATAACTGGCTGTAAATCCATCTGGTCCTGGAGCCTTTCCTTTTTTCAATTCTTTTATGACCTCTATTATTTCCTCATTCTCAATTGGGGCATTCAGTCTGTCTTTCTTTTCTGTCGGGATCTTTTGCACCTTTTTTTCTTTTAAATATCTTTCTATTCTCTTCAAATTGTTCTTTTCTCTGTTGCTGTACAAATGATTATAAAAGTCCAAGAATCCTTTTCTAATGCCTTTCGGGTTCTCAATCTCTTCTCCATCCACAATAATTTTGTTGATTATGTTTTGTTCCTTTCTTTTCTTAATTTGCCACGCGAGCCATTTACCTGACTTATTGGCATTGTCCATAAAATATTCCATCAACTTCTTTTGCGCCTCTTGTATGATTTTTTGATCACCCAAGAGGTAATCGTTAATTCTCCATCTAAATGATCTTTCTTCATAACCTTTAATTTCCAATTTTATTGGACTGTGGTCTGAAATTACTCTTGGCTGAATTTCAATTTGCCGAATTCTTGGAGTTAGTTCATTCGAGACCCAAATTTGATCTATTCTTGACATTGACTGATTTGGTTCCGAATAAAATGTAAACTGTTTCTCCAGTGGATGTCTAAGTCTCCAAACATCAATTAGATTACAGTTTTTCGTCATTGAAAAGAAAGTCTTGGGTAGTTTTCCTTCTTTGCTAACCTGAAATTGTTCTTAACCTGAACTTTAGCTAATGGGGCCTCCTGCTGCCATTGAGCCGCCAGAGCACGATTTCTGTTCTCATCCTGAAGCAAAGTTCTTAACCTGAAGCACGATTTCTGGGTTAGCGGAGTGTATAACCTGAAGTCTATGTAAAACGAGGTACCACTGTATATATTTAAAAATTGCATCCAATTTTGACAGTGTTATTACAAACCACTTCATTCAGCCCTGCAACATCTTGCGAAGCAGCGATATACTAATATGCATCTGTTATTATGTGACATTGGTCAAGGCTTTCTGGGAAATAATATATGATGAGTTTAAAGAAAATGTTTGAAAATACATTTGTCAAAAAAGCCAGAAGCCTTCTCACTAGGTATAAGACTTCTTATGTCTGCAACGACGGCAGCAAGAATGCAACTAGCCCAATGGGGCTTAAATTGGATTGTTATGAATGAAAAAAATTAGTAAAAAAATATTTCAAAAGAGAATGCTACTTGCCCAATTAATGGGGCTTAGATCAGGTTATTCATGAAAGAAATGATAAAAAAATATTTAAAAGAAGAGAGAATGCTACTAGCCCAATTAATGTGGCTTATATTTGATTGTTATTAATGAAAAAATTAATAAAAAATAATTTAAAAAGAGAATGCCACTAGCCCAATTAATGGGGCTCATATGGGATTGTTATTAATGAAAAAATTAATGAAAAAATAATTTACAAAGAGAATGCCACTTGCCCAATTAATAGGGCTTAAATCAGATTGCTATGAATGAAAATAATAAATTCTTTAAAAGAAGAAGAGAGAACGCTACTAACCCAATTAATGGGGCTTCTATTGGATTGTGATTAATGAAAAATTAATAAAACATTATTTAACAGAAGAAGAGAGAACGCTACTAGCCCAATTAATGGGGCTTATATTGGATTGTTATCATTATCATTATTTTTCCAGGCCTTCCCATCTAGAGCCCAGAAACTCTGTAACAGTTACCTTCTCAAAGTGATGAATCGCCAGCCAGATTTCCCCTTGCGCATTGAACACACAGCCGAGGTTACTCCATGCCACAGCAAAGTTGGGTTGGGTCTCGATGGCTTTCAGGTAGCAGGCCTTGGGAGGGTCGAGAGGTAGGTAGGTACAGGGGGAAGGGGGTATTTGCACAAAAGAAAAGCAAGAGAAAAGTCCCAGTTAGTATCCCTCCTCTGACCGGCCAAAAGTGATCCTGCGGTAGAGGCTCGCTCGCTGGCGCCAAAACTAGCGTGCTGGCGGGTGATGCTGCGCCAGCGCAAACCAGGACCCGAGTGCAAATCCACCATTGTCAGTTATGCTGACCCTTCGATATATAGCAATTCTTTCCTAGCAAGCAATTCCTTGGCCAAGGCCAGGACAGTTGCTTTCACACTCGCAATCGGCTTCCAATACGCCGCCGTTTGGATTGCAACAGTTTGGATTGTGACACAGTTTGGATAGCATCCTGGCTGAGGTCAGATGATCTTGGGGCCAGTCTCTCCCAAATATTCTCCAGTTGTCAAAATGACAGCAGGGCCTTGGTTCTCAAACGCCGAAAACCTGGAAGGAAGCTTCAAATTCTTCTTTTACAGCAGCCTTTCTCAACCTTGGGTCCCCAGATGTTGTTGGACTACAACTCCCATAATTCCTAGCCAGCATGACCTGTGGTCAGGGATGATGGGAGTTGTAGTTCAAGAACATCTGGGGACCCAAGGTTGAGAAAGGCTGTTTTACAGGAAGGCTCAACTTTTACTGGCATCCTCTTCACACGGACAAGAGGAGGTTTCATTTCGGGAGCCACAAAATCCCTGCTACTCAAACGCCGAAAACCCAGAAGGAAGGGTTAATCCTTCTTTTACAGAAAGGTTCATATGGACAATAGGGCAGTTTATGAAAAAGAAATTTTGGAAAATGTCTGCTGCAGAGATCTTATCTTACTACACTACGGATTATATAGCTATCTCTGAAATTTCATGCATTATCAGTTAATATCTTGACCCTACTCCACTGAAAAGCATTGGGTGTTCAGTAGGGCGGTTCAAAAAAAACTTTTTTTTAAAAAAATGCCTTCTCCAAAGGTACTACACCAGGGACCCTCCTTCATGAAAATAGCTGTTTTCCTATATCGTGAAGGCTGAAATGTCAATTCAGTGGAGCTGGGTCAAGATATTAACTAATATGCATGAAATTTCAGATATAGCTATATACTGTAATCCCTAGCGTAGTATGAAAATACCTTTGGAAAAGGCATTTTCAAAAAAAAAAGTTAATATGAACCGCCCTAATGGATAGGCGCAGGTTTCCTTTTGGGAGTCACAAAATCCCTGCTACTCAAACACCTTGGTTCCGAAACGCCAAAACCCCGGAAGGAAGCGTTCCTGTTTCTGGAGCTTCTTGGAAGCCAGATGTCTGACGCAGCTGTCGGCGATTGTTTCTGGGGCGCCTGCACCAATCAGAAGCTGCGCCTTGGTTTCCAAACATAAGTTCAACAGGCTTCCGGAATGGATTAAGTTTGGCGCTTTGGTTTTTGCAATTAATTTTGTGCTTTTGTTATTTCTTGTATAGTACAGTACATTATCGCTTTCATTTTATGGATCAATGGTCTTGTTAGATAGCAGAATTCGTGTTCAATGGCTGTTTTTGTAAAAGTCTGGAACGGACGAATCCATTTTGCATTCCTTTCCATGGGAAAGCACGCCTTGGTTTTGGAACGCTTTTGAAACAGACTTCCAGAGCGAATGAAGTTTGAGAACCGTGGTAACCGGTCGTTAAAAACTTCCCTAAAGGTTCAGCCTTGCCGGCATCCTTGGTTTTGGAACGGATTCCGTTTCAGAACCAAGGGACTACTGTAAGTAGAAATTACATTAGAAGATCCAGAATACCCCATGAAAGACACGGTCTCTCTTTTTAAAGAGCAGAAACTTGGCTCTCCAACCCTGAACTCACCTGTGCAGGACGCACATCTGAATGTTACTTTCACAACCTCAAATGACAGCTTTGCACAAAGGTCCCGGTCCCTGCAATGCGAGCACGAGAAGTCGCCAGCGCCCCCTAACAGCACGCCGCTCGCGCCCTCGCTGCCAACTGCCGCGCTTTGCCGCAACGCCCCTGGGTGCTATGAGTGGCCAACCAGAATGATTCATCTGCCGGACAGGCCCATGCAGAAACTCAGGGGGGTGGGGAGTCTTAAATTTGTGCCAGAAACCTCAATGCATTGCAACCCAATTTTGCTGAGAGGCCTAGAGGAGCCGCCCACATGGAGATGAATCGTCTAGTCCACCATTCACAAGGGCCCCATCACACGCCGTGCGCATTTCCGCTGCGCCGCCCTTGCGCTACCGCAGGACCACAGCGCGTCATCGGCAGAGCAGAACGCTGCAATCCAAACAAAGAAGGAAAAAGGATAAAAAATGAACCACCGGGAAGAGTTAGATACTTTTAACTAAGTCCTTTCCCAATTATCTCTTTTAAATCTTAAGGTACTTTTTTTACGTTTATTTCTCGGAAAGAAACGTGGCTAGGACTATCAATTGCTCTCTAACGTTACTCGCTTGTACAGAAAATACTTAAGCAGTTTCCGAAGCCACAAGACAGAAGATTCAGGCATGGAGCAAATGGTTTTTGTCGTGGCAGTTACAAACCCGTTACCATATTTCTCATGTGAGTTTTCGGTGCGTTCCTTCCTGGAAGAGGAGGAGGAGGAGAGTTTCTGCTTTAGATCCAGCCCTCGAGCTCCCTCTCCTTACGCATGGAAAAGGTTTCCCCCACCTGAAACCTTCTAAATGTAATATCAGTGGTGGAAAACCAAAAACGAGAGAGAAAATAAAACAAGATCATTAGTAAAAAGTTCCAACAAAGCAATCGAAAATCTCTGGGTATGTCTTAACACGGGGGGTGGAGGGGTGGGGGGCGGTTGGTCTGTATCGGGGGGGGGCATGTGTGGCATCTGAATATAGACTGCATTTTTAATCAAGGCATATATTGGCTTATATCTTGATCAGGTTCCTAAATTAAATGGGCTTAGATTTTCAAATGTTACGCTAGGCAGAAGACCAACTGCCTAAGTACTTTGGCAAGATGTTTATCCTCCTGGACAAGGGGGCCCCCTTGATTTATAGCAGAAAACAATTCTCAAAGTCGTAAAAGCTGGAATTACAGGCTGAAGAGCAAGGTTACATAGACCCAACATAATTAGGAATGGGTAAATAGTAAAATAAAACCGTTAAACTTGAGCCACAGGACAAAAGGCCAAGAGCACATGGAAAAGAAAGCAACCGGCTGGAGAAGGGGGGGAAGTGTAAACAGGGGAAGAGGCTTTTTTCCCTATTTTATTTTGAGGCTGTAAACTGGTCCATCCTTTCCTTTGAGAAGGCTTATTCTTCTTAAAAGGCTACCTATGTTATGTACTAAATATATTTGCTTAAATGTAATTATACAAAGGATCTAGAAAGAAAGAAATGTTAAATTCTTATTTCATAGAGTCATATTGCTGTAGGAGACCAGGGGGGCAGATGAGCCTAGCCCCCTGCCAGACAAGAGACGCCAATCGAGCACTTATGACAAATGGGTGTCAGGCCTTTGTTTAAAGACCTCCAAAAGGAGATATTTCATTGATGATGCATGAGAATATGAACCCAAGGTCTCTGACATCTGTTCAAGATAAAAATTTAAAATTATTAACCATCTGTTTTGGAGGGCAAGGAAGGCAAGAGGTGAGCTGGTAATTAAGATTCCTTGTTGAGACACATGTAAGATATATTACTACTTATTTGTCATTTATAGATGTAACAATATATAGCTCTTTGTGTTCCATATAAGGACAGGAGGATATGGGTGTATCTTTTAGAAATTGGTTATAGCAATCAGCCAATAGGAAATTCAACCAGGCTGATTGAACAGAGGCAGCCACAGGAGGAGCAAAGGGGGCTGGATTAAGGGAATATAAGTGCTGGCCATAATGGCAGGAGGCCAGGCCAGAGCTTGGTAACCATATACCACTGTGCCTCTCATTTATTTGTCTGACAAATAAATAATTATTTTAATTTCTCTATTGCTGCGTTGAATATTTCATTCCAGCTAAGCGTTAACCACAAGCAGGGTGCTACATTTTATGGTGCCGTGACTCGGATCAGTGGTCTGCTGGAACGCAGCCCCTTCGCCCTATTGGGCAGGGTACAAGAGAGAGGATCTCTAAACTGCTTACCCAGCGCGCACTGGGAAAAATTTTTCCAGGGGGAACGCAGAAGTCTCGTCTGTCTGATACCCTGCTCACTGGCGGCGACGGACCGGGGGGAAACGGAACCAACCAAGGGTAAGTGCACAAAGGGATTTTTGGCCCTCCAATTAACTGGGAGGAAGAGAAGTCTTGATCAAACTTCTGCGTCTCAGTAAGTGGGAACTGAGTACGCTAGGTGGTTGGATACATCAGATGGTGGTCTGGTGGGGGAAAAGGGAAGAATGGGAGGTAGTGTGTGGTGAAGTATCTAGCGCATTGCATGTGTGAGAAAGTACAATGTGTAGCTGACCTAAGTGTGGAGTGAGTACTACTTCGTTTCCCAGTAAGGTGTGTGTGTGAGTGACTGACTGAGTGGATACTTCACAGGGCCATACAATGGGAGTTGGGGGTTCAAAGGGGGGAAATACACCTCTTGAATGTATGTTAAATAATTTTAAGAAAGCCTTCTCAGGGGCATATGGAGTCAAAATGACGCCAGAACGCTTGAGAACGTTATGTGAATTAGAGTGGCCGAAACAAAATACTGAATGGCCATCTCAGGGAACCTTTGATATAAATTTAGTAAGCAAACTTTGGTCTAACATCGCCAAAGAAACTGGAGGGTGCCCAGAACAATTTTCATATATAGATTCTTGGCTGAGCACATTAAATAAAAATCCTCCATGGATAAGGGAATGCAAAGTCCAACGATGCAAATTATTGGCTGTAAAAGCCAAAGCTAGGAAAGGAATCTTGCCAAATAAACTCAAACCCATTTTTGAGGGACCAGAGGAAGAGGTGCTTCCACCTCCACCCTATGCTCCACATTGAAGGGAGCCTAATTCAAACCCTCCACCAGTTGTAACCCCAAGGCAAGAAAGTGGAATGAATAATGGGGCTGGAGTCACAGAACTTGATTCCTTGATAGATTATGATAAATATCTTCAGGAGGCATTGGAGGCCTATAATAAAGCCCAAGCAGAAGTGGTTATTCCACCTGTGAGTCCCAGTAGAACTCCATCTACAGTCTCCTTTAGTGGAACAACTGATTGCCTACCCCAAACCCCTGTACATCCAAGTCCTAGAGAATTATTACAGAAGTTACAGGGAGACCTTAATCGGTCAGCAAGCAATACAGCCAGGCGTATAAGGCTGCTAAAAGAACGCCTTGGGACAAATACCATCCCCTATGATTTGAGGCCCCTAGAGCAAAGCGAAGAGAAAGATCACGTAGTAGCCCCTCTCAGAAGAGTATTTGATGCACTTGAGGAGCCTGTGCTGGTTAACGGGCAACTCGGACCACGGCCACCTCGAACTTCGACCCTGCAATATATTCCATTCACGACTACAGATCTGATGAATTGGAAAACACACACCCCATCTTTTGCAGAAAAACCTCAGGCTATGATGGACTTGGTGACTTCAATAATAAATACTCATAGTCCTACTTGGACAGATTGCCGCCAGCTCCTGAATACTCTGTTCACCACTGAGGAAAGGAGAGACATAATTGAAAAGGCACAGATATATTTGCGTGAGCAGGCCAGAGTGGGAAATATTTTTAATATTGACCGTCATCTCCAAGACAACTTTCCCTTGGAAGATCCTAATTGGGATCCAAACAATGTAATTCACCTGGCCAGACTTACCACTTACCGCCAGACGCTTGTGCAAGGTATCCGCAGGGCATGCCAGAAGCCCACTAATATGTCTAAAGTCTCAGAAGTAGAACAGAAACCAAATGAGAGTCCAGGAGACTTTTTAGAGAGGCTGCAAGAAGCCTATCGTATATGGACTCCTTTTGACCCTGAAGCCCCTGAAAACAGCAGAATGATTACTGCTACATTTGTGGCCCAGTGCGCTTCTGACATTCGTAAGAAAATTCAGAAATCAGAAGGATGGGAAGGGATGCTGATGAGCCAAATTATGGCCATTGCACGCCGAGTTTATCGGAATAGGGATGAGGCTGAGAAACAAGAGAAGAAGAAGTGGCAGAAGGAAAAGATGGTAATGCTAGCCACAGCAGTAAAGCAAGACTACCGCCCCTTAAATGGAGGAAGAGGGCGGGGAAGGAATCCACCACTGGGAAGGAATCAATGTGCAAATTGCAAGAAGGAGGGTCATTGGAAGCGGGAGTGTCCTGAACCCCTGAGGTTGGAAGAAGTACGCCCAGGCCCAGGCCCAGGCCCAGGCTCCGGCCCAAGAAACCAGGGACGGGGACGGGGAATGATCCGAGATGGAAGATATCAGAGACCTGGACAAGGACGGAGTAGGGACAATGTCATTGGACTGGCAGAGGAGGATTTTACCCAAGACTAGGAAAGACCGGACTCCATAAAGTTAGGCTTCCAGGAGCCCACGGTCACGATTCAATTAGGAAGCCATTTAATAGACTTTATGATTGATACTGGGGCTGAATACTCAGTACTCCCAGAACTATTGCAGAAAAAGGCATCCAAAAGTGTAGTCATTAAAAGTGCCACTGGTCAGTCAGCTAAGAGGTCTTTCCTCCAACCTTTGGAATGCCAGATTGGGGGACATCGTTTAACCCATCAGTTTTTGTATATACCTGAGTGTCCAATACCTCTCTTAGGTAGAGATATGCTGTCCAAATTGCAGGCCCAAATCACCTTCACTCCTCGAGGTCCAGAAATGAAACTGCCATCAAAGGCAGCAGGAATAATTTCCCTCTCAGTACCTAAGGAACAATCATGGCGCCTAATGTCAGCCCTGCACGTCCAACCCACATTGGATACAGAGTTAAACAAGCTCCTCCGAACTCTACAGGTGCCACCAGGAGTATGGGCCGAAAATAGCCCACCAGGAATGGCCAAGAATATAGCTCCAATTGTAGTAACCTTAAAACCTATGGCTACCCCTGTATCTGTAAAGCAATATCCTTTACCCCGGCGAGCAGCAGAGGGCATCCAGAAACATTTGGACCGCCTATTAAAATATGGTCTGCTTAAGCCCTGCCAATCAGAATGGAACACACCCCTTTTGCCTGTTCGAAAACCTGGGACAGATGAATACAGGCCAGTGCAGGACTTGAGGCTCGTAAACCAGGCTATCGAGACCTTGCACCCAAATGTACCAAACCCATACACCCTGCTGAGTTTGATCCCACCAGAAGCAACATTTTTTACTGTATTGGACTTGAAAGATGCATTCTTCTGTTGCCGGCTGGCACCACAGAGCCAACCTATATTTGCCTTCCAGTGGGAAGACCCTTTGACAGGAACAAAAGGCCAGCTAACCTGGACAAGATTGCCCCAGGGATTCAAAAATTCCCCAACTTTATTTGGCACTGCCTTGGCGAAGGATCTAACAAGTTACCCCTCAATACCTGGAGAAAAGGTGGTTCTGCAATATGTAGATGACCTTATACTAGCAGCAAAGGATTTTGATACCTGTAAAGAAGGTACAGAGGAACTGCTCCACTTGCTCTGGGAAGCTGGCTACCGAGTTTCCCAGAAAAAGGCACAGTTATGTTTAGAAAAGGTCAAATATTTGGGCTTTGACATCTCACACCAACAACGAGCATTGAGGCCAGAGAGGAAAGAAGCTATTTGCCTTATCAAGGAACCTACCACAAGGAAACAACTCAGAGGATTCCTGGGAACAGCAGGGTTTTGTAGACTATGGATACCTGATTTCAGCAGTCTGGCCAAGCCCTTACATGAAAGCACTCGAGGTGCAGAAAAGGACCCATTCGTATGGGGACCTGAGCAGCAACAAGCCTTTTTAGTTATCAAACAACGACTTATGGAGGCCCCAGCCCTTGGACTGCCTAATTCGGAAAAACCCTTTCAGCTGTATGTACATGAACAGAATGGGATTGCAGCGGCAGTCCTGACCCAGAGATTAGGAAGTTGGAACCGTCCAGTAGCTTATTTGTCAAAACAATTGGACTCAGTAGCAAAAGGATGGCCTCCATGCCTAAGGGCAGTAGCGGCCACTGCAAGCCTTGTCAAAGAAGCTGATAAATTTACCTTCGGCCAGACGATGTATGTGAATGTACCTCATGCTGTTCTGACACTCATGGAATATAAGGGTAGTTATTGGCTAACGAACCCAAGGATGGCTAGGTACCAAGGCCTATTGTGTGAAAATCCCAGGATTCATCTACGAGTAGTGAATATGCTCAATCCAGCGACTTTGCTGCCCCTACCAGAGGTAGATGATGAAGAATCACGATTGTCTCCAAATAATGGATGAAGTTTATTCCAGTAGACCCGATCTGAAAGATGAACCATTGAAAAATCCAGATGTTGTATATTATACTGATGGTAGCAGTTACCTGCATGAAGGTGCCAGACGAGCAGGATATGCTGTGGTCACCAATGAGGAAGTTGTGGAAGCTGAAGCTTTGCCTGCTGGCACCTCAGCACAAAAAGCTGAACTTATAGGTTTAACTAGAGCTCTGCAATTGGCAGCCGGATGTAAGGCAAACATCTATACTGATTCTAAATATGCCTTCTTAACCCTGCATGCACATGGTGCTCTATGGAAAGAAAGAGGTCTAATAGGAGCCCACGGGAAGGCCTTGAAATATGGACCAGAAGTAGAAATCCTGTTAGAAGCAGTATGGGCTCCAGAACAGATTGCTGTAATGCACTGCAAAGGTCATGGACGAGGAAGGGATCCAATAACCAGAGGAAATCATGCTGCTGACAAAGCAGCTCGAGAGGCAGCCCAAAAGCCTGTGGGAGGATTTATAGCAGCCCTCATACCAGAGGTAGTTCCAGAAGAAGTTAAACCTCACTATACCCCAGAAGAGAGGAAGTGGGCTGAACAGGAAGGAGCAGTTGTGAAGGACGGTTGGATGATCCTGCCAGACAATAGGATTTATGTACCTCATCATCTAGCAGGCACAATTGTAAGAAATTATCATGAATCTACTCACCTTGGCGGTACTGCAACCAGAGAGAGTCTCAGTCGGAAGTTGTATATTATTAACCTATCACAATTAGCAACTTGCATTTCACAGAAATGTGTTCTTTGTGCTAAAAACAATCCCAGGCAGGGACCGGTACAACCTCCTGGAATCCAACATGTGGGATATGTCCCCATGGAAAGCCTAATTGTGGACTTCACAGAGCTGGTCCCTTCTAAGGGATTCAAGTATCTCCTTGTGTTTGTAGATACTCTTACCGGATGGGTTGAAGCTTTTCCCACCCGAACTGAAAAGGCACGAGAGGTAACTAAGAGACTCCTGACTGAATTGATCCCGAGGTTTGGGTTACCTAGATGCATTGGAAGTGATAATGGGCCAGCGTTCATTGATCAAGTAGTACAAGAAGTATGTCGAGTCCTACAAGTGAAATGGAGACTGCATGCAGCCTATAGGCCTCAGAGTTCAGGGAAAACTGAAAGAATGAATCGGACTCTGAAAACCCAATTGGCAAAATTAACCCAGGAAACGGGATTGGGATGGGTAGATGTGTTACCCATAACAGTGTTTCGTGTTCGGTGTGCACCCACAAAAAGACTTAAGTTGTCACCTTTTGAGCTCCTGTATGGGAGACCGCCCTCCTTTGTTCAGGATATTTCAGCTGATCTTAAACAAATAGGAGACCATGTGACACAGGGACAAGTGCAATCTCTCTCCCGTGTTTTTGTTTCTCTTAACAGGTGGGCCCTCGAGCGCACGCCGTGCAGCATTGCCGAGCCGATTCATCAGTTCCAGGCTGGCGATAGCGTATGGGTGAAAGAGTGGAAACGTGATCCACTTGCACCTAAGTGGCGTGGACCTTACACCGTCTTGCTCTCTACTCCAACAGCGGTGAAGGTAGCTGAGGTGACCCCCTGGATTCATCACTCCCGTTTGAAGAAGTCCGAAGGCAGCTGGACGTGCAAAGGTGACCCCTCTAATCCTCTTAAACTGACTCTCTCCAAAAACCCCTGTATCTAGCCCTACCGGGAACGGGCTAGGTCACGGGCAACATTAGACGACCGGCCTGCTGCAGCCACAACCTGGAAGCTGGCTGACCTGCGCACGCCTGAAGCTTGAGGAGCATCTGAACCAGCGATTGTGAAAGGAAAGATTCTCTTATACAATTAATTGACTGCCCCCCCTTGTGGAACAATTATCAGAGATATTACTCATTGGGGATCCTCGGGATATATGTTTTGGTCTTGGTGGTTCCCCATTTCTGTCACTGGGGGAATTATATTGGGACTAATATTTATGCTATCACAATAAGGTAATCTTTTGTGGAAGGAATGCATATGCTAGACATCAACATGATTTTATTATTAATCCTGATCCCTTGGGAAGGGGAAGGGTCCTTGAATCTGACCAAATTGACTAAATATGGATTCCGCCATGACCACAATATGTGGGTAGGTTTAGCTGAAATGGTAGCCAATGTTGCAAATAGGACCAATTGCCTTGTTTGCTCTCTTGGGCCAGATGATTCAGAGGGAGGTATGCCCTTATTACCGATACCATTAAATGCCATTGGTATGGTAAGCGAAATGCCACACCAAACAGAAATACAGAATTTCCCCGGATGGAACTCAACTAAACCATTACGAGTTATACCTGTACAAGGGGAATTCTGTGTACATAAATCATCAGATGCAGCTGATTCTACCATGATAGGCTCTTCTCATTGTCACTATACTTGGGATAATATTAAGAATACCTGGGCAAACGGTACTACCTATCGAACTCGGAATACCTTGCCCTGTGCACCTCCTTTTATTCATGCATGGAAAGTGGTATGGAACATAACTGTGACAGAGAAAGGCAATCTAACATACTGCACTGTGAACTCTATACCCCTTGTGATATTTCGCCTTATGCACTCCACATACCAAAAACCTCAGACCCGATGGTTGTGGTGGATATGTGGAGAATGGGCATACAAGAAACTCCCTTCCAAATGGAGTGGGACTTGTTTCCTGGGATGGGTATTACCACCAATGTGGATTATGCCCACTAATTTGGCCAAGCGAACACGAAGAAACGCTGATATTTCTCATATAGCAGGAGGAAGTACCCAAAGTTGGAGCGGTACTGATGATTGGCCACCAGGGCGCATTATAGCCTATTATGATCCTGCCTCCTGGAATCCTGGTGAGCTCATACAAGGGGCACGGGATCCTATTTATAATCTAAACAGAATAATTCGATTGCAAGCAGTAGTGGAACTTGTAACCAATGTAACGGCCCAGAGTTTGAGACTTATTGCATAACAGCTGGATGAAAGTAGAGCCACCATTTTGCAGCTGAAAATGGGAATGGATTATGCACTTGCCAAGCAGGGAGGCCTATGTGGAGTCTTGAACTTGACAGGGAATGCCTGTTGCTTTAACATTTCTGATAATGGTGAGGCAATCCGTGTGTTGGCCACAAAGATGGAGAATATAGCACATGTCCCAGTACAAACATGGGAAGGATGGGATATGGAATGGTTACCTAATGTCACAGGACTCAAAGGGATACTATTGTCTTGCTTGTTTTTCTTGACAATAGTGGTAATGGTTTTATGTATGATGCCATGTATCATTTCATGTTTTAGAAGTACAATTAGCAAGATGATTTCGAATGAAACTCTACCTCATATCATGGCCCTATACAGAGCTTTAACTCAGGAATATGATGAAGATCAAGCTATCAAGGACACTTGGTAGCAAGGTCCTTGAGCTTGAAAGGGGGGAATGTGGCATCTGAATATAGACTGCATTTTTAATCAAGGCATATATTGGCTTATATCTTGATCAGGTTCCTAAATTAAATGGGCTTAGATTTTCAAATGTTACGCTAGGCAGAAAACCAACTGCCTAAGTACTTTGGCAAGATGTTTATCCTCCTGGACAAGGGGGCCCCCTTGATTTATAGCAGAAAACAATTCTCAAAGTCGTAAAAGCTGGAATTACAGGCTGAAGAGCAAGGTTACATAGACCCAACATAATTAGGAATGGGTAAATAGTAAAATAAAACCGTTAAACTTGAGCCACAGGACAAAAGGCCAAGAGCACATGGAAAAGAAAGCAACCGGCTGGAGAAGGGGGGGGAAGTGTAAACAGGGGAAGAGGCTTTTTTCCCTATTTTATTTTGAGGCTGTAAACTGGTCCATCCTTTCCTTTGAGAAGGCTTATTCTTCTTAAAAGGCTACCTATGTTATGTACTAAATATATTTGCTTAAATGTAATTATACAAAGGATCTAGAAAGAAAGAAATGTTAAATTCTTATTTCATAGAGTCATATTGCTGTAGGAGACCAGGGGGGCAGATGAGCCTAGCCCCCTGCCAGACAAGAGACGCCAATCGAGCACTTATGACAAATGGGTGTCAGGCCTTTGTTTAAAGACCTCCAAAAGGAGATATTTCATTGATGATGCATGAGAATATGAACCCAAGGTCTCTGACATCTGTTCAAGATAAAAATTTAAAATTATTAACCATCTGTTTTGGAGGGCAAGGAAGGCAAGAGGTGAGCTGGTAATTAAGATTCCTTGTTGAGACACATGTAAGATATATTACTACTTATTTGTCATTTATAGATGTAACAATATATAGCTCTTTGTGTTCCATATAAGGACAGGAGGATATGGGTGTATCTTTTAGAAATTGGTTATAGCAATCAGCCAATAGGAAATTCAACCAGGCTGATTGAACAGAGGCAGCCACAGGAGGAGCAAAGGGGGCTGGATTAAGGGAATATAAGTGCTGGCCATAATGGCAGGAGGCCAGGCCAGAGCTTGGTAACCATATACCACTGTGCCTCTCATTTATTTGTCTGACAAATAAATAATTATTTTAATTTCTCTATTGCTGCGTTGAATATTTCATTCCAGCTAAGCGTTAACCACAAGCAGGGTGCTACACATGCAGAAGGGAAAGGGGTTAATGGGGGGCAACAGCAAACTGGAAGAAAGGCTCCGAAACTCCCGCAACAATTGAATTTCAATTCAGGTGGTAAAGATTGTGCTGGTTTGGTCTTGCAAATGCACTGATGGCCAAAGAAATACATTGCCGTTTGTCCAGAATATATATAGATGTATCCCCCCCCCCCCCGGTTTAATGGAGTTCTCGCGAAAAACGGAATAACACTTTCAAGCTAGGCGTGTCTCTCCAGAGCTCTGAAACAAAGAAGTCAGCAACCTAAGGCAGGCGCGGTATCTCAGCTGGTGACCAGTCACGCTAGAAGCCGCGGTGGCGTGCGATTCGAGTTATCTGTCCGCCTGGCGCTTTGGAGAAGGCATTCGGATGCCCCTATTCAGAGTCGGCACAATGGGGCTGCCTGGAACGGCTACCTGCCCAATCTGCGCTTGGAATTTGTCCATTCCCAGAACCCGAGAGCGGATTCTCCTGGAAATCGGCTTTTCTCGTCCCGTCCCCCCCGCCCAGAACGGCAACCAGTCGGAAGCTACACTGTTGACGCACCCCACTCAAACGCACGCGCATGGGGCTGGAAGCGAAGGACCTCTGGAGCTACTCCTCGTTCCTCCGCGCCCCGGCAGCTGTGTTAAGGTGGCTTGTAACAAGGCAATTTCGGGTCCCGTTGGAAAGCCCCCCTTGGGGGGGGGGATACATCTATATATATTCTGGACAAACGGCAATGTATTTCTTTGGCCATCAGTGCATTTGCAAGACCAAACCAGCACAATCTTTACCACCTGAATTGAAATTCAATTGTTGCGGGAGTTTCGGAGCCTTTCTTCCAGTTTGCTGTTGCCCCCCATTAACCCCTTTCCCTTCTGCATGCCCCCCCCCCCGATACAGACCAACCGCCCCCCACCCCTCCACCCCCCGTGTTAAGACATACCCAGAGATTTTCGATTGCTTTGTTGGAACTTTTTACTAATGATCTTGTTTTATTTTCTCTCTCGTTTTTGGTTTTCCACCACTGATATTACATTTAGAAGGTTTCAGGTGGGGGAAACCTTTTCCATGCGTAAGGAGAGGGAGCTCGAGGGCTGGATCTAAAGCAGAAACTCTCCTCCTCCTCCTCTTCCAGGAAGGAACGCACCGAAAACTCACATGAGAAATATGGTAACGGGTTTGTAACTGCCACGACAAAAACCATTTGCTCCATGCCTGAATCTTCTGTCTTGTGGCTTCGGAAACTGCTTAAGTATTTTCTGTACAAGCGAGTAACGTTAGAGAGCAATTGATAGTCCTAGCCACGTTTCTTTCCGAGAAATAAACGTAAAAAAAGTACCTTAAGATTTAAAAGAGATAATTGGGAAAGGACTTAGTTAAAAGTATCTAACTCTTCCCGGTGGTTCATTTTTTATCCTTTTTCCTTCTTTGTTTGGATTGCAGCGTTCTGCTCTGCCGATGACGCGCTGTGGTCCTGCGGTAGCGCAAGGGCGGCGCAGCGGAAATGCGCACGGCGTGTGATGGGGCCCTTGTGAATGGTGGACTAGACGATTCATCTCCATGTGGGCGGCTCCTCTAGGCCTCTCAGCAAAATTGGGTTGCAATGCATTGAGGTTTCTGGCACAAATTTAAGACTCCCCACCCCCCTGAGTTTCTGCATGGGCCTGTCCGGCAGATGAATCATTCTGGTTGGCCACTCATAGCACCCAGGGGCGTTGCGGCAAAGCGCGGCAGTTGGCAGCGAGGGCGCGAGCGGCGTGCTGTTAGGGGGCGCTGGCGACTTCTCGTGCTCGCATTGCAGGGACCGGGACCTTTGTGCAAAGCTGTCATTTGAGGTTGTGAAAGTAACATTCAGATGTGCGTCCTGCACAGGTGAGTTCAGGGTTGGAGAGCCAAGTTTCTGCTCTTTAAAAAGAGAGACCGTGTCTTTCATGGGGTATTCTGGATCTTCTAATGTAATTTCTACTTACAGTAGTCCCTTGGTTCTGAAACGGAATCCGTTCCAAAACCAAGGATGCCGGCAAGGCTGAACCTTTAGGGAAGTTTTTAACGACCGGTTACCACGGTTCTCAAACTTCATTCGCTCTGGAAGTCTGTTTCAAAAGCGTTCCAAAACCAAGGCGTGCTTTCCCATGGAAAGGAATGCAAAATGGATTCGTCCGTTCCAGACTTTTACAAAAACAGCCATTGAACACGAATTCTGCTATCTAACAAGACCATTGATCCATAAAATGAAAGCGATAATGTACTGTACTATACAAGAAATAACAAAAGCACAAAATTAATTGCAAAAACCAAAGCGCCAAACTTAATCCATTCCGGAAGCCTGTTGAACTTATGTTTGGAAACCAAGGCGCAGCTTCTGATTGGTGCAGGCGCCCCAGAAACAATCGCCGACAGCTGCGTCAGACATCTGGCTTCCAAGAAGCTCCAGAAACAGGAACGCTTCCTTCCGGGGTTTTGGCGTTTCGGAACCAAGGTGTTTGAGTAGCAGGGATTTTGTGACTCCCAAAAGGAAACCTGCGCCTATCCATTAGGGCGGTTCATATTAACTTTTTTTTTTGAAAATGCCTTTTCCAAAGGTATTTTCATACTACGCTAGGGATTACAGTATATAGCTATATCTGAAATTTCATGCATATTAGTTAATATCTTGACCCAGCTCCACTGAATTGACATTTCAGCCTTCACGATATAGGAAAACAGCTATTTTCATGAAGGAGGGTCCCTGGTGTAGTACCTTTGGAGAAGGCATTTTTTTTAAAAAAAGTTTTTTTTGAACCGCCCTACTGAACACCCAATGCTTTTCAGTGGAGTAGGGTCAAGATATTAACTGATAATGCATGAAATTTCAGAGATAGCTATATAATCCGTAGTGTAGTAAGATAAGATCTCTGCAGCAGACATTTTCCAAAATTTCTTTTTCATAAACTGCCCTATTGTCCATATGAACCTTTCTGTAAAAGAAGGATTAACCCTTCCTTCTGGGTTTTCGGCGTTTGAGTAGCAGGGATTTTGTGGCTCCCGAAATGAAACCTCCTCTTGTCCGTGTGAAGAGGATGCCAGTAAAAGTTGAGCCTTCCTGTAAAACAGCCTTTCTCAACCTTGGGTCCCCAGATGTTCTTGAACTACAACTCCCATCATCCCTGACCACAGGTCATGCTGGCTAGGAATTATGGGAGTTGTAGTCCAACAACATCTGGGGACCCAAGGTTGAGAAAGGCTGCTGTAAAAGAAGAATTTGAAGCTTCCTTCCAGGTTTTCGGCGTTTGAGAACCAAGGCCCTGCTGTCATTTTGACAACTGGAGAATATTTGGGAGAGACTGGCCCCAAGATCATCTGACCTCAGCCAGGATGCTATCCAAACTGTGTCACAATCCAAACTGTTGCAATCCAAACGGCGGCGTATTGGAAGCCGATTGCGAGTGTGAAAGCAACTGTCCTGGCCTTGGCCAAGGAATTGCTTGCTAGGAAAGAATTGCTATATATCGAAGGGTCAGCATAACTGACAATGGTGGATTTGCACTCGGGTCCTGGTTTGCGCTGGCGCAGCATCACCCGCCAGCACGCTAGTTTTGGCGCCAGCGAGCGAGCCTCTACCGCAGGATCACTTTTGGCCGGTCAGAGGAGGGATACTAACTGGGACTTTTCTCTTGCTTTTCTTTTGTGCAAATACCCCCTTCCCCCTGTACCTACCTACCTCTCGACCCTCCCAAGGCCTGCTACCTGAAAGCCATCGAGACCCAACCCAACTTTGCTGTGGCATGGAGTAACCTCGGCTGTGTGTTCAATGCGCAAGGGGAAATCTGGCTGGCGATTCATCACTTTGAGAAGGTAACTGTTACAGAGTTTCTGGGCTCTAGATGGGAAGGCCTGGAAAAATAATGATAATGATAACAATCCAATATAAGCCCCATTAATTGGGCTAGTAGCGTTCTCTCTTCTTCTGTTAAATAATGTTTTATTAATTTTTCATTAATCACAATCCAATAGAAGCCCCATTAATTGGGTTAGTAGCGTTCTCTCTTCTTCTTTTAAAGAATTTATTATTTTCATTCATAGCAATCTGATTTAAGCCCTATTAATTGGGCAAGTGGCATTCTCTTTGTAAATTATTTTTTCATTAATTTTTTCATTAATAACAATCCCATATGAGCCCCATTAATTGGGCTAGTGGCATTCTCTTTTTAAATTATTTTTTATTAATTTTTTCATTAATAACAATCAAATATAAGCCACATTAATTGGGCTAGTAGCATTCTCTCTTCTTTTAAATATTTTTTTATCATTTCTTTCATGAATAACCTGATCTAAGCCCCATTAATTGGGCAAGTAGCATTCTCTTTTGAAATATTTTTTTACTAATTTTTTTCATTCATAACAATCCAATTTAAGCCCCATTGGGCTAGTTGCATTCTTGCTGCCGTCGTTGCAGACATAAGAAGTCTTATACCTAGTGAGAAGGCTTCTGGCTTTTTTGACAAATGTATTTTCAAACATTTTCTTTAAACTCATCATATATTATTTCCCAGAAAGCCTTGACCAATGTCACATAATAACAGATGCATATTAGTATATCGCTGCTTCGCAAGATGTTGCAGGGCTGAATGAAGTGGTTTGTAATAACACTGTCAAAATTGGATGCAATTTTTAAATATATACAGTGGTACCTCGTTTTACATAGACTTCAGGTTATACACTCCGCTAACCCAGAAATCGTGCTTCAGGTTAAGAACTTTGCTTCAGGATGAGAACAGAAATCGTGCTCTGGCGGCTCAATGGCAGCAGGAGGCCCCATTAGCTAAAGTTCAGGTTAAGAACAATTTCAGGTTAGCAAAGAAGGAAAACTACCCAAGACTTTCTTTTCAATGACGAAAAACTGTAATCTAATTGATGTTTGGAGACTTAGACATCCACTGGAGAAACAGTTTACATTTTATTCGGAACCAAATCAGTCAATGTCAAGAATAGATCAAATTTGGGTCTCGAATGAACTAACTCCAAGAATTCGGCAAATTGAAATTCAGCCAAGAGTAATTTCAGACCACAGTCCAATAAAATTGGAAATTAAAGGTTATGAAGAAAGATCATTTAGATGGAGAATTAACGATTACCTCTTGGGTGATCAAAAAATCATACAAGAGGCGCAAAAGAAGTTGATGGAATATTTTATGGACAATGCCAATAAGTCAGGTAAATGGCTCGCGTGGCAAATTAAGAAAAGAAAGGAACAAAACATAATCAACAAAATTATTGTGGATGGAGAAGAGATTGAGAACCCGAAAGGCATTAGAAAAGGATTCTTGGACTTTTATAATCATTTGTACAGCAACAGAGAAAAGAACAATTTGAAGAGAATAGAAAGATATTTAAAAGAAAAAAAGGTGCAAAAGATCCCGACAGAAAAGAAAGACAGACTGAATGCCCCAATTGAGAATGAGGAAATAATAGAGGTCATAAAAGAATTGAAAAAAGGAAAGGCTCCAGGACCAGATGGATTTACAGCCAGTTATTACAAAGAATTGAGGCACACCCTGACGGTACCACTGAAAGAAGTTATGAATAATATTTTGAAGGAAAAAGATATTCTGGAAACTTGGAAAGAAGCCTTCATCATACTTATTCCCAAGCAAGATTCTGATTTAACACACGATCTCATTGTTAAACACAGACTATAAGATTTTTGCTGGAATATTAGCAAAAAGATTAAAAAAGGTACTGAGAGAATTTATTCACGATGATCAAGCAGGGTTTCTTCCAGGCAGGCAGATGAAACATAATGTGAGAAATATAATAAATGTTTTGGAATATCTGTCTGCTAGGAATGAGAAACAAGCTATACTAATGTTTGTAGATGCGGAGAAGGCATTTGATAATACAGTGGTGCCTCGCAAGACGAAATTAATTCATTCCGCAAGTTTCGTCTAGCGGGTTTTCCGTCTTGCGAGGCATTCGTCTTGCGAGGCACCACTGTATATCATGGGAATTTGTGTTAAAAAATTTAGAATTTATGGAGGTGGGGAACGATTTCTATAATGGAATAAGGGCGATTTATACAGAGCAAAGAGCTAAATTGATTGTGAATAATGTAATAACAGAAGAAGTGAAGATATGGAAGGGTATAAGACAGGGTTGTCCTCTCTCGCCACTGTTGTTCATAATGGTTCTGGAAGTCCTCTTGAGTGCAATTAGACGAAATGAATTAATAAAAGGGGTGACAGTAGGTCAAAACGAATATAAAGTTAAAGCCTTTGCTGATGACCTGGTAATAACGATAGAAGATCCTTTAAAGAGTTTAAATGTGGAGATGGAATTTGGCAAGGTGGCCGGGTTTATATTAAATGTGGGAACCAGTTGACGGAAACCAGCCGTCATTTTGGGGTGCAAGGCAAAGAAAAAACACACACAAAGGCAAATGTCTCCATGGACGGAGGGCAAAAAAGCTCCTTCCTCTCTCTCCTCCGATTTTATTATCCTTTGTTCTCTCCAGCCGCATGGCAGCATTCCAATGTCTCACGTTACCTCATCCGGTCAAGCTTTAACCCACCCACAAACCATATAGGGTTACAGTGCCCAGAGGGGGGAACCTAACTCCTTATAGGGTCAATACATTCTAATACATTGTAAGCTCAGAGTGCTGGTCACCGAGGTCAGCAAGGCACCAGGTGGCACTACAAGCCTTTTCCATGACTTCCTGGCTCCCACATGCCCTCTTTCTTTATTTATTTAATCAGAGTCATATATGTCAGTACCAATACGGTTATATCGAGCGCGATAGGCGACTCTTGTGAGACCGGAAGCGGGCCGCGGACTGGAGAACCATGCAGTACATACAGAAATTAAAGAAGGAATACATTGTATACAGCAACACAAAATAATGCAAATAACTACTATAATGATCACTAAAATCAATAAATGTCGAAGCCAACTTCCATCCGGAAGCCAAGAATATAACCATGCCCATGGATCAACGGAAGGAGGGGGGCAAACGGATTGTGGGCTACCATGGTTTCCATATGGTCGATTGTCGCAGATATGCTGACATTATTATCAGGAATAAACATGCAACAGTGAGAATGAACAAGCGCACAAACTCCTCCTTTTGAAGCTAAAATCACATTCAAAGTATAACGATTCTGTAAAACCACTTCTCTCATTGCAGACACCTCCTGGTTGAGTTCCTTCAAAGCTTTTATGGTATCATTGAATAATCCTTCAGTCCAATTTGCTAGCCGATGGAGGTCCCTATAGTTCATTGCTGCACCCACCGAGGGCAGCAAGGCCCGAGAGACCTGGGTACCGATATATTGATTTATGGGTGAATTTACCTCCCGACGATTTCGTAGTCTAAGAGAAGATGGTAACTTATCAACCTTATACAACAACGGAACCACGAGACCCAATGTACATGTGCCTGTGAGGTTTCGAGGAATGGCTTTGTATGCTTTTTCGCCACAAAGCAACCATAACTCTCTTTGGAGTAAATAGCTGATATTACTACTCTGTTGGGACCAATTAAAGGCTTCAGTAAATAAGGAACTGTGATGGGATGATTAGCTGCTTGTGCGTAAAATCGTGGTCCCTCAGAGTTTGTGCAACTCCACAAACCTCTGTGTGTGACAGAGCTCCTCAGACATGTCTGCCCTAGTCACTTGCAGATTCTGACAGTGGTTGTTTTCGGAAGCGCTTCCAGCATAGAAGCTCCTTAACGGAAACACGTCTTCTGGACTCACGACGTGACAGCTTCCGGCGAGGAATGGGTCTCCCTATGGGAGCTTCTGACACCTCCCCACTGTTCTCGCTGGACGTGTCCCTGAGCCCTCCCTCTTGCTCGCTTTCCCTCAGAGATCCTCCCCTTTCCCTGCTAGTTCCTGCTTTAGCTGCTGCGTCTCTCTCAGCATTCGTGAGACCTTCCTCCAGAGACCCATCTCTCCCCCTGCTGGTCCCTGCTTCCGCTGCTGAGTCCCTCCCAGCCTCCGTGAGCCCTCTCCCCACCTGTTCCTCCGATGGCAGTTCCCTGACATCCACCTCCTCTCCAGGACCCCCTTCACCCCCGCCCATTCCCTCTCCTCTGGGCGGTGAGGAGGTAAAACCCCGAAAAGAATCCTCTTCATCTTCAGACGTCTCGAACATTTCCCTCCATCGGTCGCCGTTCCGGCTCGCTGAATCCTCCTCCTCTTCGGAATCTGTGAACCCCTCCAACTCTTCTTCTTCGTCGGTGGTGGCAAAGTATTCCCTCCGGAACCTCGCCACTGGCTGAGGTTTACGTGGGAACCTCTGATGAAAAGTTTCTATTAAAACCTCGTCATTGATATCCTCTGCCATGACCCAGGTGTTTTCCGACTCCGGTTCCCCTTCCCACGTTACCAAATACTCTACTTGATCTCCCTTCCACCTGGAATCGAGAATCTCCGCTACATGGTAGCTGTGTTCCCTTTCCTCCATTGCTGGTCCCCGAGTGACCCTCCCTTCTCTGTCCCCTTTATACGGTGACAGCAACGACCTGTGGAAAACTGGGTGCAGCTTCATGTGGTTCGGTAACCGGAGTCTGAAAGGCACTGGGTTGACCTGTTGCGTGACTTCAAATGGGCCCAGTCTTTTGGGTCTTAACTTCTTACAACCCCCTTTGAATGGTAACCCTTGGGTTGACAGCCACACCTGGTCCCCCACCCTAATGGTTTCACCATCTCTTCTGTTTTTGTCTGCCTGCCTCTTATATTCCTCCTTGACCCTGTCTAAGTTAAGTTGGAGCTGGCGATGGATCACTTCCATTTCTTCTACGAACTGTTCGGCAGCTGGAACGCTCCAGTTCTCCCCTTCCCCCCCTGGGAAAGCCCGGGGATGGCACCCGTAATTAGCCAAAAAGGGGCTCATCCCCGTGGACACGTTCTCCGCATTGTTGTAGGCAAATTCTGCCAACGCCAGCTTCTCCACCCAATCATTCTCTCTGTCATTCACATAACACCTCAAATATTGCTGGAGGATGCCATTGGCTCTTTCCGCCTGCCCGTTGGTTTCAGGATGCCGGGCAGTCGAAAAATTGACCTCTACATGCAGTAAGCTCATGAGCTTCCTCCAGAACCTGGAAGTAAATTGTTTCCCTCGGTCTGAAACCACCCTCAAGGGGGCGCCATGCAACCTAAACACATTTTCTACAAACAATTTAGCGGTTTCTTCTGCCGTGACAGCATGTGAGCAGGCTATAAAGTGGGCCATTTTGGTTAACAGGTCTACCACAACCATGATGGCTGTTTTCCCTCTGGACTTTGGCAGATCAGTCATGAAATCTATTGCCACTGCTTCCCATGGTCTTTCAGGTGTGGGTAGTGGTTCTAATAACCCTGCCGGTGCCCGCCTCTCCCCCTTGGCTCGCTGGCATTGGTCACACCCTCTCACATACTCCCGCACATCTTCCCTGACCTTGGGCCACCAAAATTCCCTGGTAACCAGCCACATGGTTTTGTGTTGCCCAAAATGCCCTGCTGTGGGGCTATCGTGCAGTTGCTTGAGTACCTTCTCCCTCAAATCACCTTCAGGTATATATAACGCTCCCTTGTAATACAACGCCCCGTTTCTCTCCTCAAAACCCCCGGGTTTGTCTCCCTCCCTCCTGAGACCCCTGAGTTTGTCCTGGGCGTATTCATCATGCACCGTTCCCTCTACCAGTTCCCTTTGCCCCACCAATGCCGCCCCACACACCCAGCGGTCCTCTGGAATGACATGTCTTTCTTCGGGTGCTCCCTCCCCCTCCAAATATTCAGGTTTGCGTGAGAGAGCGTCCGCCCTAACGTTCTCTGGGCCTGGCACGTAACAAATCTCAAAGTTAAATTTGGAGAACTCCTGGGCCCATCTCAACTGCCGTTGGTTGAGCACTCGCGCCGTTCTCCAATACTCTAGGTTCTTATGGTCAGTGCACACTTGCACCTTATGTTGTGCACCAATTAGCAGGTGCCTCCATCTCCGGAAAGCCTCATGAATAGCAAGAAGTTCTCGGTCGTACACCGTGTAGTTCCTCTCAGATTTGTTCAGCTTTCGTGAAAAAAAGGCACACGGTCTCCACTCTGACTCCTCCTTCCCTGGCTGCAGAAGAAGCACCGCCCCTATGGCTCTGTCTGATGCGTCTGTTTCGACTCTCAGCTTTTTTTGTAAATCCACATGCAGAAGTTGTCCTTCAGAGGCGAAGGCCCTTTTCAGTTCCTCAAACGCTCGCTCCGCCTCCTCAGTCCAAACAAATTTCTTCTTACTGCTGAGACAGTCCGTAATGGGCGCCGTCAGGTGTGCAAAGTTTCGGATGAACTTACGATAAAAGTTCCCAAACCCTAGGAACCTCTGCACATCCTTCTTGGTTTTGGGTGTTTTCCATTCCAGCACTGCCTGGACCTTGCCGGGATCCATGGCCAATCACTTGTCTGACAGGCGGTACCCCAGGAATTTCACCTCCTTGGTATGAAACTGACACTTCTCCAGTTTCACCCACAGCCTGTTGACTTGCAGCCTGCTCAACACTTCTCTGACGTCTCTCACATGCTGCTCCTCATTCTCAGAATACACCAACACGTCATCTAGGACAGTGTTTTTTGGGCAAAGGCACACTTGTTTCATGAAAAAAATCTCGAGGCACACCACCATTACAGCCCCGTGACGTCAGCGCGCAGCGTCATGCCGGGAGGGACATGAATTGCTAGCAAATTACATAATCACCTCCTTGAGGGCTGGCTCATCTTCTCCGAAGGCAGAACCCCATTAATTAACAGCACAGACTCACACCATAGCCAAGACGAGGGGGGAAAACCTCAGTCATGCACAGTCATGCACATGTGGGGGCTAAATGAGGACGAAGACCGGGCAGAGAGCAGGGTTCAAATCACCCCACCTGGCCAGGACAATCCCTGGGTGCTCCCTTGGGCCACTCGCCTGACCCACCTCGCAGGGCTGTTGTTGCGAGGATAACACGGGGAGAACCACGCGCGCCCCCGGGAGCTCCTTGGAGGAGAAAGCGGGCGATGAATGCAATGCACGAAATATATGAGAGGCGACCAGGTTTTGCAGGTGAGGGGCCCCCGCCAGCCTCCGCTTCAACACCCGGCGCAACGACGCCGAAGTTTCCCCCCGGGCTCGGCTCGGGGAGCAGCGCTGCTCCCCCCCGGCTCCCCTTCGCCCTCCCGGCTCTCTCTGCCGCCCACTGGGGACCCCCCTCACCTGCCAAGTCCGGAGCGCCGGTGGAAGTTGCATGCATGCATGCAGGGCGCCGCGTTGCCATTGAATTGCACTGCACTCCATGCAACGCCTGCACGCATGCATTGCTTTGCACGCCCGCCAAGGGGTCTCCCCGCGGTCTGATGCGTCCCCTCCGGCGCGGATGCAGCATTGCAAAAATAAAAAAAAAACCCGACGCAGCCCTACCTGGGGGGGCAGCCTCCACCTCCGCGGGGATCCCCGGGCTCCATCCTGCCGCCCGATCTCCGCGGGGGCGCAGGCAGGCTGCGCGGGGTCTGTGCGGAAGAGCCCCTGCCCGCCCGGCCGCCGCCGCTGCGCTCATTCCATGGCCAGGAGAAGAGCGCTTCAAACAAAACGCCCGGCCCGACAGGCCACGCTGGGAAACGTAGTTCGCGCACCCTGCGCGGGCGCGGAGCCCAAGGGCGAGGGGACTACGGATCCCGGCAGCCCCCGCGCCGGGAACGGAGGGGGAGAGGCCGGGTGCAGGGATGGAGGGACGGGTGGGCGAGCGAGTGAGTGAGTGGCAGCCGCCAAGCCTTGGCCGAGAGCCAGGAAGGGCCTCCCCGGAGGAGGAGGAGGAGGAGGGAGGCGCAGAGCGGGAGGGAGGGAGGGAACCCCAGGGGTCATCTAGTGACGTCGCCCCAATCGAAATTTGACTTTAAAAAGTAAAAAAAATCTTTCGAATTTTTTAATTTTTCCCGCAGCACACCAGGCAACATCTCGTGGCACAGTAGTGTGCCGCGGAACAGTGGTTGGGAAACACTGATCTAGGAAGGCCACACAATTCTTGTAAAGCAAAGGCCCCAGTACGTGGTTCATAAACGATTGGAAGCACGCCGAGCCTGCTTGTAGACCGAAGGGCATAACTAAATATTCAAATGCCCCCAAAGGGGTGAACATGGTGGTTTTCCATTCATCGCCTTTCCTTATACGTATCAGGTTGTACGCCCCCCTTAGGTCCAGCTTTGTAAAAATCTTTCCCTTCCGCACCCTGGTCAAAATGTCGTCAATCCTGGGCATAGGGAAAGCCAAGGGTTCTGACACTGCGTTTAACGCCCTGAAGTCACACACAAGTCTCGGCTTGTCCGTGTTTTTTTTTATCCACAAAAAACACTGGGCTACCCCCCACTGCTTTGGACTCTCTGATGAAGCCTCTCTTCAGGTTCTTGTCAATGAACTCTCTTAGCTCCTGCATTTCTCTGTCTGACATGGCATACAACTTGCCTACAGGAAGCTGTGCCCCAGGGAGTAAATTGATTTGACAGTCAAAGGGCCTATGCGGGGGTAGTTGGTCAGCTTCCTTCTCGCTGAACACGTCGCTGAGATCTGCGTATTGTGGTGGTACCTTCACCTTCTCCATTACTTCCGTCCCTGCTAGGGTGGCTTGGGCCCCTGCTGAACCCTTTCCCCCTTTGCAGTGTTCTAAGCAATGTGCTGAACCAAAGGAAACCACTCTCTGATGCCAGCCCACCAGCGGATCATGTAACGCTAGCCAGCTCATCCCCAAAATAATAGGAGCTCCTCCCAAGGTGGCCACATTAAACGCTATCAGTTCTGTGTACCTTGCCACCTTCATTATCATTGGGACGGTCTGCAAGCTGACTTCTCCTCCCAACAACTCCCTGCCATCGATCGTGGTCACCTGCAGGGGGTTGCTTAAAGGGATAGTCTGTATCTGGTGTTCAGCTGCAAACTCTTTGCTCATAAAATTGCTGGAGCTGCCTGAGTCCAACAGCGCCTTTATCTTTAGGGGGTGTCCATTTTGCAGCTCTAGCGACACTTCAATCACTAGGGCAGGTTGAGGAGCTTCTGGCATGGGCACTTTCACTGCTCTTTGGCCTGGCTGCTGTGCCCCGACTGTGGCAACCAGGCGTTGGCTTTTACCTGCTCCGGTTTTCCCTCCTCTCTTCCCTCAACAGCTCCCACCATCCCTTGCCATTCCTTCCTCTGGGGGCAGACTCTGGCAAAGTGACCTGGCTGTTGGCAGAGATAGCATTTCCGGGCGCCTTTTCCCTCCTTCTTTCCCCCCTCACTGGGCTTTGAAACTGCGCGCGCGCGCGCTGTTCCGATTTCCATCGGCTCTGCCGGCGGGAAAGTTGTCTCTGGAATGTCAGGAATGCGGAACTCCTTCCAGCGTTCCCCCTTCCCTTCCCGCCTCTCCAAAGCTCTCGCCTCCTGGCGCGCTCCTACGGTCAGCGCAGATTTAGTCAGCTGATCCATAGAATCCGCCCTAGGACCCCGGGAAAGTTCGTCTTTCACAGCCGAAGCAAGGCCTTCTTCAAATAGCATTTGAATGGGTGCCGCCGATAAGTCCCACCCCAATCTGTGAACCAGCATGGTGAACTCAGTCCAGTACTCACGGACAGATCGGCTTCCCTGCTTGCAAGACATTAGCTGTCTGCGCACCACTCCCTCCTCAATATCGCTGGAAAACATGAGATCCATTGCACGAAAGAACTTCATGGTGTCCTTTAGGACGTCATTGTGCGTTGCCATCAGGGGTCTAACCCAGTCCCTCGCCCCTTTTTCAAGATGCCCAATCACAAAAGCCACTCGCGATTCCTCGTCAGGGAATTCATCAAACTGCACATTGAGGGCATATTGCATCTCTGTTCTAAAGGCATGGTAGTCCTTGGGGTCCCCCCCCAAACTTCTGCACCAATCCTGGTACCTTTCTGGTGAACTGGGTGGCTCTCCCCTTCTTGTCTGCATCCTGAGCCCTTCTCTCCTCAAGCCTCGCCGTCTGCAGCGCCAGTTGGATTTCCAACGCTCGGTACCTTTCTTCCAAGCTTGGACCCGCTCCAACTCCTGCCTCTCCGGTTCCGGCTGGGTCGCTCATGATGCCTTCTCCTGCACAGGCAGCTTACAAAGACTGTCGGAATGCTGTGATGGGATGATTAGCTGCTTGTGCGTAAAATCGTGGTCCCTCAGAGTTTGTGCAACTCCACAAACCTCTGTGTGTGACAGAGCTCCTCAGACATGTCTGCCCTAGTCACTTGCAGATTCCGACAGTGGTTGTTTTCGGAAGCGCTTCCAGCATAGAAGCTCCTTAACGGAAACACGTCTTCTGGACTCACGACGTGACAGCTTCCGGCGAGGAATGGGTCTCCCTATGGGAGCTTCTGACACCTCCCCACTGTTCTCGCTGGACGTGTCCCTGAGCCCTCCCTCTTGCTCGCTTTCCCTCAGAGATCCTCCCCTTTCCCTGCTAGTTCCTGCTTTAGCTGCTGCGTCTCTCTCAGCATTCGTGAGACCTTCCTCCAGAGACCCATCTCTCCCCCTGCTGGTCCCTGCTTCCGCTGCTGAGTCCCTCCCAGCCTCCGTGAGCCCTCTCCCCACCTGTTCCTCCGATGGCAGTTCCCTGACAGGAACTGATATGAAATTGCTCATCTGTGGCATTTGCTAAGCCAGGGATAGAAGAATTCAGACTCCAATTTGCATGGTAGGTTTCTTTCCTAGTTTTTAGCCATGCACTGGTATCGCTTCTAAAGCACTGAGATTGGTCACTGTATGTTCCTGTAAGAGAACAAGAGCTATTAAACATGAATTTCAATGTATATTGACAGTTTGGATATATGCCCCATGATTCTTTCCCCTCTTTAATTTGAAAACAAATGGGGGCAGGCTCATGGAGGGTCAATTGTACTGGAGGCCAAAAAGTTTGCTTAGGGGATATAATATTAGTAAATTGAAAAGATCCATTGACAGGCACGCCATGAAGCATTATGCCTGAATGACTGGCAAAGGGCGGCATGTGCATACATAACCAACATTTAGAAGCATGCAATAAACTGGTAAACTTAATCATATCTTGTACAAAAATATTATTCCTCCATATCTTATGATAATTTTCTCCCCTAAAAGTCTTATTCAACAATGCTGTTCTTATAGTTCGAGAGTGGCTGAGCCGTGGATACTGCCAGCCAGAGTAGGATTCAGGCGACAGCTGCTTGCCAGCCGATAAGGTGAAATATGGTGGCTGCAACTGGATTGTGTCGTCTGCTTCTCTTCCTTGTATAATGATGCAGCAAAAGATGGCAAGGCAAATGGTTAGGAAGGCACTTCTGTAGTTGAAGGGACTCGCCATGGCCGCACGCATCGAGCTGGAACCCACAAAGGCTTGTCCTCGACGTCCACTGCCGCATACCCTCGTCCCCACGTGATCAGCGGAACAGGTCCATGCCACGCGGGATCAGGCAAGCGTCGGTACACCACCAAGGGGCGGGGGAGTGCCTCCTCCTTCCTAAAATGCAATTCCGCGGGAGTATGGGTCCTATTATGTGGATATAAAAGATGGTTAAGTACAAAAAGAACTTGGTGAACAGCCGAAGGGATATCTGCCGTTGGTATGCTTCGGCCGCCAAGCTGTTTAAGCAATAGTGTTTTGAACGTCAGGTGTGCTCTTTCCACTATAGCTTGACCTGTGGAGTTAAAGGGTATGCCATGAGTTAATTTCACATTCCACAACATACAAAATTCCGAAAATGTTTTAGAAATATATGCTGGACCATTATCAGTTTTGATACGCGCAGGTTTACCCATGACTGAGAAACAGCGGATAGTGTGCTGAATGACATGCCGAGCTGTTTCCCCCCTCATGGGCGTAGCCCATATGAATCCAGAGTGGGTGTCCACCGTGAGGTGAACCTTGGAGAGTGGAGCCAACACAGGTGTGTGTGTGACATCCATCTGCCAACACGCCAATGCAGACGTGCCCCTAGGATTGACAGCATCAAAAGGAATGGCCAGCTGAGATTTAGAACAAGAAGCACATTGGGAAACTATATCCCTTGCTTGGGCCAAAGGAATAGAAAAATGCTTTGCCAATGCTTTCGCAGGAAGGTGAAAGGTGTTATGACCTAGTATAGGGTCAGAAAAGAGAGAAAAGGTAGAAATGTCCCTCAGAGCCACATCTGCTCTTGCATTGCCCTCTGCTAAATACCCTGGGTGTGATGTGTGGGAGCGAAGATGTGCAACATAATAAGATAACTCTCTGTGCTGAAGTAAGGCCTGCAGGCCAAGAAACAAGGAAAACAAGTCAGAATCCAAGGAAGGAGTTATATAAGATATTGGTAAACTAGCAAAAAGGCGATATACATACTGAGTATCCACAATAAGATTGAAAGGTTGAGTAGGAAAGGATTGAAAGGCAAGAATCACAGCTGCTAGCTCAGCTCACTGGGCAGAAGACTGTGGAGGGGTATATAAACATTTCCATTTTCCTCCCTCCTCCCATGTCACCACTCCCCTACTTCTTGTTCTATCCGTGAAGAGGGTTAGTGCAGAGGGGAGAGGTGTGAGAGACAAGGGGGTAGCCAAACATAGGTGACCTGTGTCAGAAATGTCAAACGGTCATCCTTTGGAGGGTTAAAAATGATGACACCTATAAAATCAGCTAAAGCAATTTGCACGTGAACGTCCTTTGATAACAATGTCTGATGTGGATTCAATTACTGAATAAATGTTCTTCGGTGGGGTATGTGGTAGATGTAACCATTCTATAATGCAGATAGTCTTCTTCTTGTTCCGCCTGAGCATATAAAATTCCTGTTGGCAACGATGTAGCAAATACGGCCAGGTGCAGCTCGTGTGCAGCACCTCTAGGTGGCGCATGTTGAAAGTTTTCAATGCTTCACCCACAAAATGTTGACAAAGTGTAGGGGAGTTCCACATGCCTTGAGGACAATCCACTGATAACGTTGCGAATCGTGATATACTGGCAATGTAAAAGCAAACTGTTCCTTGTCTGCTGGAGCCAGTGGGATGAAGATGGTTCAATGTGGCCGAAAGTCAATTGTTCAGAGATAAGCTGTTCAGAAACAGGATGGTGCCATTGCTGCGGATTTTTCTTTTGGTGGAGGCCACCGTTCTACCCACACTGAGGTATCGGTGATCCTGGTTTGCCATGCTGGAAACGTTGTATCGGTGGCTACAGGCTGGTTTTCATTGAGCGCTGCTGCTAGCAGATGAATCTTGTGGGTGGCTGTATCACCAGACTGACAAATGCGAAGCATGGCTGCTGTGTCTGTGGCAGGATTGTGTATTATCGGTCTTAACGCAACCTTACAATCCTCTTTGGCATATTCAAAGGCCAATTGTTTGATAATTATTTGTTTGGCTTCAGGATTTTCAATTTGTCTACTCACTGCTGTAATCAGCCTGTCCATAAAGGAAGAATATGATTCTCTTGCCTCTTGCCTGATTGAACCCCACCTTGATTGAATACTGGTGGGTTCTGGGATTTTTCTCATTGCTTGTTGAGCAGCAAGAGCAGTATCCCTCAATAAAATCTGCAGCAGTGTGGCTTGTACTGAAGCCTGAGCAAAGGGCCCACGCCCCATCATAGCATCCATCACATCTGCGAGGGTAATATTAGGATTATTCCCTCTTGCTTGTTGCAGTAAGGCAGGAGCATAACCACGACAGGCGATTTCCCATTCATGAGCAAATAATACACCAGCTGATGGAGGTAAAACTGTACGTGCCAAAAGCTTGATGTCATCTGGAACCAACAGCTGGGCTAATGTGGCTTCCAAAAGAGCCTGTGTGAATGGTGCTTGCAGTCCATTTGTCCTGACTGACAATTGGAGCTCTTTCAAGATTTTAAAGTCAAAAGGTTGGTGCTGGGCTTGAGTTCCTGCTGGAGCACCAGCAGGGGGCACAATAACAGGGAATGCCATGGTATCCTGAGATAAGGAACAGGCAAGGGCTGCACGTTGAAAGGGGGTAGCTGGTTCTGCTGCTGAAAGAGCAGGGTCATTTCCAGCCAGACCACGATATTTTTGCAGGATTGGGTCCTCTAGTGAGGAACTATAATCTGGAGGCTTGGGTTCTGGAGCTGCTGGCAGGGCAAGGATTGGAACAAACTCTAACACAGCAGACTGGATTAAAGAAGCTGGAGGTTGTGATGGCAATGCAGCCAGGGAGATATTTTTTGGTGATAAAGAGCCCATAGCGTAATGAACCTTGCACCATGCATTTAAAATCCGAGTACTGATGCTGGGGAGCTCATGAAAATGTTCACCAATCTTGTCCCAAAGTTTCAGTTCCCAAGTCCCATTTGCAATTACACCCAAGTCCCAGGGAGAATGTTCATCAATGGCCAGAATGAGCTGTATCAAATCACCCTCGGGAACTTCCAGTTTGTTGGAGGAGAGGAGAAATTTTAAGTCTTTTAAAAATTTCTGTTGGGGAGTAGTCAAAGAGCTGCCCATTTTTCAAAAATCAATATAATAGAAGGGATCGAACTCACCGGGATCTTTTTTAAAGATGTAGAGCGCTTTGCAATCCTTGCCGGACGTAGTGAGTCGATGATAACCACTGCTTGGATCAAAAATCCTCTCACAGTTTCTTTTAAAATCCTCTTAGTCTGCCTCAGACTGTTTGCTTCCAGTTGCTTCTTTTTTCCCTTTTAAAAACCTCAGCCGTATCCTTTCATTCTGCCTCAGAGAGGGCACCACTTGTGGGAACCAGTTGACGGAAACCAGCCGTCATTTTGGGGTGCAAGGCAAAGAAAAAAAACACACAAAGGCAAATGTCTCCATGGACGGAGGGCAAAAAAGCTCCTTCCTCTCTCTCCTCCGATTTTATTATCCTTTGTTCTCTCCAGCCGCATGGCTGCATTCCAATGTCTCACGTTACCTCATCCGGTCAAGCTTTAACCCACCCACAAACCATATAGGGTTACAGTGCCCAGAGGGGGGAACCTAACTCCTTATAGGGTCAATACATTCTAATACATTGTAAGCTCAGAGTGCTGGTCACCGAGGTCAGCAAGGCACCAGGTGGCACTACAAGCCTTTTCCATGACTTCCTGGCTCCCACAATTAAATAAGAAAAAAACCAAAGTAATGATTAAGAATATGGACCAAAGTGCAATAGAAGTAATGCAACGAGAATCAGGGATTGAAGTGGCGAAGAAGGTAAAATATCTGGGAATATGGTTAACTCCAAGAAATATTGATTTATTTCAAAACAACTATATACCGGTGTGGAACAGAATCAAAAAAGTTTTGTAAGTTTGGGGAAGGATGAAACTTTCTTTTGGGGGTAGAATCTCAACAATCAAAATGAGTGTGCTTCCAAAGATGTTATTTTTGTTCCAAATGATTCCTATAATTAGGGGGACAACGACTTTCAAAGAGTGGCAAATTCAAGATATATCTGGCAGGGCAAAAAGCCAAGAATACAATGTAAGTTATTGACAGATGCAAAGGAAAGAGGAGGCTTTGCGCTGCCAGATTTGAAATTATATTATGAAGCGTCTTGTCTCTGCTGGTTAAGGGAATGGATAAAATTAAAAAACAATAAACTGTTAGAGTTAGAAGGATTTGATAATAGATTTGGGTGGCACGTGTATTTGTGGTTGGAGAAGAAGAAAAGTCACAAGGGTTTTGAGAATCACATTTTCAGGAGCTCCATAATAGAAATATGGGATAGGTATAAAAATATATTAGAACCCAAAGTTCCACACTGGTTGTCTCCATTAGAGGTTATGAGTGTAAAGAAAATCAATATGAGAGGGAATTGGATCACTTACGGAGAGCTAATAATTAAAGAAGGGGGGAAATGGAAAATGAAGCCATATGAACAAGTAAAAGAACATGTGTTTGATTGGTTGCATTATTTTCAGGTAAATGAAATGTTTAAAAAGGATTTAAAAGAGTGGATATACGGAAAAAGAATCGAAATTTCAAATAGAGATGATAAACAATGATTGTAAGATATTGTCAAAAATGTATAAAATGTTGTTGGATTGGCAAACGATGGACGAGGAGGTAAAGTCGGTTATGATACATTGGGCCAGAGACTTTGGTTATAATATACAATTGGCTGACTGGGAAAAATATTATGAAAATGGAAAAAGGAAAATATTATGAAAATGGTATATAGATGGTACATAACACCGGTTAAGTTAGCAAAAATGTTCAAAACATGTAATAAGTGTTGGAAATGTAAAGAAAAAGAAGGATCTTTTTTCCATATGTGGTGGGAATGTAAGAAGGTAAAGGGTTTCTGGGAAATGATATATAATGAGTTGAAGAAGATGCTTAAATACACATTTGTAAGGAAACCAGAAGCCTTTTTGTTAGGAATAACTGGAAGAGAGATAAATAGAAAGGATTACAAACTTTTCCAATACGCAGTAACAGCGGCAAGAATATTAATGGCCCAAAAATGGAAACAAGAGGAGCTACCGACCCTTGAAGAGTGGAGAATGAAACTTATGGACTATGCAGAACTGGATAAACTGACTGGGAAGATTAGATATCAATGGGATCACAAGTTCATCGAGGACTCGGGAAAGTTTACAGATTATCGGAAAAGCATATGTGACGAACAGACAACGCTAGTGGGATTTAAAGAGGCTTTGTGAAAGTTAAAGATGTATTGTAAAAAAGAAATAGAACTGAAAGGATAATATTAAATGGCAATATAAATTTAGAGAATGCATAAAAATAGAAAATATGGATTGGTGGAAAAGCTCGTGGAAGTCCAAAAAGTTGAAATTTGTGAATACTGTTTGGGATGGTGAATTTGTAAATAGGAAAATTTAATAAAAATTATTATTATTATTTTAAAAAAGAACAATTTCAGGTTAAGAACAGACCTCCGGAACGAATTAAGTACTTAACCCAAGCTACCACTGTATAATATTTTTTTAGTTTTCACAAAAAACCAAATCATTAAATTAAATAATATTTTTTTAAAAAACAACTGTATACACAATCAATGTTAATCCCACATTATGGGATTATTTGACTTGCCTCCCCTGGTTCCTTTGTATTATCATCATTCATTATCATCACTGGAGAGCCAGTGTGGTGTAGTGGTTAAGAACGGTAGACTCATAATCTGGGGAACCGGGTTCGCGTCTCCACTCCTCCACATGCAGCTGCTGGGTGACCTTGGGCCAGTCACACTTCTCTGACGTCTCTCAGCCCCACTCACCTCACAGAGTGTTTGTTGTGGGGAAGGAAGGGAAAGGAGAATGTTAGCCGCTTTGAGATTCCTTAAAGGGAGTGAAAGGCGGGATATCAAATCCAAACTCTTCTTCTTCTTCAATAAAATCATCATCACTAATTTAAGGTTATCAGATTTTTTTTCAATGAGTCCGGGGATACTTTTCAACTTAAATGGATTTTGTATGGGGACTGATTTGTAAATCCGGGGACTGTCCTTACTCCAGAGGAGGGCAACCAAAATGGTCAAAGGCCTGGAAACGATGCCTTATGAGGAACGGCTAAGGGAGCTGGGCATGTTTAGCCTGGAGAAGAGGAGGTTAAGGGGTGATATGATAGCCATGTTCAAATATAGAAAAGTATGTCACATAGAGGAGGGAGAAAGGTTGTTTTCTGCTGCTCCAGAGAAGCGGACACGGAGCAATGGATCCAAACTACAAGAAAGAAGATTCCACCTAAACATTAGGAAGAACTTCCTGACAGTAAGAGCTGTTTGACAGTGGAATTTGCTGCCAAGGAGTGTGGTGGAGTCTCCTACTTTGGAGGTCTTTAAGCAGAGGCTTGACAACCATATGTCAGGAGTGCTCTGATGGTGTTTCCTGCTTGGCAGGGGGTTGGACTCGATGGCCCTTGTGGTCTATTCCAGCTGTATGATTCTATGATTCTACTTTAAATTTAACCATTACAGGTGGGGTTTTTTAAAAAAAATTAATCCTGCTAATGTATTAACCTGTGTGCACTGCTTTTGTCAATATGCAATAAACGTTTCCCATTCTTTTTTATATTAAAACTGGAGGCATTTTTTCAGCTGCAATGGGCCTCCGGTGTCCTGTTAGTACCATTAGTTGGTACCATTTCTCGTACAGTTGATATTCCTTGCATAGATAGATTAGATAGATGATAGATAGTTAGATTAGATTAGATTAGATTAGATTAGATTAGATTAGATTAGATTAGATAGATAGATTAGGTAGGTAGATTAGATAGATACATATATAAGAAAGGTTGGTAGATGGATAGATAGATTAGTTAGATTGATTGATTGAGTAGGTAGATAGATTCAGGCATGGCCAAACCTGGCCCTCCAGCTGTTTTGGGACTACAACTCACATTGTCCCTGACCACTGGTCCTGTTAGGTAGGGATGATGGGGGTTGGAGGGCCAAGTTGGGCCACACCTGGATTAGATGGTAGGTAGGTAGATAGATTTGATAGATAGGGTAGGTAGATAGATAGATAAGATAGGTAGGCAAGTAGATAGATAATAAGATAAAGTCGGTAGATCGATAAGGTAGGAAGGTAGGTAGGAGGCAGCCTAGGTCAAAGTTGACCCACTTATTTAAAAGTAACCATGCTGTTATACAGTGGTACCTCTGGATGCGAACGGGATCCGTTCCGGGGCCCCGTTCGCATCCTGAAGCGAACATGCTCGGGTCACAATTTGCTGCTTCCGTAGATGCGTGTGGCATCATTTTGAGTGTCTGCACGTGCGCAAGCTGCAGAACCCGGAAGTAACGGGCTCTGTTACTTCTAGGTCGCCACGGAGCACAACCCGAAAATGCTTAACCCGCAGCTACTTCAACCTGAGGTATGACTGTATTAGTAACAAAAATCTATTATCTTAAATATTTTCAGGCGGTGACCCTGGACCCCAACTTCCTGGATGCTTACATTAATCTGGGGAACGTCTTGAAGGAGGCGCGTATATTTGACAGGTAAGCAAATAGGCATAGAGCTTATATTCTCTTTTTTATATAAATGTTTTTTATTGGTTTTGCGTATAATCACATTACGTCTTATATTCTCAGTTTAGTGGTTGCACCCATACCCAAACTAACTCCCATTGTTGCCTAGAGGGTTGATTTTATTTAAAGCAAATTGATTTAAATCCCAAATCCATAAGACTTGATTTAAATCCCCCTTTTACCGGAAGGTTCAGCCTTGCTGGCATCCTCTTAATATTGACAATCGGAGGCAGGTTTCCTTTTGGGAATCCTAACTTCAGAGTCTTTTCTACAGTTATATCAAAATGATTTGGTTCTGCTATATACAGCCCGATTGTGACGAAATGATGGTGAGTTTTAATAAGTGAACACTTTTTATTTGAACAACTTTTCTGCTGTACTTGATTGGAAGGAGAAAAGAAACATTTCCTTCATAACAATTTAAGCAATTTATTTCACTAAAACAGTAACATGGTAGCATATGTATCCATGTTGCTTAACTGATGTGCTGAAACATTTTTTCCCCAAGAAAAACTTGGACTGAGTTTTCGCACACATGAAAAACTTAAAACAAATAATTCTTCCCCGAATTATTTATTTATTTATTTATTTCTACCCCGCTCTCACTGGCCAGGGCCGGGCTCAGGGCGGCTAACACCAAATATAAATTACAATAAAATAGAATAGAAAAAAACCCCAGTTAATTAAAATACAGCTTAAAATGCAGCCTCATCAAGACTACAAAGGGAGGAAACATCAGCTATTCACCCAAGCCAGCTATCCATGCTGGTGCTACATGGGCCAGCAAAAAAGCCACGGGAAAATTTATATACCAAATCCCATATAGGGTGTCAGAGTGAGTCTAAGCATAGAGCGAGTTAAAATAATCAAGCCTGGAGGTGACCATCGCATGGATCACTGGCCAGATCAGGGCGAGAAAGGTAAGGAACCAATTCCTTAATACGGCGGAGGTGGAAAAATGCCACCTTTGCTGTGGCTGCAACCTGTGCCTCCATGGAAAGAGAGGCATCGAAGGTTACACCCAAGCTCTTGACAGAAGGCTCTGGCACTAATTGCGCCCCCACAAGAGATGGGAGTTGGCCCCCCAACCCCATGTTGTCCTGACCCAGCCAGAGGACCTCTGTCTTCGAAGGATTTAACTTCAACTGGCTCCCACGCAGCCACCCAGCCACGGCTTCCAAGCATCTGGTCAGTGTGTCTGGGGCCGAGTCCATTGACAGATAAAGTTGGGTGTCATCAGCATATTGACGACAACTCAGCCCTAAACTCCGGACAATCTGGGCAAGGGGGCGCATAAAGATATTGAAAAGCATCTGGGAAAGGATTGTGCCCTGCGGCACTCCACACAACAAGGAGTGCCGCAGCGACAACTCCCTCCCTAGCGCCACCCTCTGTCCCCGACCTGAGATAAAGGAGCACAGCCATTGTCTGACTGTGCCCTGAATCCCCACGTTGGCAAGGCGGTGGTCCAAAAGTTTGTGATCGACCATGTCGAAGGCCGCTAACAAATCTAAAAGAATCAGCAGTCCCGGCCCGCCTCGATCCTCTTAATCGTCCTCCCAAAGCATTTTATTTTTTAAAAAACAGATTTTTATCCACCCTGGTGACAATGAAACTGAACCAGTCCTTGATCTCATTTCAGAGCCGTTGCAGCCTACCTACGGGCCCTGAGCCTGAGTCCCAACCACGCTGTTGTCCACGGCAACCTGGCATGTGTGTATTACGAACAGGGGCTGATCGATCTGGCAATCGATACCTACAAGAGGGCCATTGAGCTCCAGCCCCACTTCCCTGACGCCTACTGCAACCTGGCCAACGCGCTGAAAGAGAAAGGCAGCGTAAGAAACTGGTCCCTTTTGCCTTGGGGTGGGGGGAACATCTATATAAAAGATGTTTTATAGATGGTACTTAACACCTGCCAAAATAGCTAAAATGTATAAAACAAAAAAACTGTGCTGGAGGTGCAGTAAAGAAGAAGGGACACTTATACATTTCTGGTGGGCCTGTGAAAAAAAAATACAGAAACTTTCCTATTAGGCAGTGGTGTCCAAACTTTTTTCAAAGAGGGCCAGATTTGATGAAGTGAAGGGCCATAAGGGCCGACCAAAGTTGTTTACTTTTTTTAAGGATTGAAGTTGTTGAGCTCTTTTCTTAGGGTTTAAATTGTTGAACTTTTTTTAGGATTGAAGTTGTTTAGCTTTTTCTTAGGCTTTTACCCCATGCTGAATTGGCCAGATTAACAGAGACAATTAGGGCACAACCCAGACAAGAATTCCAAAAGGAATGGGGAAAATGCAGAGAATACTTTACCAAACAGTGCCCCAAAATATACACTTGGACTTGTTTCAATTAATTTCTACAGGAGACTTTGTGGTTTAAGTCATAATTAGGAAAAATTGTAATAATCCCATACAAAAGAAATAGTATACAAGAGGTAAATAAGGCGGCCATTTAACAGAATAAAGTCTTTTATTTTTATGTTATGTTTTCTTTGTGTAAGGGGATAGGAGTTTAATTTTGATAATTAGTCAATGGTGGTGGGTCTGTTTGTATGTATGAGTTGTTGTGGACTATGTTATAAATAAAATAAAAATTAAAAAAAGAAAATGAAACCGGTCCCTTTTGCTTTCTGTATGTCAGAGGGTTTGCTGAAAAAAGCCTTCCGGATGATGGTGACCTCGAAATTGGGCTCTTTGGGGGGGGGGGATTTGGGGTACAGAACCTAGAAGAAGTCCTCTTTTATTTTTTCCTTTGTCATATCGTCACATACAACTTTGCTCATACCAAGCGTCGACTCCCCTCCCCCCTCCCCCGCTCCCACTCCCTGGCTTTCTTAAGCAGTCACGATCCTCTTAGCATTTCTATATCACCCTTTAAAAATTGTCCAGTAGCACCTGATAATAATAATAATAATAATAATAATAATAATAATAATAATAATAATAATAATAATAATAATAAAATTTATACCCCGCCTATCTGGCTGGGTTTCCCCAGCCACTCTTGGCGACAAAATATTAAAATACAATAGTCCGTCAAACATTAAAAGCTTCCCTAAACAGGGCTTGCTAAACTTGGCTTCTTCTTGGTATAATTTTTTGTATGCAGGTCCACTTCTTCAGATACAAAAGCTTCTACCAAGACCAAACTGAGTTGGTCTGCAATGTGCTACTGGACAATTTATATATTTTTTATATATTTCAACTGCGTTAGACCACCACAGCTGCCTACCTGAACATATATCGCCCTATTTACCTTCTTACTCTACTTAAAACAATTTACTTTAGCATTTGTAAATCACTTTCAAAAATTAGCCTCTGGTTTTTTTAATAACAGTATATTTAAAGATCTTTTTCAATTCTTTGTAAATCATATCCCAGTAGACTTTGACTTTAGTGCACATCCACCACCTATGGACGAAATTCCCTTCCTTCTCCTTGCATTTCTAGCGTGCCTTATCTTGAGTTATATATATTTTAGCAAGTTTAGTCGGCGTCAAATACCACCTATACGTCACCTTCATTAAATTTTTAATTAGTGCTGTACATTCAATAAATTGTTTTTGCCCATAATCTTTCCCACTTATCTAATTCAATGTTATGACCAAAATCTTGAGCCCATTTAATCATAACCGACTTAACTTCTTCATCCTTTGTATGCCATTCTTATACGTTTTTGGCAATGATTTTCTTTTACTATCTAGCAACTCTGTCTCTTAATTTTGATTTAGTATGACCAAAACCATTTCCCTTACTGTCTTCCTTAAATACATCTTGCAAAAGACGGTAAGTGTGCGGGAAAGAGAGTTTGAATCGGATTAGTCTGCTCTTGTATTTATGTTCCCCTAAACCAAGCATGTCCAAAGTCCACTTTGGGGGCCTTCCACCCATCTCTCCTAGATCTCAAAATGCATTGGTTTTGTCATATTTCCTGCTATCCTGCCAAAGAATTTAAATTTTCCCAATGTTCTTTTAGACCAGGCATGTCCAAAGTCCAGTTCAGGGGCCTAATCTGGCCCTCTGGTCGATTTAATCCGGCCCTCGTGGCGGTTTATTTACTAGGGCAAAACTTCCCCCCAAAAAGCTCAAGAACTTTAATCCTAAAAAAAGGTCAGCACCTCTGGGGTCAAATCCTTAAAAAAGGCTCAACAATTGTGGGGTTTTACTGTTAATATGCTTCTTCTTAATTGCATTTCACTATTAATATACTTCTTAATTGTATTTCAGTTCAACAATGACTTTGATAAAATACATCTTTTGTGACGTGCAGAAGGCTTGAGTTACCTATGAGGTGCAACAGTTACCATATAGCATATATTCAATATAAAAAACAGCAACAATTGGTTGTTGACAAAGGACAGCTGGCATATATATATAAAAGATATTAACTGATATGCATGCCATTCCAGATATAGCTATATAATCTCTACTGTTGGTAAGAGAAGAACTTTGGAGCAGGCATTTTCAAAAAAAGAGTTTTTTATGAACCGCTCTAATACCAAGTTACCGTCAGGAGCTGAGGGGCCGTATCAAACCTCAATCCAGCCATCACATCACAGAGCAGCCTTTTGGGCTCCTGTGAAAGACATACTAATATTCGTGTAAAAACTCTGTTTTGTGTTTCGAAGGTTGCCGAAGCCGAGGAATGCTACAATACAGCTCTCCGTTTATGTCCGACTCACGCGGATTCTCTTAATAACCTGGCGAACATCAAGCGAGAACAAGGGAATATCGAGAAGGCTGTCCGCCTCTACCGGAAAGCTCTTGAGGTACGTGCGTGGAGAATTACAACAATTAAATTGACATATAAGGGTTAGGCATGCGTACCCTGGACTCCTAGTCTGGGTCTTTTTAAAAATCGCCGATCAAATTTTTCTTGATCAATAACGGAAATAATGGTGAAGAAGTGAAAGTGAAGTAGCATTTTGAGGCTCGACAAAGCATGGTCCGATAAGTCCCTTTTGGAAGGAAGAGGGTCTGTCCCCCTTTTTATATTCCTAGGCCTCCTGGAATGACCAAAAATCTGCTTTTTCATCAGAAGAACAATGCAAGGTGTTAAGGAACGGTACAGAAATTGAAATAAAAGCTGGGCACATGCTGTTCTCTGTGTCGGCTGAGCTTGACCCCTGACAGTCTTATTTTCTAACAGTATTTCCTATGCGTACGAAAAAGGCAGTTCATAGGCCCATTATTATTATTATTATTATTATTATTATTATTATTATTATCATCATCATTACCACAAATCATTCCAAACGGTGATTTATTTTGCAGCCAGCCCCTGCCACATTTGAGCATCAAAGAGGGGCTCTTTAAAATACGGCATTGGTCATTTGACAGTCTGATCTCCCAACAGTATTTCCTATGCATGCTAAAAAGGCAGTCCATAGGTTCCTCCTCCTCCTTAATTTTTGCAAGTCAATCCAAATGAGGATTTATTTCACGCCCACAACCTTTGAGCCTCAAAGAGCAGCCTCCGTCTCTTTAGAATGCTTCTCAGGGAAACTAAGAGTGAGCTTCTTCCCCGCAGGTCTTCCCGGAGTTTGCAGCTGCGCATTCAAATTTAGCCAGTGTTTTGCAACAGCAGGGGAAGCTCCAGGAGGCCCTCATGCACTACAAGGAGGCCATCAGGTGAGCTTCCAAAGCCATGGGGAAAATAGATTGAAAGAGCTCCTCCTTACTGTATTTTAATCTTTTGCTGGAAGCCGCCCAGAGTGGCTGGGTATAAATAATAAATTATTGTTGTTGTTAATAATAATTATTATTACTCCTCATGCGCTGGTCTGGTGCCTGTGGGAAAGCTCTCCTCTTGTGGATAAAGCACTTTCTCTTTTTCTTTTAGGTTTTTTATTTTTTATTTTTTATTTTTATTTTTATTTTATTTTTTGTCCCTTGAAGGACAGCCAAATTTAAATAACAATTCGACACACAGCTGCGAGGCATTTGCGAGCTTTTTTGCGGAGAAGGTCCTGTTGCTCCGCCATGACCTCCCT